>NC_084613.1:28450479-28567979 GCF_033978795.1 Nerophis ophidion
ATGTGATGCATAATTTGCGCTTCTTTATGAGTCGTCCCAATTTGTCAAGAGGACAAAGGGTAACGATAAACATTCCTGTGAGAATCCGGGGAGAAATTCCATTTGCTGTAATTGGTCACAGCCATAACCAAGAGTCTGCTTCCTATTCGTCACAACGCAGGTTGTCAATGTGCAGTACAACACGTTCTTTTCTGATTCAAAAAAGGCCAAAAGCCAAGCTCTGTTGACTTGGTGCAGACGGTGTACGGCAGTTTTTTGTTCATCCCTTTTGTGCCACGTTGTGTGTGTGTGTGTGTGTGTGTGTGTGTGTGTGTGTGTGTGTGTGTGTGTGTGTGTGTGTGTGTGTGTGTGTGTGTGTGTGTGTGTGTGTGTGTGTGTGTGCGTTTAACATTTATCTACGGGGCGCAGAAGACGGTAAAAGCGGCGCTACCGTGCGGTTTTGTAGGACATGGCTGTTGTCTCACAGTGTGAGGGCATCACTATTTAAACAGCTCCTCCACATGCTGGAAGCAGAATGCAGTCATTTGCAATATCAGCTAAACAGCAGCAATGATTTAGCATGACTATTTAGTCAGGAGGAAATGACATAGCTGTTGAAAATAGGTGTTATCATTGTGTGTTTGCACAGGTGCCAAAATGAAAATCAGCTACACACACACACACACGTTACGAGGGTATGCATGCATCACCACCACCACACACTCCAACAAAGCGAGCGACCACCGACTTAAATCAAACCGCTGTGACACGAGGTAGTCCTTCTCCAGTCCGCGGAGGCCACAGTTTTCACAGACGCACATCTTTCCTCCACCACTTAAATAACCTTCTCCTTGCCAACAAACAAGAGGAGAACAGTGCAGACATCCAGTAAAGCATTAAGCCTCACTCATGGGATCCAAGCTAAACACTTTGCCCAAGCCACAAAATTATAGTTTTTAGGCTTGTGGGAAAGGCAATGGTAACAAAAAAAAATAAAAAAAATGTTTTTGTTTTTTTTGGACCTTGGGTTAGTTTTTGGGAACCACAAACCTAAACGACATGTACTTCCTGAAGAGGGCGCTGGACTTTATCTAACTGATCAGTCCCTTGGGGTTTCGCATGCTTTTTTTGTGATATAATGCCAAAATTCGCTGCAGCTTTTTCTGAAAGTTGTCATGTTTTGAGGCTTGTATTTGTCAATAACATGCACTCATATTGGGATTTCCTGAATTTGTTATCAATCTTTTAAGTGTTCATTGTAAATTTAACCTAAAAAAAAAGAATCACTTTTGAACAAAAATTTACTTTATTGATATTGTACTCATTTTATAGGACACAGACTTAAAAGTAGTCAATGGGGTTCGTTTACAAATTTCTGTAATGTGTTACTGTACTGAACTGTGCAACACTTTATCTAACTGATCAATCCCTTGGGGTTTCAAAGGCTTATTAGTGATATGATGCCAAAATTTGCGGCAGCTTTTTCTGAAAGTTGTCATGTTTTGAGGCTTGTATTTGTCAATAACATTGACTCAGATTGTGATTTTATGAATTTATCATCAATCTTTTAAGTGTTCATTGGAAATTTAACCTAAAAAGAAAAAATCACAGGTCTGAACAAAAATGTACTTTATTGATGTTGTACTCACAGTAGGACACAGACTTAAAAGTAGACACTGGGGTTTGTTTTCAAATTACTGTACTGAACTGTGCAACACTTTATCTAACTGATGAGTCCCTTGGGGTTTCGCAGGCTTTTTTGTCATATAATGCCTAAATTCGCGGCAGCTTTTTCTGAAAGTTGTCATGTTTTGAGGCTTGTATTTGTCAATAACATTGGCTCAGATAGTTTTTTTTTATTATTTGTTATCAACTTTCTAAGAGTTGATTGTAAATTTAACCTAAAAAATCACAGGTTTGAACAAAAATGTACTTTATTGATGTTGTACTTGTTTTATAGCACACAGACTTAAAAGTAGACATTGGGGTTCATTTTCAAATTACTGTACTGAATTGTGAAGCACTTTATCTAACTGATTAGTGACTTAGGGTTGATTAGTGACTTAGGGTTTCGCAGGCTTTTTTGTGATATAATGCCTAAATGCGTGTCAGCTTTTTCTGAAAGTTTTGATGTTTTGAGGCTTGTATTTGTCAATGACATTGACTCAGATTGTGATTGTATTCATTTGTTATCAATCGTTTGTGTTTATTGTAAATTTAACCTAAAAAAATATCACAGGTTTGAACAAAAAATACTTAACTGATGTTTTACTTGTTTTATAGCACACAGACTTAAAAGTGGACACTGAGGTTCATTTTCAAAATACTATACTGAACTGTGCAACACTTTTTCTGACTGATTAGTCCAGTAGGATTTTGCAGGGTTTGCTGATTTTATGAATTTGTTATCAATGTTTTCCTTGTAAACGTAACCTTAAAATGCGCTGCCTTTTAAAAAAAATTGGAAAACAAATAATGTATAGATGTTTTACTCGTTTTATAGTACAGACTTAAAAGGAGACATAGAATTCAGTACAAGCACATACTCAAAGCTCATTATCAAATTACTGTACTGTGATACACGTTATCTAACTGATTAGTCCCTATAGGATTTTGTTGGCTTTTTATGTGATCATTGTGGCCTATAATGCTTGAATCTTTATTAGAAAGTTGTAATGTTTTGAGGCTTGTATTTGTCAATGACATTGACTCAGATTGTGATTTTATGAATGTGTTACCAACCTTTTAAGTCTTCATTTTAAATTGAACCTAAAAAAAAGCACAGGCTTTTAACAAAAAATGAAAAAAAAAACTGTCCTGATGTTGTACTCGCTTTATAGCACACAGACTTAAAAGTAGAAGTTCATTGTAAAATGACTACTGTGCTACACTTTTCCTAACTGATTAGTCCCTGGAGGATTCTGACAGCTTTTTAAGTCATAGTAAGGGCCTATAATCTCTGAATTTGAAGCAGATTTTTCAGAAAGTTGTAATTTTTTCCAAGTGTACATTTTCTCAAAAACATTATTTATACTTGGAATTTAAAGAATTTGTTACAAATGTTTTAAGCGTTCCTTGTAACCTTTCAAAAAAAGGGAACATTGTATTCATGTTTTACTCGTGTTGCACCACAGACGAAAAAGTAAAAAAACATACTCATAGCACATTGTCAAAATACTGTACTATTTTTTTTTTAAATAACTTATTATAGTAATAATTATCATTACAGAAAGAAACACCAAAGATTCCTTCATTGTCCGCTGTCTGCTCGATCATCCACAACTGTGTATGTTTTACGCTCGAAAAGTGTTTGTCCATTTAATTAACTACTATGCAAGTTCAAATACATTTCTTACTATAATTCTGACCCATGCAAACAATTAAAATAGTTGTGATGGGCAAAAAGAAGTTTAAATGTATTGATATTTCAACGTTTTAATTTCATTGAAATCATTTCATTCTGAATATGATTTCATAAAATGAAAAAAAAACAATCCGTACAAAGGGTACAAAAGATGTGTGCATTGATTCTACTCAGAAATAATAAAGGATGCTAGCAAAATGATCGAACAGTTACCTGTGCTTTCAGATGAACCATAAAATTAAACATTTACAATAACAAATTTTGTTTCAAAGTTATTTCACCCTGAGGTATTTTGTTTTACACTGTTGTCTCATCTCTCGGAGCGATGACGTCACAAAGTGACGTCACCTAGGTAGTCAATCCGCCATTTTCTCAAACACATGATAAACATCGAGTCAAATCCGCTCTGTTATTTTCCGTTTTTTCGACTGTTTTCCATACCTTGGAGACATCATGCCTCCTCGATTCAAGTTGACTTACATGGAGTGTGCTTCGATTAGCATGGCATGCTAATCGACGCTAACATGCTATTTAAGCTAGCTGTATGTACATTTGTTGCTATATTTGCATCCAGCCTTTCTCTCCACCCACATTTAATGCCAAACAAACACTTACCAATCGACGGATTTAAGTTGCTCCAGTGTCACAAGCTGCAAAAGTCTCGATCGTTTGGTCTGCACATTTTATTCTGCACAAGCAACGTCGTTCTCATGGACGCCCCTGCTTATTTCAGTGAGAGAATGCCAAGTCACGTGATTCAACAGCGTGGCTTCATAGTAAAAGAGTGCGGGTACTAGACTGACCTGTCTGTAGTCCAGACCAGTCCCCCATTGAAAATGTGCGGTGCAATATGAAGCGTAAAACACAACAACAAAGACCCGAACTGTTGAACAACTTAAGTTGTACATCAAGCACGAATGGGAAAAATTCCACCTGAAAAGCTTCAAAATTGGTTTCCTCGGTTCCCAAATGTTTCCCGAGTGTTGTTAAAAGGAAAGCCCATGTAACACAGTGGTAAAAATGCCCCTGGGACAACCTTTTTGTAATGTATGGCTGCTATTAAAGTCTAAGTTAATGATTATTTGCAGAATAAAAATAAGTTTCTCAGTTGGAGCATTAAAGGCCTACTGAAACCCACTACTACCGACCACACAGTCTGATAGTTTATATTTCAATGATGAAATATTAACATTGCAACACATGCCAATACGGCCGGTTTAGTTTACTAAATTGCAATTTTAAATTTCCGGCGGAGTTTCTTGTTAAAAAATGTCGCAGAATGATGACGCGTGTGCGTGACGTCACGGACTGTCAGGAAATATTAGCGCAGCACCATTTGCGGCTAAAAGACGTCTCTTTTCATCGTGCAATTAAACAGTATTCTGGACATCTGTGTTGCTGAATCTTATGCAATTTGTTCAATTAATAATGGAGAAGTCAAAGTAGAAAGATGGAGTTGGGAAGCTTTAGCCTTTAGCCACACAAACACACGGTGATTCCTTGTTTAAAATTCCCGGAGGTGAAGCTTTACTATGGATCAGAGCGGTCAAGCGAACATGGTTCCTGACCACTTGTCAACCGGCAGGTTTCGGGGAGAAAATTGTGGTAAAAAGTCGCCTCTTACAGCTGAGCTTGCGCCGTCCATGCAGCTGTAGTCGACTTCCCTCAGAGCCTGGCCTCAAGACACCCGTGGACACACCCCTCTGACTATCAGGTACTATTTAATCTCACTAAAACACTAGCAACACAATAGAAAGATAAGCGATTTCCCAGAATTATTCTAGTAAATGTGTCTAAAAACATCTGAATCCGTCCTAATGCAATCGCCTTTTTTTTTAAAACTTTATTTTTATTTTTTTTTTCTAGTCCTTCGCTATCAATATCATCATCCACGAATCTTTCATCCTCGCTCAAATTAATGGGGAAATTGTCGTTTTCTCGGTCCGAATAGCTCTTGCTGCTGGAGGCTCCCATTAAAAACAATGTCAGGACGTGAGGAGCCCTCACCCTTGTGACGTCATCGTCTGCGACTTCAGGTAAAGGCAAGGCTTTTTTATCAGCACCAAAAGTTGCAAACTTTATCGTCGATGATCTCTACTTAATCCTTTCAGCAAAAATATGGCAATATCGCGAAATTATCTAGTATGACACACAGAATGGACCTGATATCCCCGTTTAAGTAAGAAAATCTCATTTCAGTAGGCCTTTAAATATCTTGTCTTTGCAATCTATTCAATTGAATATAAGTTGTCAAGGATTTGCAATTTATTGTAATCTGATCTTATTTTACGATTTACACAACGTGCCAACTTCACTGGTTTTTGGGTTTTGTAGTATATACACCTCCTGTCACAGTATAAATTGTTTGGGTATTGGCACCAGCATGGAGACGAGCTCTGACCAATGAACCGAAGAAGCCTGTTTGGATGAGAGTTGAACCATCTTCAAAGAAACCGAACAGCATGGTAGGAGCTGTTTATGCTTGCGCATGAACACGGTCTAAGATGAGCTTCATGCTAATTGAGTGTCATGGCGATGGTGTTTGCGTACCTCCCCTCCTCGCCTGGTCTGAATTGGAACAGCTGCCCCTGCTACTTTGCCTCCAGCTGCTTCCAAATGGTCCCGCCATTAAGCTATTATACCTTTACAAGCAGAGAGCACTAAGCAAGCCCGCTAGGTGCTTCACATCCTGATGATCTCGACCCGCTGCAAATAATCATTACCCCGCTTTCTTGTTACCCAGCCCTGTGATGCAATTAGGTATATTATAGCAACAGAATTTGTCAGAAATTCTATGGTCCATCCAGATGTTATTCTCCCAACAAATGACAGATAATTCCCTGTATCATCGCCATGGCAGTGTTTTTCAAATGAACTGTGTCCGTTTTCATTGCACTCAAGCACAAACGTATTATTTCTGCTCCCTTCTACCCAGTCGTACCCACAAAGGGAAGACAAACATTGATCCTGCTTGGAAGGGCTCAAAAAGGCAGGACTGCAGCAGCAGTGTGTAAGTGAACTCTTGCATTGATTACAGCCGCCTTGTATAATCCAAACATCGTTAGTACATCATTCAGCGTGTAATGATTTATTGGACGGCTTCGCCTTTTCTTTAAAGAGTGATTTCTGTTGTTATTCTACTACTCCGGCCATGTGTTACGTCCACACACACACACACACACACACACACACACACACACACACACACACACACACACACATGCACAAAGAAAGTTTCACGCTAAAGAGGTGTTTCAATGCCGGAGAGCACATCTGGCTTTTGTCATGAAGGCAGTGACGTAGTTGCAAACAGCTAAAGCAGTTAGCGGCGCTCAACAATTGGAAACATTCACTCCACGTATGCATGGGTCTCATTAAGATGGAATAGACTGATATTGTGCCATGCTGTAAATCACACATTGTGATTGGGAAAAAAGAAGCTTGATCTGTTTTACAATTTCTCGCAGAGGGGTCAAACAAACTGCAATGTTGGTTGCGGTACTCCGCTACCATGACAACATCGGTTTTGTTGCTGCTCTGTTGTGAAGCATACTTCTTCATAGATGTGGTCAAAGAGAGAGTTCCAATTCACTTTCTCATGTACTCCAAATCATAAGATGAACACTTAAATGCAGATTCCTGCATCATTATACAGTGGGGCAAAAAAGTATTTAGTCAGCCACCGATTGTGCAAGTTCTCCCACTTAAAATGATGACAGAGGTCTGTAATTTTCATCATAGGTACACTTCAACTGTGTGAGACAGAATGTGAAAAAAAATCCAGGAATTCACATTGTAGGAATTTTAAAGAATTTATTTGTAATTTATGGTGGAAAATAAGTATTTGGTCAACCATTCAAAGTTCTCACTGATGGAAGGAGGTTTTGGCTCAAAATCTCACGATATATGGCCCCATTCATTCTTTTCTCAACACGGATCAATCGTCCTGTCCCCTTACCAGAAAAACAGCCCCAAAGCATGATGTTTCCACCCCATGCTTCACAGTAGGTATGATGTTCTTGGGATGCAACTCAGTATTCTTCTTCCTCCAAACACGACGAGTTGAGTTTATACCAAAAAGTTCTATTATGGTTTCATCTGACCACATGACATTCTCCCAATCCTCTGCTGTATCATCCATGTATCCATTTTGGTATAAACTCAACTCGTCGTGTTTGGAGGAAGAAGAATACTGAGTTGCATCCCAAGAAAACCACACCTACTGTGAAACATGGGGGTGGAAACACAGGACGATTGATCCGTGTTGAGGAAAGAATGAATGGGGCCATGTATTGTGAGATTTTGAGCCAAAACCTCCTTCCATCAGTGAGAGCTTTGAATGGTTGACCAAATACTTATTTTCCACCATAATTTACAAATACATTCTTTAAAATTCCTACAGTGTGAATTCCTGGATTTTTTTTCACATTCTGTCTCTCACAGTTGAAGTGTACCTATGATGAAAATTACAGACCTCTGTCATTATACACGCCACCCAACCCCGCCCACCTCAACCGACGCACAGATAGGGAAGGACGGGGGAGCGGGGGGTTGGTGCTAGTGGGTGTATAATACAGCCAAGAGTCATGGATGCATTGGAATTCTGGGTAATTCTTATGCTGCGTTTGTAATGTGTTACAGAGCCAATGTTCTCCAGAAATGTGTTTGTTATTCTTGTTTGGTGTGGGTTCACAGAGTGTTTGAGTTTGAGTTTGAGTTTGAGTTTATTTCGAACATGCAAGCATACAACATGATACATCACAATTTCCAGTTTCTCTTTTCAACATGTTCGAAAAGGAGGAGGAAGAAGCAGAGCTTATTTAATCCTACCCCTTTTCTTTACATAACAGTTGCTAAAACTTTTGTTCACTTCCTGTTCTCAATGTATTCACAATGTATACTCCATAAGTAATAAGTAATCACAATACAAATAAATAAATAAATGAATAATTGCTTAAATTTTAATCCACACGATGAGATAAATCAGATTATTTTGAGAATGAATGAGTGAGTAAAATCAGAATGTTTATCATGGTTCTTCATTTTTGTACTTTGTTAACACTTCCAGTTTGAAGAGTTTCTTGAAGTGGATCATATTAGTACATTGTTTGATTGCTTTGCTTAATCCATTCCATAATTTAATTCCACATACTGATATACTGAAGGTTTTAAATGTTGTACGTGCATACAAATGTTTTAAATTACATTTTTCTCTAAGATTATATTTATCTTCTTTTGTTGAGAAGAATTGTTGTATATTCTTGGGAAGCAGGTTATAGTTAGCTTTGTGTATAATCTTAGCTGTTTGCAATTCCACTATGTCGTGGAATTTCAGTATCTTTGATTCAATAAATAAAGGGTTTGTATGTTCTCTATAACCAACATTATGTATTATTCTAACTGATCTTTTTTGTAATACTGTTAGTGAATGAAGTGTACTTTTGTAATTATTTCCCCATATTTCTACACAGTAACTCAGATATGGTAACACTAGTGAGCAGTAGAGAATATAAAGTGATTTTTGGTCTAGAACATTTTTGGTCTAGTGTGGCGCATATTAATAAAAGTGTTAGAGTTGTTTTATATCACAACCATTAGTGTGATCTGTATGGCTGTGGAACAAGACCCCTGGTTTAAACACAGTAAAAGCAAATTAAAACTCCTCCGCCATTTTGAAAATGGCGGCAGGGGATGCGGCATACGTGTCGTCTCAAATTTGACCCGGTGGTAAAAGTAAGCATGCGCTAATAAATTTGGAGAGCGAGGTATACCCAGCAGTAATTCAAGGCAGGCGAATATTGCATGCCCGGCGGCTATTCAAGGAATTCAAGGAAATACGGTATGTGGTTCTTTTATGCATTTAAAAACTAAAATGGGTCGGTGCCGACCCTAACACAAGACGAAGATTAATTACCCCTTTTCTTTAACATAACAGTTGCTAAAACTTTTTTTCACTTCTTGTTCTCAATTTATTCACAATATATTCCATGAGTAATCACAATAAAAATAAATAAATAAATAATTGGTAAAGTAAGTTATATTTCATACGATGAGCTAAATAAGATTATTTTGAGAATGAAAGAATGGATGGATGAATAAATTCAAAATGTTTATCACGGTTCTTCTTCTTTGTACTTTGTAAACACTTTAAGTTTGAAGAGTTTCTTGAAGTGGATCACATTACAATCCATCCATCTATCTATCCATCCATCTATCTATCTATCTATCTATCTATCTATCTATCTATCTATCTATCTATCTATCTATCTATCTATCTATCTATCTATCTATCTATCTATCTATCTATCTATCTATCTATCTATCTATCTATCCATCTATCTATCTATCTATCCATCTATCTATCTACTAGTACATTGTTTGATTGCTTTGCTTAATCCATTCCATATTTGAATTCCACATACTGATATACTGAAGGTCTTAAGTGTTGTACGTGCGTACAAATGTTTTAAATTACATTTTTCTCTAAGATTATATGTCTCCTCTTTTTTGAGAAGAATTGTTGTATATTCTTGGGTAGAAGGTTAACATGGCTGCTGTTAAGGTGAACGAAAGCGATGCATTTGTTCCAAAAAAAAAAATTGTTGACAGTGGTTTGGATTTGTGGCAACGGACGTAGAACAAGTGACTGCATGCTGCAAAGCTGGTTTAAAAATAGAAAGCAGCAAAACAAACTTATTCCAGAATCTGGAAAAGAAGCATAAGGCCGAGGCAAGCAAGACCGTAACCACAAACAAAACAAATCATGCTGATAACCATCGAACTGCGATGGAATCGTTTATTTTTAAAGAAAGAAAAAGGCGAACCATCGCTAAAGCGGTTGCTCTGCACATCGCTAAAGGTGTCCCATACTGTGGGCCCAACTTTTCCGCTACAGAGGGGGACAGGGCCTACTCAAATATTAACCCTTAATTAGTCACCTTTCTCTTGATTTTAATTATATTCAATAATTATATCTAACCTACCTGCAGTTTAATGGGATAAATCTTGTCAAATGATTTGAAACCATGTGTTAATCACACAGATTCACGCTAATTAAAAAAAAAATAATTGTAATCAAATAGACTGCAAAATAAGGGTGTGGAGTTTATCCTCCCGTGGGTTCCTCGGACCACCATTTTATTTTTTCCAAATAGTTCAGCGAGTTGCTTTCCAGCAATTGTCTTTTTGTGTCTCTCTGTCTCTCCGTACAGCTCAATAAAATCTCTCCTCCCGGCTGCTGTCTTTTAACACAGCGACAGGTGATCAGAAAACCAGACCCAGGTAGGCCATCTATGCACCTGTCGCTAATCGCGAAGCCGGTCCTGACACACCCCGCTTTGCTGCAGGTCCGCAGGCCACTCCTCCCTCCACAAAGGGTCTAATAAAAAGGGATGAAAAATACATTTGTATACAATCAAGCAGTGGTCAAATAAATAAATTATAACTAATACTAAAAATAAATCACGTAACAATAAAATTAAAGTGAAAATGAAGTCATTTTTGCGCTTAAGAAACCTCTATGACTTCAGCTCCAGACTTCTTCCGTTTGATATTGTCATACCTGCCACAAGCGGTGGAAAAAGGTATTACAACTGAATACCGTCGCAGCTCATATGGACTACATCTGAGAAATGGATATTTTGTGGTGGCTCTCTTATGGCCGCTTGCGGTCAACAAACCTATCTTCCTGCGGGTAGAATTCCTTATTACCATGAATTGATTAACGTGGACCCCGACTTAAACAAGTTGAAAAACTTATTCGGGTGTTACCATTTAGTGGTCAATTGTACGGAATATGTACTGAACTGTGGAATCTACCAATAAAAGTATCAATCAATCAATCAATTTAACTCATGACGTTTCATGGGCCGAATTGGAGACGTCGGCGGGCTGCACTTGGCCCGCGGGTGTAGTTTGGACACCCCTCATTTAACGATTAATTGAAGCAAACGAAGAATATAAATGTAAAATAAATAAAGCTTTTTTTTAACTGAGTTAATAAAAGTAATTGATTAATCGCTGCAGGCCTAATTATGATTCCTGGTATCCAACACAACTGCCTTTGTGTTTGTGTGTTTGTCAGCTTGTGTGCGCTTTCCAGCTCGCCAAGGACTGTGTTTTTGCTACATATGTTTATATATATTTGTGTTGGAAAAGAGTTATTGGAGGTTGACAGATATTATCGTAATAGGAAAAAAGTAAGAAAAGTTTTTGCTCTAGGGCGTTCAAGGTACAAAAAAAGCCTCCTTTTAAGTAAGAAAGTGTAGCTGGTCGAGTGTGAGGACATTTTGTCGGCAAGGGCGTTGAAGCATTTGAACTTGACAAGAAAGGAGAAAGAAAGAGGGAAAAAAAACATGGCCAGCAATTTAATGAAGAAAAGAATTGAATGCATTTGAATGAGCTGATTTGTTTTACTAAGTTAGATTTGCAAAAACAAAAATAAAAAATGACCCATAGAGAAAGTTCATTTGCATAATTAAAAAGTAATTAATAATTGGATGGAGCCAGAGTGTAATTAAATGATTCATTGTACGTTATTGTATTATTGATGAACTCCTGGTATTTTAGCTATCTAACAGAATCATTGTATTTATTGTAGTATTGATTAACTCTCGGTATTTTAGCTATCTCATAGACTCATCGGGACAAGCGGTAGTAAATGGATGGATGGATGGGTTTTAGCAATCTAATAGACCCATTGTATGTATTGTATTATTGATTAACTCCTGGCATTTTAGCTGTCGAAAAGACTCAATGTGTTCATTGTATTATTGATTAATTCCTGGTATTTTAGGTATTTAATATACCGCATCTTTCAGTGTATAAGTCGCTCCGGAGTATAAGTCGCACTTGCCGAAAATGCATAATAAAGAAGGAAAAAAACATATATAAGTCGCACTGGAGCAAGGGAGTAGGTTTGATTTTGTGATTGGTGGGGACACAAAAGTGCTCCAAGGCAGCACTCTGAAAGTTTACTTTTTTTTTTTTTTTTTTACATCAGCAGTCATAATTTCACGTCTTGCAGATGTTATAGGGTAAAGCAACTAAAATGAAAGCAAGGAGACAACTTCAAGGAGTTGTCATCTTTACTCTTAGTGTAGGGCTGTAGTGCAACTGTGCATCATACTGTCAATCAACATAGCCTACTGTCCATCAACAACATCAGAAATACATTCATGCAATACAACATTGTAAATAAACATAAATGAACTGTAATAATCTCCAGCTTCTCCTTCACTACTTCCTCCTGACTCTCTTCCTCTAACTTCTCTGGCCTCTCCTCCTCCATTTCCTCCAGCCTCTCTGCTGTCTGTCACCTTACAAAAAAATATGTTGATGCATAACAGATACATTAGGGACAATGACCATAGAGCTTGATGGTACAGTTACTGCCTGAGCAAAAAGGCTTTTACTAAATATGAATATTACTTAATATTAATTAATTATATTTTATAGTTGTAAAATCACATGATCATCCAGTGAGGTTTTATTGTATTTCCACCACAAAGTTTTGTTCATTGGTATTTTCAAACCGTTGCTCACTTCTACACAAATACATGAAAGTAAAACATTATTCAAAAAATTAAACGGAAAGGTGAAATCCGGCGATCTGATTGGCTGTTAACCGTGGTTTAAATATTGAGCACGGCTACTATTCTAAAGCCTTATCACAGCGCAGGCTATCACTCCGCCTCAGGCACGCATGACTGGTATGAATGGAAGTTGTTGTCATGTATCCATGACAACGGACTGTTGCAGTCCGTAGTAAAAGACAGCTGATGTTTTTACGATGTTAAAAACTGGAGACTAAAGTAGTTGAATTCACATGTTTAAGGTTAACTTTCACCTCCGGGGAGGGTTAACAATCGTAAAGGGGACTGAGCATTGACTTTCACCTGAAAAAAAGCGGAGGAAAAGACGAGATGCAGTGCTAATTTGGAGCTAACGTCTGGATAGGTGGGACTATTTTTTCCACAGTGAGGCTATTTTAGTGGATAATATGTATTTCTTTTTGAATAAAACTACATTAAATTGATTGAGTATTCCTATTTCATATTGCCTTTATTGGTAATCGTTTTGTAAAGGCAATATATCACTCCAGTCCATGGTATATGCTCATTATAGCACTCTAAGGGGCGTGACTGGAGTGATATATTGTTTAATTATTCAATATTGTTGAGCCTCTATACACCCTTGAAGTATCTTACAGTTTGACTCCTAAAGAAGTCTTTTATATCCAGTTTTCTTTTCAATGACATCCTTCAAAACCTACAGCACACACACACGCAAACAGACACAAACATAATGTAAATCACAGCACTGATTTTAAAATCCATCTAGCTACCATGGGCCAGGAACAACAAATGCCGAACATGTTGACAACTTACACTGACAGTTGCACTGCCTCTCGTCCGGTCGCTAGCAACTAGCATGTAGGCTAGCTTTTACAAACAGAAGGAGTGACAGCGGGGACAGCCAATCACACGTAAGTTAGCATGAAACCGGCAACCAATCAGGGAGCGATATTTAGGTTAGAGGCAGGACTTCTAGCAGAGACCGACATTTGACCCTTTCTGTGCCATAATCAATGACTAAACATTACGGGCAGCGGTTGTATTGATAGTGACTACACAGTAGCGGCTGGATATTGGTAGGGACGTGTCCCTAGCGTCCCTACCCAATTCTACGCCCTTGCACTGGAGTATAAGTCGCATTTTAGGGGGAAATGTATTTGATAAAACCCAACACCAAGAATAGACATTTGAAAGGCATCCATCCATCCATTTTCTACCGCTTATTCCCTTTGGGGTTGCGGGGGGCACTGGTGCCTATCTCAGCTACAATCTGGTGGAAGGCGGCGTACACCCTGGACAAGTCGCTACCTCATCGCAGGGCCAACACAGATAGACAGACAACATTCACACTCACATTCACACACTAGGGCCAATTTAGTGTTGCCAATCAACCTATCCCCAGGTGCATGTCTTTGGAAGTGGGAGGAAGCCGGAGTACCTGGAGGGAACCCACGCAGTCACGGGGAGAACATGGAAACTCCACACAGAAAGATCCAGAGCCCGGGATTGAACCCTGACTACTAAGGACCTTTGTATTGTGAGGCAGACGCACTAACCTCTTCTTCCACCGTGAAGCCCATTTGAAAGGCAATTTAAAAAAAAAATAAAGATAGTGAACAACAGGCTGAATAAGTGTACGTTATATGACACATAAATAACCAACTGAGAAGGTGCCTGGTATGTTAACGTAACATATTATGGTAAGAGTCATTCAAATAACTATAACATATAGAACATGCTATACGTTTACCAAACAATCTGTCACTCCTAATTGCTAAATCCAATGAAATCTTATACGTCTAGTCTCTTACGTGAATGAGCTAAATAATATTATTTGACATTTTACGGCAATGTGTTAATAATTTCACACATAAGTCGCTCCTGAGTATAAGCCGCACCCAAACTAAAAAAAACTGCGACTTGTAGTCCGAAAAATATGGTACTCATTGTATGTATTGTATTATTGATAAACTCTTTTTATTTTAGCTATCTAATAGACTCATTGTATGTATTGTATTATTGATAAACTCTTTTTATTTTAGCTATATAATAGACTAATTGTATGTATTGATTAACTCATGGTATTTTAGCTGTCTAAAAGAATCATTGTATTCATTGTATTATTGATTAATTCCTGGTATTTTAGCTATCCAATATACCCATTATATGTATTGTATTATTGATTAATTCTGGCATTTTAGCTATTTAATATACAAATTGTATGTATTGTATTAATGATTAACTCCAAGTATTTTAGCTATCTAATAGACTCATTGCATCTATTGTATTATTAATAAACTTTTACTTTAGCTATCTAAAAGACTGATTGTATGTATTGATTCACTCATAGTATTTTAGCTGTCTGAAAGACTCATTGTATGTATTGTGTTATTGATTAACTCTTTTGTATTTTATCTAATATACTCATTGCAAGTATTGTATTACTGATAAACTCCTTTATTTTAGTCACCTACAAACCCCGTTTCCTTATGAGTTGGGAAATTGTGTTAGATGTAAATATAAACGGAATACAATGATTTGTAAATCTTTTTCAACCCATGTTCAGTTGAATATGCTACAAAGACAACATATTTGATGTTCGAACTGATAAACTTTTTTTTTTTTTGGCAAATAACTTTAGAAATTTATGCCAGCAACATGTGACAAAGAAGTTGGGAAAGGTGGCAATAAATACTCATAAAGTTGAGGAATGCTCATCAAACACTTATATGGAACATCCCACAGGTGTGCAGGCTAATTGGGAACAGTTGGGTGCCATGATTGGGTATTAAAGCAGCTTCCATGAAATGCTAAGTGATTCACAAACAAGGAAGGGGTGGGGCTCACCACTTTGTAAGCAAATTGTCGAACAGTTTTAGTACATTTCTCAACAAGCTATTGCAAGGAATTTAGGGATTTCAATATCTACGGTCCATAAAATCATCAAAAAGTTCAGAGAATCTGGAGAAATCACTGCACGTAAGCGATGATATTAGGGACTTTTGATCCCTCAGGCGGTACTGCATCAAAAACCGACATCAGTGTGTAAAGCATATCACCACATGGGCTCAGGAACACTTCATAAAACCACTGTCAGTAACTACAGTTGGTCACTACATCTGTAAGTGCAAGTTAAAACTCTACTATGCAAAGCCAAACCCATTTATCAACAATATCCTGAAACGCCGCCGGCTTGGCTGGGCCCGAGCTCATTTAAGATGGACTGATGCAAAGTGGAAACATGTTCTGTGGTCTGACAAGTCCACATTTCAAATTATATTTGGAAACAGGGGACGTGGTGTCCTCCGGAAAAAAGAAGAAAATAACCATTCGGATTGTTATAAGCGCAAAGTTCTTAAGCCAGCATCTGTGATGGTATGGGGGTGTATTAGTGCCCAAGGCATGGGTAACTTACACATCTGTGAAGGTGCCATTAATGCTGGAAGGTCCATACAGGTTTTGGAACAACATATGTTGTCATCCAAGCAATGTTATCATGGACGCACGCCCCTGCTTATTTCAGCAAGACAAGTGTTACAACAGCGTGGCTTCGTATAAAAAGAGTGCGGGTACTTTCCTGGCCCACCTGCAGTCCAGACCTGTCTCCATGGAAAATGTGTGGCACATTATGAAGCGTAAAATCCGACAGCGGAGACCCCGGACTGTTGAACTACTAAAGCTCTACATAAAACAAGAATGGGAAAGAATTCCACTTTCAAAGCTTCAACAATTAGTTTCCTCAGTTCCCAAACGTTTATTGAGTGTTGTTAAAAGAAAAGGTGATGTAACACAATGGTGAACATGCCCTTTCCCAACTACTTTGGCACGTGTTGCAGCCATGAAATTCTAAGTTAGTTATTAATTGCAAAAAAAAATTAAGTTTATGAGTTTGAACATAAAATATCTTGTATTTGTAGTGCATTCAACTGAATATGGGTTGAAAAGGATTTGCAAATCATTGTATTCCGTTTATATTTACATCTAACACAATTTCCCAACTCATATGGAAACGGGGTTTGTAATAGACTCATTGTATGTATTGATTAACTCATGGTATTTTAGCTGTCTATAAGACGCATTGTATTTATTGTATTATTGATTAACTACTGGTATTTTAGCCACCTAATAGACTCATTATATTTACTGTATTATTGATTAAGGCCCGCCACAAGTGAATTAATGTTTGGGGAACTGTGCAGTTCTCACATCTGCTACTGATAAATGGAAAGAAGTTTACATTAACATGTGTAGTGCAGGGTTTTTCAACCACTCTGCCGCGGCACACTGGTGTGTTGTGAGATACAGTATGGTGTGCCGTGGGAGATTGTGTAATTTCACCTATTTGGGTAAAAAATATTTTTTGCAAACAAATAATATTAATCTGCAAATATGCCGTTTTTGAGTGTCGGTGCTGTCTAGAGCTCGGTGGAGTAACACTGTTATACTCTTCCATATCAGTAGGTGGCAGCAAGTAGCTAATTGCTGTGTAGATGAAGGGAACATTGTTTGTCATGATCACAATATGCAGACTACAGTGTGCAGGTAAAAAGGTATCTAATGCTTAAACCAAAAATAAACAAAAAACGGATGCTGCGAGGAAAATGCATTGAAGCTAAGGGAAAGCTATGCAAAATGAAACTGGTTGCAAAGTTAACAAAAACAGAATGCTGGACGACAGCAAAGACTTACAGCGTGTGGAGCAGGCAGCGTCCACAAAGTACATCCGAACATGACAAGACAATCAACAATGTCTCCGCAAAGAAGGATAGCGACGACTTAAATAGCCTTGTTTGCTAAAACAAAGCAGGTGCGGGGAAAAGCGTTCAAGGAAGACATGAAACTGCTACCGGAAAATACCAACAAAACAGGAGAAGACAAAATAGGAGTGCAAGACAAAAAATAAAACACTACACACAGGAAAACAGCAAAAAACTGCAAGAAAGTTACAGCATGATGTGACAGGTCGTGACAGTACACCTTCTTTGAGATAAGAACAATAGTGATGCATGGTTGGTTATGGTTTAAATTCATATCCAACACTTGCGAGAACAACTATTTATCGTCAATATCAGCTACTGAGTTTTATTTTTTTACGTTTTAATGTTTTCTGCTGGTGGTGTGCCTCCGCATTTTTTCAATGAAAAAAATGTGCCCTGGCTCAAAAAAGGTTGAAAAACACTGGCGTAGTGAAGCTTTTTCTCTTTTCTTTATAAAGCGGTTCACCGTGAAGCGGTGGAAGTACTCATAGGGCGGATTCATCTTGCTAAGGATGGGTTAGCGTCCATATCCAGAGTTTCCTCTTAATGAAATTTAATGTGGTGTCTTGCAACATTGTTTTCATTACCGCCACAACTTGAAAATATGGTTTTATTACTTGAAAAAAATGTAAGTAGTATAACATAATGTAGCCCCCAGACAAAGTCACGCAAAGTCCGACGCTATTTTTAACTTTAATTGCCAATCTTATGAAATGAAGTGAAGTGAAATATATTTATATAGCGCTTTTTCTCTAGTGACTCAAAGCGCTTTACATGGTGAAACCCAATATCTAAGTTACATTCAAACCAGTGTGGGTGGGACTGGAAGCAGGTGGGTAAAGTGTTTTGCCCAAGGACACAACGGCAGTGACTAGGATGGCGGAAGCGGGAATTGAACCTGCAACCCTCAAGGCACAGCCACTCTACCAACCGAGCTATACCGCCCCGGTATGATAAGAAACAACACAATTCCAACAGGTCTTACCACCCGTGCAAACACTTTTGCCTCTGCGAGTCTACACAAACATAAAACTTGAACACTAACTGGTCGGTAGTATGAATTGAGACATATAGCCCTTTTTTGGCGCTTGATTGATAAGTGATGTACCGAAAACTCGACCACCAAAATTAAACTTTGACTATGGAAAACTGTGCAGCTGAATCTGGATGTAAACAAAACGCACGCCATTGTCTGGCGCGCTGTCAGCATGTCTGCAATGTGGACGTCATTTTAATATATTCCAGATATACCCGTGGACAGCCATCTCCAAAATGTGCAAATATTAAGAGGTCAGTGGTGACTTTTAAGAAGAGAACGTCCAACTGGAGCAACAGCGCGAAGCAGGTGTGAGGTCATGCTCGCTGCAGCTTGCCTCCTTCGTCTCGGACATGGAGGGACAGAAGTCGTCTCTAAACACGACTACATTTTATAATAACACTGTGGAGGGGGGATTGGCCTGCGGGCCTGCCGCGGTACCGGGCGTTTCCAGGACGGGCCTCGAAGACAGTGACAGGTGCGTAGATGGCCCAGGTGGGCCTTGTTATCTAATCACCTGCCGCCTTTATTAGCAGCAGCCGTGATGAGACGGGTAGTGGGAGTTGAAGGTGCTGCTGGGCAGACGCAGAAAAACTTGTTGCTGGGAAGTAAAAGGCTCGCACCTCGTGAGAACGGAATAACACAGTGTTATAGCTTGAATTCCTGGAAGTGTGTGGTGGTGTGAAGAACCCACTAGAGGGCAACCTCTACAAACACCTTTGTCAAGAACCGGCAAGGCTGCGGTAGTTGTGACCCCAAGATGCAGGAAACAGGAGATCGATGCGCAGGTAGGAGGATTTTGATATATTTCAACAAGGAGGAACCAGTCATGCATATAAAGGTTCTCAAACAACAATCAATCCTCAAGCACTGAGGAACAGGCGAGGCAGGCATAAAAAACATCCTGCTGATTAACACCAGGCTAATAATTAGCAGCATGTGAGGGGAAACAAGCAGGAAATTGAACCAAAATAAGAGCACTGATAGGAAATAAGCACCAACCCAGGAAACACAACCCGACGTGAATGTGCCAGTTCGTCACACCCATAAGAATATGCTAGATTTGTTGCGAGTTTTTTTTAATAAAGAAAGTCATTAAAAGTATCTAGACACTTCAAAACATAAATGATAAATGGGTTGTACTTGTATAGCGCTTTTCTACCTTCAAGGTACTCAAAGCGCTTTGACACTACTTCCACATTTACCCATTCACACACACATTCACACACTGATGGAGGGAGCTGCCATGCAAGGCGCTAACCAGCACCCATCAGGAGCAAGGGTGAAGTGTCTTGCTCAGGACACAACGGACGTGACGAGGTTGGTTCTAGGTGGGATTTGAACCAGTGACCCTCAGGTTACGCACGGCCACTCTCCCACTGCGCCACGCCGTCCCCGTTGCTAATGCATTGTACAATAAGCAGTAACATTTGAAAATATGGCAAAAAGCTAAAAAAAAATATACACAATACAAACCCAAAGTTTGGACACATGACTATTTACATTGTAGATTGTCACTGAAGGCATCCAAACTATAAACATGTGGAGTTAAGTATGTAACAAAAAAGGGTGAAATAACTGAAAACATGTTTTATATTCTAGTTTCTTCAAAATAGCCACCCTTTGCTCTGATTGTTGCTTTGCACACTCTTGGCATTCTCTCCATGAGCTTCAAGAGGTAGTCACCTGAAATGGTTTTCACTTCACAGTTTTGATGCCTTCAGTCACAATTTACAATGTAAATAGTCATGACAATAAAGAAAATGCATTGAATGAGAAGGTGTGTCCAAACTTTTGTACGTTAATACTAAATAATAACAGATTTGTTTTTAAACGTATGTATCCAGTTTGTGAGCCTGTTTAAAGAAAATCATACCATCATAGTAAAGTCTGCAAACCACGCCCCACTACCACGGGTATCAAGCCGTCTCGGGGAAACCCTGGGTATCATTACAGTATTACTGACATAACAGCATTAAAAGTCCATTTTGTGTAATAGAGGACTGTTAATATGGTCTTTGAGGTTTTATTATCACAACACATGGATTGAAATTGCAGGAGATGTGTGTGTGTGTGTGTGTGTGTGTGTGTGTGTGTGTGTGTGTGTGTGTGTGTGTGTGTGTGTGTGTGTGTGTGTGTGTGTGTGTGTGTGTGTGTGTGTGCATGTGTGTGTGTGTGTGTGTGTTAGAATACCGCCAACTCCTTTCTGAATCCAGTTCCAATGTGGCACGCACTCGAGATGTGTGTGGTATTAGTGACTCCTTTCAGGCTAGACTCGGTGCGAGGGCTGGATGTGTGCGTTATTTAAACGACAACGCTCGACAGAGGTCGCGTCAGTTTCCATCCCCCCTCTACCCCCGCAGGTTTTCAACGGGACGCCAAACTGCAGCTGTGAGCGGCAGAGTTGGAATAGTTAGCGTTTGGTGGGGAATCAGAGGCGCTCTCTGTGTGTGGCAAAGGCTGACATTTGAAATAAACTGTCTGACTCCCATAATCTCACTAGATCTCCCACCATGCTGAAAGAAAGCAACCCTGTCACCTAAATATGTCGATATGATGCAATCTTCTTCTCCTGGCACGTACTGAACTTCTGCTGCCGGGTTCAACACATCATCATCCCCAATGCCATCATCCATACAAACTTAATAGGAGCCACAAATCAAGTTTTCTTTGAGGCATGATTTTTGTATAGCTCTGCCAATGTATTGTGAGGCCTGAAAATGAACTTTATAAATCCATAAATTAAAGTTAAAGTAAAGTAAAGTACCAATGGTTGTCTCACACACACACTAGGTGTGGTGAAATTTGTCCTCTGCATTCAACCCATCCCCTTGATCACCCCCTGGGAAGTGAGGGGAGCAGTGGGCAGCAGCGGTGCCGCGCCCAGGAATCATTTATGGTGATTTAACCCCCAATTCCTACCCTTGATGCTGAGTGCCAAGCAGGGAGGCAATGGGTCCCATTTTTTTATAGTCTTTGGTATGACTCGGCCGGGGTTTGAACTCTCAACCTACCAATCTCAGGGCGGACACTCTAACCACTGGGCCACTGAGTAGGTTGTTTTCGTCAGAGTACAAGAGGGTTCACTCTGTGCATCGTTCCCAGCACCCAAGCATGTTTATTTAACAGCAGAATTAAATCGACACAGTGAACCCTCTTTTTGGCAATATTTGTCTCTGTGGGCGGAGGCGGGACCACCAGCTTACACACGCAGGATGCACGGACAGAGCCTCAGCGGTCGCTACACGCTAGTAAAAAGCGCCGCAAAAGCAATTAATTTAGGGGGGGAAAAAATAATATTGCAAATGTCCAATGTGGGAATGATCGAGAAAGATTATTTGTTGGAAAGTGATGGCAACAAAAAGTAAAGGACAACAAAACAAACCACACGACCCAGTGTTTCCAACCAAGGAAAAAAACTGCGTTTCAAGAAGTAAAATTTTTGCTAGCATAGAATGAGCGTCCATTGTATTTTTATATGCATTTAATTATTTTGAATGATTAACACATGGTAAAAATACTGAAAAATAAAAGTTAATTGCATTAGAAATGGTTACTCGCATTAAATGTCGAGACGTGGATTTTGATGCAGTTAACTGCGTGGATTGTTTTCCCGAGATGCAAATGAACTGGCGTAAAGGTAACTACATGATTTAATATTTGACGAGACAAAAGTGCTCACTGCGGAAGCACAAAACTTAACGCAGGGAACAAAACTAACACTAAGGTAGAACTATGGACATGAAACACAACCACTTGTGGTGACGTGAGCAGAGCAGCATAAATTTTGGAATTAGATGAAACAATGACGCCAGGCCGACTATCTGGCAATTACAGGCTTAAATAGTCATGTCATGAATGACAACGGGTGCGTGTGTCCGAACACCAGCAGCAGGTGAAAATCATGCCACCATGGCAACCAAAACAAACGAGTGCACAAACAGGAACTAAAAAAGTCCAAAAACCAACAGAACATAACCAAACAAAACATGACCACAGAACATGACATAGATTTTTTTAAATATATTTTTCTAAATTATATTCTACAATTTTTTGGGTCCTAAATTTAGCATTTTTAAACAACCATCCATCCATCCATTTTCTACCGCGTATACCCTTTGGGGTCGCGGAGGGTGCTGGTGCCTATCTAAGCTACAATCTGGCGGAAGGCGGCGTACACCCTGGACAAGTCGCCATCTCATCGCAGGGCCAACACATATAGACAGACAACATTCACACTCACATTCACACACTAGGGCCAATTTAGTGTTGCCAATCAACCTATCCCCAGGTGCATGTCTTTGGAAGTGGGAGGAAGCCGGAGTACCTGGACCTTCGTATTGTGAGGCAGACGCACTAACCCCTCTGCCACCGTGTTGCCCTGAAGCGCTCACTGCGGAGGCACAAAACTTAAAGGGGAACATTATCACCAGACCTACGTAAGCGTCAATATATACCTTGATGTTGCAGAAAAAAGACTATGTGTTTTTTTAAATAAATGATAAATGGGTTGTACTTGTATAGCGCTTTTCTACCTTCAAGGTACTCAAAGCGCTTTGACACTACTTCCACATTTACCCATTCACACACACTTTCACACACTGATGGAGGGAGCTGCCATGCAAGGCGCCAACCAGCACCCATCAGGAGCAAGGGTGAAGTGTCTTGGTCAGGACACAACGGACGTGACGAGGTTGGTTCTAGGTGGGATTTGAACCAGTGATCCTCGAGTTGCGCACGGCCACTCTTCCACTGCGCCACGCCGTCCCTTTAACCAATTTCCGAACTCTAAAAGGGTGAATTTGGCAATTGAAACGCCTTTCAATTGTTCGCTGTCGGAGCGATGACCTTTCACCTGTGACGTCACAACAGGAAGCAATCAGCCATTTTCTCAAACACATTACACACACCAAGTCATATCAGCTCTGTTATTTTCTGATTTTTCGACTGTTTTCCGTACCTTGGAGACATTATGCCTCGTCGGTGTGTTGTCGGAGGGTGTAACAACACGATCAGGGACGGATTCAATTTGACTTACGTGGAGTGTGCTAATCAGACATATCAATGGTCATGGCATGCTAATCGATGCTAACATACTATTTAGGCTAGCTGTATGTACATATTGCATCATTATGCCTCATCTGTAGCTATATTTGCTTCCAGCCTTTCCCTCCATCCACATTTAATGCCAAACAAACACATACCAATCGACGGATTCAAGTTGCATCAGTGGTCAAAAGATGCGAAAGTCCCTCGTTTATTCTGCGCACTTTACCAACGGTAGCGATACTACGACAGAGATGGCACATATATGTGTGGATATCCTGCGACACCCAAAGCAGATGCATTTCCAACGATAAAGTCAACGAAATCACAAAGGTGAGTTTTGTTGATGTTTTTGACTTATGTGCTAATCAGACATATTTGCTCATGGCATGACTGCAAGCTAATCGATGCTAATATGCTATTTAGGCTAGTTGTATGTACATATTGCATCATTATGCATCATTTGTAGCTATATTTGCATCCAGCCTTTCCCTCCACCCGAATTGGTATGTCAGACTCAGTCCTGTCTTGGTTTAACTCTTATCTTACTGACAGGGTGCAGTGCGTCTCCCATAACAGTATGACCTCGGACTATGTTAAGGTAACGTTTGGAGTTCCCCAAGGTTCGGTCCTTGGCCCTGTACTCTTCAGCATCTACATGCTGCCGCTGGGTGACATCATACGCAAATGCGGTATTAGCTTTCACTGCTATGCTGATGACACCCAACTCTACATGCCCCTAAAGCTGACCAACACGCCGGACTGTAGTCAGTTGGAAGCGTGTCTTAATGAAATTAAACAATGGATGTCCGCTAATTTTTTGCAACTTAACGCCAAAAAAACGGAAATGCTGATTATCGGTCCAGCTAGACACCGACCTCTATTTAATAATACAACTTTAACATTTGACAACCAAATAATAAAACAAGGTGACTCGGTAAAAAATCTGGGTATTATCTTCGACCCAACTCTCTCCTTTGAGTCACACATTAAAAGCGCTACTAAAACGGCCTTCTTTCATCCCCATGATATCGCTAAAATTCGCTCCATTTTGTCCACTAAAGACGCCGAGATCATTATCCATGCGTTTGTTACGTTTCGTCTCGATTACTGTAACGTATTATTTTCGGGTCTCCCCATGTCTAGCATTAAAAGATTACAGTTGGTACAAAATGCGGCTGCTAGACTTTTGACAAGAACAAGAAAGTTTGATCACATTACGCCTGTACTGGCTCACCTGCACTGGCTTCCTGTGCACTTAAGATGTGACTTAAAGGTTTTACTACTTACGTATAAAATACTACACAGTCTAGCTCCATCCTATCTTGCCGATTGTTTTGTACCATATGTCCCGGCAAGAAATCTGCGTTCAAAAGACTCCGGCTTATTAGTGATTCCTAGAGCCCAAAAAAAGTCTGCGGGCTATAGAGTGTTTTCCATTCGGGCTCCAGTACTCTGGAATGCCCTCCCGGTAACAGTTCGAGATGCTACCTCAGTAGAAGCATTTAAGTCTCACCTTAAAACTCATCTGTATACTCTAGCCTTTAAATAGACCTCCTTTTTAGACCAGTTGACCTGCCACTTCTTTTCTTTTTCCCCTATGTCCCCCCCTCCCTTGTGGAGGGGGTACGGTCCGATGACCATGGATGAAGTACTGGCTGTCCAGAGTCGAGACCCAGGATGGACCGCTCGTCGGGACCCAGGATGGACCGCTCGCCTGTGTATCGGTTGGGGACATCTCTACGCTGCTGATCCGCCTCCGCTTGGGATGGTTTCCTGTGGACGGGACTCTCGCTGCTGTCTTGGATCCGCTTTGAACTGAACTCTCGCGGCTGTGTTGGAGCCACTATGGATTGAACTTTCACAGTATCATGTTAGACCCGCTCGACATCCATTGCTTTCGGTCTCCTAGAGGCGGGGGGGGGGGGGTTGTCCCACATCTGAGGTCCTCTCATTGATTGATTGATTGACATTTAATGCCAAACAAACACATACCAATCGACGAATTAAAGTTGCACCAGTAGTCAAAAGATGCAATGGTTGGTTAGAAGGCAATCGCCTAATTCGTCCTTGTTGCCGCTGTCTGTCGTGATATGACTCAATAGCTTCAGTTTCTTCTTCAATTTGGTTTTCGCTATCTGCCTCCACACTCCAACCATCCGTTTCAATACATGCGTTATCCGTTGAATCGCTTAAGCCGCTGAAATCCGAGTCTGAATCCAAGCTAATGCTACCTTTCTGTTCTATCCGCCATGTTTGTTTGTATTGGCTTCACGCAGTGACATCCCAGGAAAATGGACGGGTGGATATAGCGATGGTGAAAATCAGGCACTTTGAAGCCGTTTTTCGGGATATTGCGTGATGGGTAAAATTTTGAAAAAAACTTTGAAAAATAAAATAAGCCACTGGGAACTGATTTTTATTGGTTTTAACCCTTCTGAAATTGTGATACTGTTCCCCTTTAATGCAGGGAACAAAACTAACACTAAGGTAGAACTATATCCGACTACCTGGCAATTACAGGCTAAAATAGTCATGTCACGATGGACATGACTATTTTGGATGGACAACGGGTGCGTGTGTCTGAACACCAGCAGCAGGTGAAAATCATGCCACCAGGGCAACCAAAACAAACAAGAGTGCACAAACGGGAACTAAAACAGTCCAAAAACCAACAGAACATAACCAAAAAAAAACATGACCACAGAACGGGACGGCGTGGCGCAGTGGAAGAGTGGCCGTGCGCAACCTGAGGGTCCCTGGTTCAAATCCCACCTAGTACCAACCTCGTCACGTCCGTTTTGTCCTGAGCAAGACACTTCACCCTTGCTCCTGATGGGTGCTGGTTAGCGCCTTGCATGGCAGCTCCCCCCATCGGTGTGTGAATGGGTAAATGTGGAAGTAGTGTCAAAGCGCTTTGAGTACCTTGAAGGTAGAAAAGCGCTATACAAGTACAACCCATTTATCATTTAACATGACATTACAGTGCGGCTTCACCACAAGATAGATTTTTTTAGATATATTTTTCTAAATTATATTTTACACTTTTTTTGGTCCTAAATTAGGCATTTTTAAACATAAAATGGCTAAATAAACTAATACTACAATAGTGTTGGGCACGAGAGAAGACCAAACCCATTCAGAGCGTGCTGTTCAGTATTGTGGCCTCACATTGGCTCAGCCTGAGGCAGGTTATTATATTGGCTTAAAAGAGTGTAAAGGTGACTGAAGGGTGTTATTTCATGTCAAGAGAGCTTTCATAATGTTGAAAAACTTATTTAGAAAGTTGTAAACAGTTTTGTAATGCCCTAGTCTAGCTTTAATAATACTGGTTAATAATTAATGATAACTACTATGCGGAAATTCATTCATCCAATCATGTCCGGAAACGATTAATGGTAAAGGAGGGACAAATGTATTGTTATTCTTACTACTATTATATTACTTAGATCAGTGGTTCTCAACCTTTTTTCAGTGATGTACCCCCTGTGAACATTTTTTAAATTCAAGTACCCCCTAATCAGAGCAAAGCATTTTTGGTTGAAAAAAAGAGATAAAGAATTAAAATACAGCATTACGTCACCATTTTCTGATGTATTAAATTGTATAACAGTGCAAAACATTGCTCATTTGTAGTGGTCTTTCTTGAACTATTTGGAAAAAAATATACAAAGATAACTAAAAAGTTGTTGAAAAATTAACAAGTGATTCAATTATAAATAAAGATTTGTACACATAGAAGTAATCATCAACTTAAAGTGCCCTCTTTGGGGATTGTAATAGAGATCCATCTGGATTCATGAACTTAATTCTAAACATTTCTTCACAAAAACATCAATATTTATGGAACATGTCCACAAAAAAATCTAGCTGTCAACACTGAATATTGCATTGTTGTGTTTCTTTTCACAGTTTATGAACTTACATTCATATTTTGTTGAAGCATTATTCAATAAATATATTCATAAAGGATTTTTGAATTGTTGCTATTTTTAGAATATATTTTAAAAATCTCACATACCCCTTGGCATACCTTCAAGTACCCCCAGGGGTACGCGTACCCCCATTTGAGAACCACTGACTTAGATTACATTAGTCCTTAATTTGGTCTAAAAATAATGCTGACAGTAATTTATTCATCAGCTATAATCTGTGGGACAGTATGTCGTATTTGTTATCGGCCCAGGCCTACGTATCGCCGCAATTCAAATCCAGCATATTATCAATACAGTTCAAGGGGTTGGGGCTAGTGTTGTGTTGATAAAGACACAAGCTGTAATTCTAAGCACTGCTTTGGTGAACTTGTACACACGCTGTTCCAAAGTGATGGCATGAATTCTTATTACAGCCTGTAAGAATCGATTGAAGTGATTCTCGCAGGTAGTTCCAACTGAGCATTAGCTAGCAATTGAGTAGCGTGACGGTACGCCAAGCTTTCTATTGATTTTCTGCCCCGGCTTGTTGACGCTTGTACTTTCAAACCTGCTAATTCCAAAGCCAATATTGTTTATTTCTGTGCTTCTGCTAGGCAACCATGAGCAAGACAGTTAAAGTGTTAAAACCTTCCATTGCATTCTACAACCATTAGGGGTGAAGCATTTGACTAAATATCCTTCACTGCAAAAACTGCAATCTAAGTAAGATTAAATATCTCAAATAAGGGTGATATTATCTTATTTTTTGTCTGATAAGATAATTCTTCTCTCTAAGCAGATTTTATGTTAGAGTCCTTTACTTGTTTTAGGGGTTTTGGTCCTAAATGATCTCAGTAAAATATTACAGCTTGTTGCTGAGATTTTATGACCTATATTGAGTAAAACATGCTTGAAACTAGAATATCAACTGATGCAAAGCTGTCTCTTAAACACTCACAAGTATAAAACTACTTTTTTAAAGTAATAATTTCTTATTTTAAGCATAAAAAAAATCATGATGCACAGTGCATATCATTATGTCAAGATAATGGCACTAGCATTTACTTAATTTAAGAATATTTTTCAACATATTGAGCAAAAAGTGCACTTGTTATTAGTGAGAATACACTTATTTTAAGGTATTTTTGGGTTCATTGAGGTTAGCTAATTTTAATTGTTTTGGAAAGTCTTGACAAGCCAAATTTTCTTGTTCTATTGGCAGATAATTTTGCTTAATTTAAATAAAATACCTCCCATTTTTGTATTTTTTATTTTTTTGTTTTTGAACACTGACTTTTTGCAGTGTTGATTGACAATCATCCATCCATCCTTTTTTCTACCGATTGTCACGTTAGGGGTCTTTGGGGATGCTGGAGGCTATCGCAGCTGCGGTGAAGGCGGTGTACACCCTGGACAAGTCACCTCCTCATTACAGGCCCAACACAGATAGACAGACAACATTCACATTCACACACTAGGACCAATTTAGTGTTGCCAATCAACTTATCCCCAGGTGCATGTTTTTGGATGTGGGAGGAAGCTAGAGTACCCGGAGGGAACCCATGCACGTATAAGAGAATTGATCCATCCATCCATCCATTTTCTACCGCGTATTCCCTTTTGGAGTCGCGGGGGGCGCTGGCGCCTATCTCAGCTACAATCGGGCGGAAGGTGGGGTACACCCTGGACAAGTCGCCACCTTATCGCATGGCCAACATATTTTTATTGGAAGCATCTCTTTGATTATTCTGAACTCCTGTTTCCAAGCCAACAGAATAATGCTGATAGTCACTATGGATACAGCTAAACTTCCAATATCATGTTGTGCTTCTACCGACAGCAAACTAGTCACAACTAAATCCACAGCGCCTCTGCTGGTTGGAGCCAAGTACTGCTCTCTCTGACTTAATTGATTGAACAAACCTAATAATCAATAGTTAATTTTTCACAGAAGATCAAAATAATTTAGTCCCATTTGCATGCCGATCCCTATGAACCGTGTCAATGTTGAATATGCAATGCTTCAATACACGGTAATATATGGTTACAAATACAGCGATACTCATACATTCGACTTGGGAAATTTGAAGGTACTTTACAAGAATGTTTCGCCTTTGATTTTTTTTTTGTCTATTTCTTTTTTTTTTTACAAGAATAGTATAAATTAAACAGGAAAAGTGTGATCATGAACATAAAAGAAAATTTAACATGTGTGTTTCTGCCCTGGCTGTCCAGTATCTAGCCCGGGTATTTTAAAACTGTACGCAGATACCTCTTTTTTATATACAATACAATATCGTTTAAGGCACGGGTGTCAAACTAATTTTAGATTTGGGTACACATGGAGAAAAATCTACTCCCAAGTGGGCGGGACTGGTAAAATCCCGGCACGATAACTTAAAAATAAACATAACTTCAGATTGTTTTCGTTTTTAAAAAAAAAATAGAACTAGCACATTCTGAAAATGTACAAATCATAATATTGTTGGGGTTTTTTTTATATACTTACAGTTTGTGGTTAATATTATTGTCTTATTTGTTGTTATTTATACTTTCTGAAAAAATTATGTGAAAATGTCAGTCAACTCATTGGCGTTCATTTTCAATCTATGAAGATAAAAAAATAATAATATCAAAATAAAATTACAGGATGTAGTTTGCTCATCATGTGGTTTATATTTTTTATATACATAGCATAATCTACAAAGATACAAATAATTGCAATTGTGACATCTAGTGGACACAATTAAAACAGCGGTTTCTTTCATTCAATAATTTCAGTTAATTTTTATACTTAGCAAACTCATCCTGCGGCCGGATAAAACCGTTTGACACCGCTGGTCCAAGGCGTGGTAGTTGTACTCCAGTACTATCTGCCTGGTAGTATTCCCTCTTACTGATAGATTTAAAGTATTGTGAACTATTTTAGACTTTACACAAAGTGTACAAGTACAAATGGTAAATGTATTTTATTTACAAAGCAGATCTGTACTCAAACATTGCGGTCAATACGACTGGCAAGGACTTCACGATATGATTTGTATCACGATAAACCAGTGGTTATCAAACTTTTTTCACCAAGTACCACCTCAGAATGAACCTAGTATACTGTAACCATAATGACCTACATTAAAATACAGTAGCGTAGTAGGTCTACGAATTCATTAAAAACAAGACAGAGGTTTTATTTAACAAGTATATTTAATATGTTGGGCCCCTGTAACATCACATACAGTTTCAACAGTAACACTGTGTTTAAATATAATAAAATAAAACACAGTACTTTAATCAAGTGAGTCTTTGGCGTACCACATTTTAAGAATCACTGCAACATAGTATTGCTATATTGTCCTATGGCAATATATTGCCTTATTCTACATAGTTCATTGATAAATGTAAAATGCAGCTTAAAATCCAAGTTGTAAATACATACAGTAGATGACAGTAAACAGTTTATCATACGATGGACAAAGTAAAAAACAATAACATTCAAATGGTGTATTTAAATTGTACAGAAAGTGGATCAAGCTTCTTGATGAGTTAACGAAAACATGTTTTATTTTGCTTCGTAACTGTTGACTTCTTGTACTGCGTGGCTCACCACTAATCCCGTACGGCGAGATACGGTTAGAATTGGCCCAAAACATGACAAAATTCTATATTGAAGACATTACAAGTCGATATTCCATTGTTATACACCATAGTATCTCAACTTACAAGCATAGTTGGTCCTGTGACGGAACTCTTAACTGAAAACGCTTGTATCTCAAATCGACTGTCATTTTTTAAATGAATACAAATCCATCCCTCCATCCCATCCATTCATTTCCTACCGCTTATTCCCTTTCGGGGTCACGGGGGGTGCTGGCGCCTATCCCCAGGACTGCAGGAAATGTTTTAATTTAAAGAAAAACTAACTTTTTTAGATAAGAAATATTGTATGGAAAACAATACAATATGATGTAGTACAAACAGGCAAAGTAGTTTTATGAAGTAATGTTTTAATGTACAACATTTACCTTAGAGATTGGACTTCTATTGTATTTCCTTTTTGCTGCTTCTCCGTAAACACAGCATCAGCAGCTTCTATATATTTTCATGGATAAATGTACTCCGTTTGGATATTATTTCAACATACTTGGCTATTGTTAAACGTCTGCTGCTTCAGTGTGGTGCAGACTAGCAGTGATACGCGCAAATTGCTTCGCCAAGTTTATTACATGCTCTCATGTTTTTGATAATTTATTTCTTTAATTCAACATTATTTCGTCATTTACACTCACTTTCTTCCCTCCTATGCTTGAGAGATGTTTTTCCCAACACCTAGTGGTCATTGCCTTTATGCTCTTTTATGGGACTTAGTTTTTAGCGAGAAGTATAATGTCTGAATTAAACAGGTTTTCAAACTCTAAAAGCAATTTTTTGTCCCTATAATAAGCTACCTTTTGTAGAGTCCAATTTTTAGAGGTTACTCGTGTTCTTGATTTTATGTGTGTGTTCCAGCTAAGTGGATCATGTGTCTGTTTTTTGAAGAAGCGAATGTCATAAAAGGAAATGGTCTTACAAGGGCCACTTAATGTGGAATTAAATTTTGGAGGGCTGTAAAAAAGGATGAACCAGACTCTTCTAAAGGTCTTAATTTGGGGCAAAAAACAGGAACCGTGAAAAAATATCTGCAAAGCTTGGTCCCTTCAACACAATAGTACCTTACGAAATGAATTGGTTCTGTGATGGAGCTCTAAACTAAAAACACTTGTATGATAAATCAACATTTCCTACCAAAATAATAATTAGGGGTACCCAAAAAAAAAAGTTTTTCAAATAAATCGTGATTCATTACGCAAAACACACACACACACACACACATATATATATATATATATATATATATATATATATATATATATATATATATATATATATATATACACATGTACTGTATATACAAACCCCGTTTCCATATGAGTTGGGAAATTGTGTTAAATTTAGATATAATCGTAATACAATGATTTGCAAATCATTTTAAACTCATATGCAATTGAATATGCTACAAAGACAACATATTTGATGTTCAAACTAATAAACATTTTTTTTTTTTGCAAATAATCATTAACTTTAGAATTTGATGCCAGCAACATGTGACAAAGAAGTTGGGAATGGTGGCAAAAAAAACTTATAAAGGATCCCTCAGACGGCACTGTATCAAAAACCGACATCAATCTCTAAAGGATATCACCACATGGGCTCAGGAACACTTCAGAAAACCACTGTCACTAATTACAGTTTGTCGCTACATCTGTAACTGCAAGTTAAAGCTCTACTGCAAAGCGAAAGCCATTTATTAACAACATCCAGAAACGCCGCCGGCTTCTCTGGGGCCGAGATTTTCTAAGATGGACTGATGCAAAGTGGAAAAGTGTTCTGTGGTCTGACGAGTCCACATTATAAATTGAAATTGTTTTTGGAAATATTCGACATCGTGTCATCCGGACCAAAGGGGAAGCGAACCATCCAGACTGTTATCGACGCAAAGTTCAAAAGCCAGCATCTGTGATGGTATGGGGGTGCATTAGTGCCCAAGGCATGGGTAACTTACACATCTGTGAAGGCACTATTAATGCTGAAAGGTACATACAGGTTTTGGAACAACATATGCTGCCATCTAAGCGGCGTCTTTTTCATGGACGCCCCTGTTTATTTTAGCAAGACAATGCCAACCCACATTCAGCACATGTTACAACAGCGTGGCTTCATAAAATAAGAGTGCGGGTACTTTTGTCTTCGATCGAAAATGTGTGACGCATTATGAAACGTAAAATACAACAGCGGAGATCCCGGACTGTTGAACGACTGAAGCTCTACATAAAACAAGAATGGGAAAGAATTCCACTTTCAAAGCTTCAACAATTAGTTTCCTCAGTTCCCAAACGTTTATTGAGCGTTATTAAAACAAAAAGTGATGTAACACAGTGGTGAACATGCCCTTTCTCAACTACTTTGGCACGTGTTGCAGCCATGAAATTCTAAGTTAATTGTTATTTGCAAAAAAAAAAAGTCTTGTCTTTGTACTGCATTCAATTAAATATGGGTGGAAAAGGATTTGCAAATCATTGTATTCCATTTATATTTACATCTAACACAATGTAATTCTGTCCTACTTAAACAGTTTTTTTTCTGTGCTGTTATACCCATCTTGACTAACTGGGTTAATAAAAGTGCCACTGAATGTTTACAGTAAAGACGTCATTCACTTCAATTTCACAGGATATCGCTTAAAAATTCATATCTTTATATATATATATATATACTTTCACCCAAAAATATACCGATATATATATGAATATCGAGTTTAATTAAAAATATATCTAGATATACTTTTTCGTCCATATCGCCTTAATGTGCTATTTGCAACGCCAACTAATGTCGGGGATGTTTGTTACTCACATTTTTCTTTGCAACTTAAAGCATAAGCAATTGACCGAGAAATAGCTCTTATCTCCAAACACTCTTAAGTTGAGGTACCACTCTTAAACAATTCAGCAAGCCAAGTATTGCAATTGATTGCGCGCAAAAACAGAAAACATCAACTTCTGTAGACAGTAGGGATGTGAATATTTGGGCACCATATGATTCAATTACATTTGTGGGAGTAACGATTTGTTTCAGAATCAATTCAAAACGACTCTCAATCCAAAATCTATACTTTTCAACGTGATTAATGACATTCCTCTATAAAATGGATATACAACTGTGATAAACTTCTACATAGGGTTAGTCCAGTTAGTATAGTACAGCGATACTAATAAATAATTTTCGGTAATATATTGCCTCTGAAAAGTACCGGTGGATCTACACCTAACATCCGCTGTAATGATACCAAGTACAGTAGCGTATTTGGTCCATACTACCATGATTATGTCGATATTTTTTGGCATCACAACATCTTCTTTCGTTTTTTAAAAATGTATATTATGTTTACAAACTCAGGAAATATGTCCCTGGAAACATGACGACTTTGAATATGACCAATGTATGATTCTGTAACTACTTGGTATTGGATTTATACCCAAATTATCATCCAAAACTAACGTAAAGTATCAAACAACAGAAGAATAAGTGATTACTACATTTTAACAGAAGTGTAAATAGAACATGTTAAAATAGGCAGATTTAAACAGTAAATGAACAAGTAGATTAATAATTTTTTGTCTACCGCTTGTCCTTAATAATGTTGACAAAATAATAAAATGATAAGTGACACAATATGTTACTGCATACGTCAGAAGCTAAATTAGGAGCCTTTGTTCGTTTACTTACTAATAAAAGACAAGTTGTCTTGTCTGTTCACTATTTTGTGTACGGACAAACTTGAAATAAGAAACATTTGTTTAATGTACCTTAAGATTTTTTGTTCAAATAAAGCCAATAATGCAAATATTTGTGGTACCCTTTATATAGAAAAGTACTGAAAAGTATTGAAATAATTTTGTTACCGGTACCAAAATATTGATATCGGGACAACACTACTTTTATATTACTTTTTTTTTAAATACAATTCTACCCAAACGTTAAATAAACTCAAATACAAATAAGGCAACAAAAAAAGTGTCCAACACTTCCCTTTTCCAAAATCGGTATGGGCATCTACATCAATAATATGATTTGCCTAAGTGGCAGGACAGGACAGATTAAAAAACAAACTTGAATTGATTAGGAATCGTTACAAATAAAATAGCAATTCACTGAAAAATCTATTTTTGACACCCGTAATTGACAGTACATGCGGCGACTGTGACCTTCAAAGCTGTATTCTGAGCTCCCAAACAAAATTCTCTCTCCAATTTCTCTGCATTCGCAACAGTCCATCACTGTCATAAGCTGGTTATTGATCAGTGACCAATGCATCTCATATTCACGCTTACTTGTCTCCGGTTGAGTCCCCATCAGTCTTAGGACAGCAGATATCGAACATTAGCCTGAGACGCTTTGTTCTTCCGACACTTTTGGAGTTCTGTTGTCTATTCAGACGGAGAGAAAGTCATTGTTGTCGTTCGGGTGAAATACTTTGAATCAAAACACTGCGTCCCCCCGAGTGGTTCCCAGCTTTTCCAGAGCGATAGCTTGTGAGCTTTCCAGGAAAAATATTTAACTCTCAGCCCGGAGGACTGAATCACGCAAACAGAAGCAGGATATTACTCCAAATTGTACTCAAATTGTCCCATGGGGTCTTAAATCAAATTATCTGTAAAAATGCTGTACTCAGCAGGCTCGTTTTAAATCCTCGTGGAATGAGCTGAAAACACTCTACTCTTTCACGCACGGTCATGTCTCTGTAATGTCACTTAAATGCCAGTAAAACATGATGTCCAATACAATGTAGTAGGATAATCCCCCGTTTCGTTCCCACTTGCACATTTCCACAAATTCGTTAAACAAGATAGAACAGCGCCAGCGGTCTTTGTTAAATTTGCCCTTAGGCCTGGATAGGGTGAAATAACATTATTCCAAATGTCTAAAGTGGTTTCAAATGAGGAAAAATACTATTCAAAAGGTCCCCCATCATGCAAAGATTAATTTGTAACAGTGACGTGCTGTCAGGGCTTAAACAAGAGATGTTCCAAAACGAAGTAATAAAAGAAAATAAGTTTTAATATATATTTTTTGGGGTTTATGCTTTCTATGTGATTTCGGTGTGGTTCCTGTATATTTTGATCATTTTGATGGTCAAAATCGCGGAAATTCCATGTTTCCTGATCAAAACAATGCAGCAGATGAGAAGTGAGGCAGACACAGGCGGTGCCTCCACAGCTACACACACTGTATATTGGCGGTGCGTGCGAGGGGGCGCATGCTTGATGCCATGTGGAAAAGGCAGGTCTTGAGGCAACAAGTACCTCTGCCTCAAGGTCGGGGGCGATATGATGTCAACTTGCAGTTCAATGCCTCTGCAGTACTCTGACTCGCCACACTGGGAGAAGTGGGGGGCCCTCAAGCTAGCAGACACAGGTCTCTCCAGCAGAAGCCAGTCTTTTTTCTTTTCTTTTTTTTAACTGTATTTATAACAAACATGGCATTTTTATTAGAGTAAGCCAGCGTTTGTGGGTCAGATGCAAAAATATTGTTTAATTTCTTGGAATGAAATTTAATTCAATGAATGTTTCTGCCAATATGGAGGATTTTATACTGTATCCAAGATTAAAAACTTGTCTAAAATGGGTGAAAAAAAAATAGAAGATTAAAATGAAATTTAAAAAAAATCGGTCTCAGCCTGGGCCCTGGAGAGGGGGTGCAGACTAAGGCCAAAGGAAAAAAACAGCTCATAGCCATAGTACACATCCCTCTTACATGTGTGTAAGAGGGAAACATCAAACATCAAAGAACACAGAAGACATTAAAGACATTAAAGCAGCAGATACAACCAGACACTTCTACATACAGCTATGAATAAAAAGTAAAATAAACATATACACTGTGGTGGCCTTTGCGGTGTTCCACACCATCGTCCGGGGTGGAGGGAGCATGGCCAGAGACAGGAGCAGAACCAACAAAGCAACCAAGACAGCCGACTCCACTCTCGGCCAATGTCCAGTCCGCATGGATGAGCGAGGATACGTCCAAGGTGACTGAGGTGTCCGACACCTGCTCATTCAGCCAAGACACCGCGAAGCCTCTCCGTCCCAGCACTCAGTGCTAGCTCCGCAGCCCTGTCCCCTCATCCACATCTCCTCCAGTCCCTCCAAACCGACTCTGGTGTGGCAGAGACCCAGCAGCTGGTCTACATGGCCAAAAGGCTCCCGGGAGGCAGATTCAGAAGTCCACAAAAAAGCACCATAGAGGTCCCGAAAGTGCCACCCCTTGTCACACAGTCCCAAAGGGTCCTGGACCAAAAGGCAAAAAAAATATAATAACACATGAAAGCAAGAGGGAAACACAAAAGGATGACACAAGAGCACAGAGCTCCTGCCAACAGCAGCCACTACTGCAGCACCATCTTGGAAGAAAAAAAAAAAAAAGCATGACGTTGCTATTAAAATGAGTATAATTTTAGCAAAGTAGTTTACATAATTATGCTGGTGATGTTCACGCTTGTGTTCTCCTGACCTGATGTTGTTGTGATATGTGGCATCAATTATGTTGGTCATAGTTTTTTACGTAAAATCTATATTTTTTGTTTTTACTGTGCATTGCGAAAGATAGAAAAATGGTACCACTTATTTTAACAATAACATTTTTGCAACTGAGCTGCCAGTTCTTTACAGGTATATATATGCGTTGTTTTAGAGTGCATTGCTACCGTAAATGAAAAACAGATACAACTGTTATCTTTATTAAAAGAATTTCGGCAAACGAGATGCTTCGTCGCCAAAATTGTGCTTTAGCAGTAATATTCTGGTGACTGAACTGCCATTTTTTGTTACAAAAAAAATCTACAAATCTTTTTTTTTTTTTTTTACTGTGTATTACTGTAAGTTTAAAGATGTTAGCACTGTTATTTTTAAGATAACATTTTAGCCACTTTTTTTTTTAACAGAAAATTTACTTATTTCATTTTTACAGTGCATTAGTGTAAATGGAAAATCGTTTTTAACAATAAAATCTGCCGACAAAGCTGCCATTATTTGTTTTTTTACCGTGAGTTCTATGTTCAATGTTTTTACAGTGCATTATTGTGAGCGGTGGGTGATGTTTTCTCTCTTTAAGAAGGGAAACCGGAGAGTGTGACTTGGAGAATCAATTCCCCATTGGACTTCCCCAGGAAAAGTCCTATGGGGAATTTATTCTGTGATTCTGTGAGTTTATGGCGTATCGCAGTGGTTCTCAAATGGGGGTATGCGTACCCCTGGGGGTACTTGAAGGTATGCCAAGGGGTATGTGAGATTTTTTTTTAAATATTCTAAAAATACCAACAATTCAAAAATCTTTTATAAGTATATTTATTGAATAATACTTCAACAAAATATGACTCTAAGTTCATAAACTGTGAAAAGAAATGCAACAATGCAATATTCAGTGTTGACAGCAAGATTTTTTTGTGGACATGTTCCATAAATATTGTTAAAGATTTCTTTTTTTGTAAAGAAATGTTTAGAATTAAGTTGATGAATCCAGATGGATCTCTATTACAATCCCTAAAGAGGGGACTTCAAGCTGATGATTACTTCTATGTGTAGAAATCTTTATTTATAATTGAATCACTTGTCTATTTTTCAACAAGTTTTTAGTTATTTTTATATATTTTTTCCAAATAGTTCAAGAAAGACCACTCCAAATGAGCAATATTTTGCACTGTCATACAATTTAATAAATCAGAAACTGATGACATAGTGCTGTATTTTACTTCTTTATCTCTTTTTTTTTTCAACCAAAAATGGTTTGCTCTGATTAGGGGGTACTTGAATAAAAAAAACTGTTCACAGGGGGTACATCACTGAAAAAGAGTTGAGAACCACTGGGGTATCGGACCACCTGATTGTGGTGGTCCGCTCCCTGTATGATTGGTGTCAGAACCTGGTCTGCATTTCTTGCTCAATGATTATGGAGCTCGAATGAGCTCAGAATGATCATGTATTAAAATGTTTTTTTTTTACAATGCACTACTGTAAATGTCGAAAAATAGAACCACTTTCATTTTTACATTAAAATTCTGGTGACAAACCTGTCAGTTGTTTTTACATAAAATCTATATTCATTGTTGTTACATTGCATAGCCGTGAATTGAAAACTGGTACTATTACTATTTTTACAATATGTTGGCGATTTATTTTACAGAATAATCTAGTCATTTTTTTACAATGCATTACTGTAAATGGAAAAACTGTACCACTATTACGTTAACGGGAAAATTCAGGGTTGTTTTTTTACTGATAAATGTATGTTCATGGTTTTTACTGTGCATTGCTATGAATTAAAAAACTGTACCACTGTTATTTTTGATGATAACATTTTGCCAACGGAGCGGTCAGTTTTTTATCGTAAAATATACGTTCATTGATTTTATAGTGCATTACAGTAAATAAAAAAACAACTGTCACTTTTAGGGTAAAATTCTGATGACTGAACTGCTTTTTTTTTTACTGTAAAATGACTGACTATTTTACGATGTAGCCTTGCAGAAATACCGCCAATGATTGTGGAGCTTAAAAAAGAGGTCAGTATAAATATATATTAGGGTTGTCAAACAATTAAAATATTTGTATTTGTTTGTTCATAGTTGACTCAAAATTAAACACTATTAATCGCAGAAAGAAATACTTTTTCAACATTAGTGAGTGTATCCTAAGCAGGGAATATTTTAAAGATTTTATTAGTATGACTAGACGATTAGACATATAGACAATAGACATTTTGACAACGGCTCAACAAAAAATGGATACAAACACGCTTTTAATGACAGTAAAAAATAAATAAATACCTGCAGTGCTTTGGTGTCTTGCCAGATTTTGCAGGATTACAAAATTTGTATTCCTGATGTCGGAGCACTTGCATTCAGAGGAAGAGCTACAGTTCCATGTTTGGATACCAATTCCATGCATTGACAACACAAAATGTGAATTGTTACAATCATGGTTTGATTGTCAAAGATGTTTTGTAATGTAATCTTTGATATTCATACATAAATAAATGCTTCTCATATTCTGTACATTACATGTTGCACAAGTATCTGGTATAACCTTCTCTATTTATTATTAAGATGTAATATTATTCTTGCTAAAACAGTCTGTAATTGCAGACAATCAGAACAGGTGATAAAATATCCACCAATTCATCTCTGCCACGTGTCCCTCTTGGAGGCGGGAGGAAGCTGAAGTATCCAGAGTGCGCGTGATAAAATATTATAACCATTATTTCAATCTGCCAGAAAACATTTACTTAGTTAGAAATATCACAAATTAAATAACAAAACATCTTTGACAAGACATGATTGTAATGTTTTGCATTTTGTTATGTCAGTAAGACCGGATGTGGCGCATAGCGCTATTATTGTGAGACCGGAAGTGTGTGATTTGTTTAAGAAGATTTCTATAATATCCCAAATTTTTGGTGCATTTCTGCTCACAATTTTCGAGCTTGTGGCTCAGCGGGAACTGAACGCCATCACATTTCCCAAGCTACAAAATTTACCAAGGGTCGAAAAGGAGTCAGGACGAATGCGCGTTTAATCGGCCATAAAGAAAAAAATGTGCGCCGTTGTAGGAACTTAAAGTTAACGTGTTAACTTTGACAGCCGCAATATATTTTACGTTTAGGAAGCGACCATTTGATGTGTCAAACAAATTACACAGTTGACACCCCTGTTCTAATTTACCAAAATTGCAATTAGCGCATCTTGCAACCACACACTGACAGGGACCGGCTTTTACAAACACAACTAAATCTACTATTAACATCATGTGACAAGTTTGTGTCGCGGGGTTCTTCAGGACCGAAGAATCAGAGCAGATCTTCCAGTTGACAATTCTTTTAATGACTTTTCACAAAATATTTCTTCTTTTTCTCATTCAACAATGTCTTTTCTTTTCCTTTTTCGTTATTACAGAATTTCTTCTTTTCGTTCATTCACCAAGTCTTTTCAGTCTCAGTTGGTTCACTCACAATCTTTTTAAACTGTTTCTTTGCCTCCAGCGTCTCTTCACCTTCATCCGCCCCTCGCGTGGTCTCGTTTGGCTTTTCAGCCTCGCCCTGCAGTCACCAACGCTGCTAAATAGAGACAGGTGATTAGATAACTCGTTCCAGCTGAGGTATCCACTCACCTGTCATCTTGCTTCCAGCCGGCTCCTGTGCATGCCCCGTCAACAGGCGGCGCGTGACCACGCCCCGCCTCTCACACATCAATAACGTATTTTTCGGATTATAAATCGCTCCGGAGTATACGTCGCACCAGCCGAAAATGCATGATAAAGAAGGAAAAAAACATCTATACGTCGCACTGCAGTATAAGTCACATTTTTGGGGGAAATTTAGTTGATAAAATCCAACACCAAGAATAGACATTTGAAAGGCAATTCAAAATAAATATAGAATAGTGAACAACAGGCTGAATAAGTGTATGTTGTATGAGGCATAAATAACCAACTGAGAAGGTGCCTGGTATGTTAACGTAACATATTATGGTAAGAGTCATTCAAATAACTATAACATATAGAACATGCTATACGTTTATCAAATAATCTGTCACTCCTAATCGCTAAATCCGATGAAATCTTCTTCCTTAATGTCGCTTCTAAACAACTCTGCCAACTCCAAAAGGTATGCGCCGCTTCCTCTTGTCGTTTTCTGCTGCATATTTCACTACGTCCAGCTTGTAATCTGCAGTAAATGATTTCCTTTTCGGTGCAATTTTTGTTCAGCCCTTCTCAGTTTTTATAAGTTACCGCCAACATTGAAATGATCCATTTTAATAGCTACGGCAGTAGCATATAGCATATAGCAGTTAGCATTCCATGACTCACAATGCACTTCTGCCATGACCCTCCCCCACCAAATGTTTATTGGTTGACGTGTGTGTGACGACTGCTGACATTTTCTTCGTCTCTTCCGCGAATGAGATAAATAATATTATTTAATATTTTACGGCAATGTGTTAATAATTTCACACATAAACCGCTCCGGAGTATATGTTGCACCTCTGGCCAAACTATGAAAAAAACTGCGATTTGTAATCCGAAAAATACGATACATGTTTATTCAGATGTGCACCAAAACTGAAAGGGTTCCTGCTTTGTACGTATATGTTCCATCTATACACAAAGTGCCATGGAATTCAGCGGAGTAGTTTCTCGTTAAATGCTGCACACTACAACCAAACAAGTGAAATGGAATGAAAACAATATCTTGCCTTCATGTGCAGATCATGTATATACTTCTTCCGAGGAGTAGTCTCCACAAATGAGCAAACCATGACGTCAAATTATTGAATGACAATATCTTCCCCATTGACTTCAGAGGCTTGATAGACGAGGCGACATCAAAGAACACCCCTCAGGTTGTCCCTTTGGCACTTTCTCACTTTTAAAAGGACTTGTGACGAGTGTGTTTCCTTTGAAGCAGAATTAGGATTGTTACTACTGGATCGTGTTTCACAGTGATGTTGAAAACAGTGTCCACAGCGTTGCACGGTTCGGACTCTCAGTTGACTGAGCACCACACAAATGAGCCTCTCGCGATCAAAGCAGTCCTGTAAAGCAGTCCTATAGTCATGACGAACAAGACTCTATGGGCCATAAAAAGCTCCTGCAGACAACACTTATTTATGCATTTCCTTCATGTCCCTGAGGAAAGATCGATTGCAACGGGAGGCTTTTAAATAAATATATTATCTCTCTGGCTATTCCAACCACCTCATCGATAAAATGTGCTCTGCAGTCCTGCAGATGCTCATTCAATACCAGCCGAGGGGGTTTTCTCTCCTTTCCTGCTGAATATTGTGTTTGTGTGCGTCCATTTGTGTCATAATTCGTAGCGAGGCGAGGCATTTCTCAAAGCAGATTGGAAGTCAGAAAGGACAGGAAAGGTTAGAGGATCCAGACAGGCAGCTACGGATAAGGGGTTGGGCCGCAGGCATCCAAACAACAGGCAAGGTCAAAGCTAGTATCAGGGATCAAGGCTGCCAATCAAAAGAAAAGAACGCTGCAATGCTAGCGGCATGTGGCTCGAAAACAAGCCAGGGACCGATGTGACCGCATCAGATGCAGAAAATGCAAATACAGTTGAACTTCGTGATAGGAGTGCCCCAGCTTACGGGTTTTGAGGATACGAGCGGTCTGTTGGATAATTGTTATGCTTTAGGTTGCCGGCAAAAATTAGAGTTAGAAGCAACCACACCGCTAGTTGGTGTAACGACTGTCCTGATGTACCACTTAAGATTGGACCAAAACATTATGTGTCTTACTCGTGAGCATTAGCTTATAGATAGACATGGACATGATTTTGTTTTTCCAACCGCGGGAAGGAAGAAAATGAGTGTGAGGGACAGTGCTGAGAAGAAGAAGTGGCTGATGTTATCTGAATTAAAGGGGAACATTATCACAATTTCAGAAGGGTTAAAACCAATAAAAAATCAGTTCCCAGTGGCTTATTTTATTTTTCAAAGTTTTTTTCAAAATTTTACCCGTCCCGGAATATCCCTAAAAAAAGTTTTAAAGTGCTTGATTTTCGCTTTTTGCCTAAGCCACTGTCCATTTCCCTGTGACGTTACATAGCGATTCTAATACAAACAATGGCGAATAGCACAGCAAGATATAGCGACATTAGCTCGGATTCAGACTCGGATTTCAGCGGCTTAAGCGATTCAACAGATTATGCATGTATTGAAACAGATGGTTGGAGTATGGAGGCAGATAGCGAAAACAAAATTGAAGAAGAAACTGAAGCTATTGAGCAAATAGCTATTGACGCTATTCGGCCATGCATGTCTGTCTTAGCATCGCCGGTAAAATGTGCAGACCAACCAATCAGGACTTTCGCATTGACACTGCATCAAATGAAATCCATCGATTGGTAAGTGTTTGTTTCGCATTAAATGTGGGTGGAAGGAAACGCTGGATGTAAATATAGTTTGATGCACATACAGGTAGCCTAAATAGCATGTTAGCATAGATTAGCTGGCAGTCATGCCGCGACCAAATATGTCTGATTAGCACATAAGTCAATAACATCAACAACACTCACCTTTTTGATTTTGTTGACTTTATCGTTGGGAATGCATCTGCTTTGAGTGTCGCAGGATATCCAGACATTCTTGCCATCTCTGTGCCATCTCTGTCGTAGAATCGCCGGTAAAAACCAAACGAGGGACTTTTGCATCTCTTCACACTGGAGCAACTTAAATCCGTCGACTGGTATTTGTTTGTTTGGCATTAAATGTGGATGTAGGGAAAGGCTGGATGCAAACATAGCGACAAATGAGGCATAATGCTGCAATATGTACACAGCTAATTGATGCACATTCCACGTAAATCAACTTGAATCCGTCCCTGATCGTGTTGTTACACCCGACGAAGCATGATGTCTCCAAAAGTATCGGAAAATAGTCGAAAAAACGGAAAAAAACAGAGCTGATTTGACTCGATGCGTGTGATGTGGTAGGGAAAAATGGTGTTGAGTACCGATGTGACGTCACGTTCTGACGTCGTCGCTCAGAAAGGGATAAACAGAAACGCGTTTAATTCACCAAAATTCACCCATTTAGAGTTCGGAAATCGGTTAAAAAAATATTTGGTCTTTTTTCTGCAACATCAAGGTTTATATTGATGCTTACATAGGTCTGGTGATAATGTTCCCCTTTAAAGAAAAGGATTAGCAAAAACATGATCGAGCATGTCGGCAACTTGGCAATGGCGATAAAATAATATTTAAACGACTGTCATTTATTGATGAAAATATGGAGAAACTGCTGATGGTCTAAAGTTAAAGCACCAATGATTGTCACAAACACACTAGGTGTGGTGAAATCTGTTCTTTGCATTTGACCCACCCCCGTCTTCACCGCCTGGGAGATGAGGGGAGCATTGAGCAGCAGCGGTGGCCGCAACCGGGACTCAAAGTTTGTTTGACAAAGAAGCAGCTCAAAGGAGATACTGTAGAAGTCCAGGCTCCAAGGTAAGTACTGTACATTATTACTCCGTTACTTCATAAAACGACGGTAGTCGTTCCTAAGAAATTGTTTTGCAGGGGTTTAAAACTTTTTTTTCTTATAAGAGCTATTTTATTTTTGTAAATGTTTATTCTCATGTCTTACTTCAATCCAATCAAAGGAAATACGCTTGTTGTGCTATAACTTTTAAAAAATGCTGCTATCCACAGTTTTTTGGTTGTATTTCTGTATGTATTTATCACTGTTAAAGTTACTTTGGCAAAAAGAAAAGATTTGTGCTATTTTTTTTTTTTTCTTACAGAATATGACTAGCAATATTTAAATTGCGATTTATAGTAAATTCGGAAGCAGATCACCACTCAAACAGTGTGGTTGTTGTCTTTGTGCTGTTCTGGGGTAATTGTGTATTAAATAGAGACATTGTGAATTTAACAGTTACACAAACACAGAGTTTAAACCAATATTCTTTGACCCTTTGGTGAGCTACTCAGAATCACCTGGCAGCTACTGGTTGGAGACCCATGTTAAATTGTATTGTTTTTTTAGGGTGGGCAAACACAGATTACATTGATTTCAATGTTTGGCTATACAAGTTTTTCAAAGTACGATCTGCATCACAGAACGAATTCAATTCGTTTCCTGAAGTTATACTTTATAGACAAATTGACACCAAGAACCATTCTTAAAAAGGAACACCTGTAGATTGCAGTCCGCTTAGTTACATTAGTTGCCATGAAAGAACAGATTGAGCTAAACAGATTCTAAGTAAATGAGGACAACAATTTTGCTTTTGGATTTTTTTCTGAAATATTTTAAGGGGCATTCAACAGAATGGATGGCATTTGTTTGTTACAAGTTACAACACTCTCAAAGTTAATCAAAAGCCTTTTTTCAACTCGAAATCAGATATTTCACATATTGAACGACTTAAAACGTTTCGCATGAAAAAAATCCCATCTCAGGTTACAGTTTTTCTATAATGTTTTTATGGAGAGAAATGACTCATTTGAGTAACAGGACTGGAAGAAACAGGAGTGAGTTTTTAAGCATGGAGTTAGCAAATACATGAAATGTAACCACATGGTTGAGTTGAGTTGAGTTTGTGTTTATTTCGAACATGCATGCATACAACATGATATATAACAATCTTCAGTTTCTTTATTCAACATTTGTGCAAATGTTTTAAATTGCATTTTTCTGTAAGATTATATTTGTCCTCTTGTTGAGAAAAATTGTTGTATATTATTGGGTAGCAGATTATAGTTTGCTTTGTGTATAAATTTAGCTGTTTGCAAATTTACTATGTCGTGGAATTTCAGTACTTTTGATTCAATGAATAAAGGGTTTGGATGTTCTCTATATCCAACATTATGTGTTAATCTAATGGATCTTTTTTGTAACACCATAATGAATGAAGTGTTTTTTGTAGTTATTTCCCCATATTTCTGCACAATAACTCAGATATGGTAACACTAGTGAGCAGTAAAGAATATGAAGTAATTTTTGGTCTAGAACATGTTTTACTTTATTTATTATTGAAGTGTTTTTTGCCACTTTATTTTGTATGATTTGTATATGAGATTTCCAGTTAATTTTATCATCAATCATTATACGTAAAAATTGGTTTCATTTACTCTGTTAGTTTCTATTCCGTATTAGTGTTTGACCTTCTCTTCTACTGCTACCGAATAGCAGAGGTGGGACCAAGTCATTGTTTTGCAAGTCACAAGTAAGTCTCAAGTCTTTGCCCTCAAGTCTCGAGTCAAGTCACGAGTCAAGACAGGCAAGTCCTGAGTCAAGTCCAAAGTCAATACTGGAAAGTCTCAAGTCAAGTCCCAGGTCCTGCATTTTGAGTTTCGAGTCTTTTCAAGTCTTTTTAACCACAGACTATATATTTACACAGATTGTGTATGCTTTAAAAACGCTGTGTGTATTCATTATAAAAAAAAAAACATTGCTGACATTCCACTTCGTAATAGCACTATTAACCAGTTATTTTAAACATTTAACTCATTCCTTTACAGTATAAACACATTTGAAAAAACAAGTGCAACTGTACTTATTTGAACAAAAGTCTTAACATTGTATTTCCATTGAATATTGCATTGTAACTAGTTCCACAGCAGTTTATATCCTGTTGTTACCTTATCTCATTGATCTCATCTCACACTGTATATGTGTTTATGTGTGCGTACAAATAAAAAACATAAATACATGAACATAACAATGAACAGTGCTGTACTTTTTAGATGTCTGGGCCCTATGGAATATGTACACATATTCTTAATATAGTATATATTTTAACTGACCTTTATTTGACTATGTTTGTCTTTTTGTGGGTGGCTGAAATATGCGGTGCTGCTGACCAACATATAACGTTACGTTACCGTGTGTTATACATTCACTAACGTAACGTTATGTGTAGGTACCTCATGCAACTCTGCTTAAAAAAAATCACTTGACAAAAAGTGTGAATAAGGTAGCAAACTGCAGTGGACGCAACAGATTGCTGTGTTTGCAATGACGTTATAACCATAGATATCTTATAAGTAGACGCAGAATTGGCTGCTGTGACTCGAGCAATTTGGCCACCATCTTGAAGTGGTGATGAGGAGCCGGCGAGCAGCCTAAACTGACAGTTGACAGGTAGAAAACAAAGATGCTGGGCTGATATTCAGTATTCTCCTCCTCAAATGAGTGGACTGTTGAAAATAGGAATGGGGGATTACTTTTCACAAGTAAGATTTAACATTAACATACTATTGGATGTATTTTCTGAAAATATTACCACAGAGTTAAGCAGGAGCAAAGAACTACAATATTTGTGATATATATGAAAATCACAAAGAAATCTTCAATCAATCAATCAATGTTTATTTATATAGCCCTAAATCACAAATGTCTCGAAGGACTGTACAAACCATTACGACTACAGCATCCTCGGAATAACCCACAAAAGGGCAAGGAAAACTCACATCCAGTGGGTTGGGAGAATTCACATCCAGTGGGACGCCAGTGACAATGCTGACTATGAGAAACCTTGGAGAGGACCTCAGATGTGGGCAACCCCCCCTCTAGGGGACCGAAAGCAATGGATGACGAGCGGGTCTAACATGATACTGTGAAAGTTCAATCCATAGTGGAAGACCCAACCGAGCTATACCGCCCCAGTCTCACCTATATTTCTAAATATATTAAGTTAAAGTTAAAGTACCAGTGATTGTCACACACACACACTTGGTGTGGTGAAATTTGTCCTTTGGATTCGACCCATCCCCTTGATCACCCCCTGGGAGGTGAGGGGAGCAGTGGGCAGCAGCAGTGCCACGCCCGGAATCATTTTTGGTGATTTAAACCCCAATTCCAACCCTTGATGCTGAGTGCCAAGCAGGGAGGTAATGGGTCCAGTTGTTATAGTCTTTGGTATGACTTGGCCGGGGTTTGAACTCACAACCTACCGATCTCAGGGCGGACACTCTAACCACTAGGCCACTGATATATATTGATGTGTAAATGTTTTTAAACAAACAACATTAAAAAAAAAATAACAGAATTGTTTTGAGATTTTGGAAATGCCGCTTGTCATTGGTTAAATATCATCAAAGATACTGAAAACTAATTAATTAACTTTTGATTTGATATGATTTATTGATTGATCAACTTCCTGTGTGCCTTGAGACCTGTGGAATATTCTACCTTGTAAGAGGTAGTAAAGTGTTAAGGTAACAGGAATGAGTAAAAACACCGCAAACTTGCTTTTGATCTTAAAACAAAATTCACCCACAATATAGTTGGGATAAGAGGTAAAACAAATATACAAAAAACAATAGTAAATCTGAAGGATTTAAATGATTATTGTTCATGGCCATGTGTTATTTTCGCAACCCAGAAAAGACAAACAACTATTGTTTTCCATGTTTAAGGTAGTTTGAAGGCCTACTGAAATGATATTTTCTTATTTAAACGGGGTTAGCAGGTCCATTCTATGTGTCATACTTGATCATTTTGCGATATTGCCATATTTTTGCTGAAAGGATTTAGTAGAGAACATCGACGATAAAGTTCGCAACTTTTGTGCTGATAAAAAAGCCTCGCCTTTACCGGAAGTCGCAGACGATGACGTCACAAGGGTGAGGGCTCCTCACGTCATCTTGTTGTTTTTGATGGGAGCCTCCAGCAGCAAGAGCTATTCGGACTGAGAAAACGACAAGTTCCCCATTAATTTGAGCGAGGATGAAAGATTTGTGGATGATGATATTGATAGCGAAGGACTAGAAAATATAAATTTAAAAAAATATAGTAAAAAAAAAAAGAGGCGATTGCATTGGGACGGATTCAGATGTTTTTAGACACATTTACTAGGATAATTCTGGGAAATCCCTTATCTTTCTATTGTTTTGCTAGTGTTTTAGTGAGGTTAAATAGTACCTGATAGTCGGAGGGGTGTGTCCACGGGTGTCTTGAGGCCAGTGTCTGAGGGAAGTCACGGCAGATACAAGGACGGCGCAAACTCCAGAGATCTCCGGTAAGAGGCGACTTTTCAACACAATTTTCTCACTGAAACCTGCCAGTTGACAAGTGGTCGGGATCCAAGTTCGCTTGACCGCTCTGATCCATAGTAAAGCTTCACCTCCGGGAATTTTAAACAAGGAATCACCATGTGTTTGTGTGGCTAAAGGCTAAAGCTTCCCAACTCCATCTTTCTACTTTAACTTCTCCATTATTAATTGAACAAATTGCAAAAAATTCAGCAACACAGATGTCCAGAATACTGTATAATTGCCCGATGAAAAGAGACGACTTTTAGCCGCAAATAGTGGTGCGCTAATATTTCCTGACAGTCCGTGACATCACGCGCATGCATCATCATTCTGTGACGTTTTCAACAAGAAACTTTGCGGGAAATTTAAAATTGCAATTTAGTAAACTAAAAAGGCCGTATTGGCATGTGTTGCCAGTGTGCAGCCGAGTGTGAAGCGGCCGGAATGAGAATCAGCACCTCCAAGTCCGAGTCCATGGTTCTCGCCCGGAAAAGGGTGGAGTGCCATCTCCAGGTTGGGGAGGAGACCCTGCCCCAAGTGGAGGAGTTCAAGTACCTAGGAGTCTTGTTCACGAGTGAGGGAAGAGTGGATCGTGAGATCGACAGGCGGATCGGTGCGGCGTCTTCAGTAATGCGGACGTTGTACCGATCCGTTGTGGTGAAGAAGGAGCTGAGCCGGAAGGCAAAGCTCTCAATTCACCGGTCGATCTACGTTCCCATCCTCACCTATGGTAATGAGCTTTGGGTCATGACCGAAAGGGTAAAATCATGGGTACAAGCGGCCGAAATGAGTTTCCTCTGCCGTGTGGCGGGGCTCTCCCTTAGAGATAGGGTGAGAAGCTCTGTCATCCCGGAGGAACTCAAAGTAAAGCCGCTGCTCCTTCACATCGAGAGGAGCCAGATGAGGTGGTTCGGGCATCTGGTCAGGACGCCACCCGAACGCCTCCCTAGGGAGGTGTTTAGGGCACGTCCAACTGGTAGGAGGCCACGGGGAAGACCTAGGACACGTTGGGAAGACTATGTCTCCCGGCTGCTCTGGGAACACCCCGGGAAGAGCTAGACGAAGTGGCTGGGGAGAGGGTAGTCTGGGCTTCCCTGCTTAGGCTGTTGCCCCCGCGACCCGACCTCGGATAAGCGGAAGAAGATGGATGGATGGATGGATGGCATGTGTTGCAATGTTAATATTTCATCATTGATATATAAACTATCAGACTGCGTGGTCAGTAGTAGTAGGTTTCAGTAGCCCTTTAAATGAATCTTTAAATTGAATCCATCAAATATCACAACAAATGAGTTCAAACAAAGCGGTCGCTACGTCCCCTCACTTCGTTTGAAAAAAATACAAAAAAACTGTTATTTAAAGTAAGTGAAGTGAGGTCTAGGATTAACAAGGACAGGTTGAATTACATCTTGAGTTTGGGGAGCAATCCAATAGGAAGTGAATCAATCTGAAGATTAATTGTTGCACCACATCCTGAACAGCAGACATCGGATACAGCCAGAGGGAGAGGGAAAGATTAACCCTTCAAATCTTGTATTGTTCGAGAGAGAAAAAAAATTGCATTCTCCTTGATTGTGAATGAATTATATTCCAAATTGTTTGATTATAATGTAACAAAAATCATGAAGATGCTGCACTTGACATGTTTAGTCATCAGCACCGGGTTGCAGAGGCATACTATTTCTGATTTAGAAAATAAAAAAATCAGTTTTGGAGTACTTTTTCCCGCCGAGCATTGACGAGCACCCTGCCAATTGTGAGGACAGGCTCATTAAAGTCTGCCTCAGCTTGTGTGACAGCAACCATTTGTTTCGCAGCCTATCTTCTCTCCGGGGCCGGCAAGTCCGAAAGCGAGCAGGGGAGCGCTTGCAAAAAGAAAAACACCTGACAAATGACAGAGCACACCTGCCTCGGACAGTATTGTAGAAGAATAATGCCCGGGAAGAATCAATTTCCTGCTGTGACTGTCGGCTTTGGGGGATAAATCCTCAATATTTTTTTGGAGTGGGGTGGTATTGTGTTTGCGCACAGGAGCTGACCGCTGTGTTCGAAAGGCTATGTAATGTGGAAAAACAGATGAGAGGAGACTGTATCAGTAAAATGTATTTTATGAATCGTCTTGACACTGAAATAAAAAGGTAACCTCCGAGGTCGAACAGTTTGTGAGGAGACACTGGTAGACTGGTTTCCTAACAATTGTCCTATTGCATATAATAATAATGGATTGGATTTATATAGCGCTTTTCTCGACACTCAACGCGCCTAAAGGGGAACATTATCACCAAACCTATGCAAGCGTCAATATATACCTTGATGTTGCAGAAAAAAGACCATGTATTTTTTTAACCGATTTACGAACTCTAAATGGGTGAATTTTGGCAAATTAAACGCCTTTCTGTTTATCGGTCTTTTAGTCATGACGTCAGAACGTGACCGAGGTAACACACCCGCCATATTCATTTTCACATTACAAACACCGGGTTTCAGCTCTGTTATTTTCCGTTTTTTAGACTATTTTTTGGAACCTTGGAGACATCATGCCTCGCCGGTGTGTTGTCGGAGGGTGTAACAACACTAATAGGGAGGGATTCAAGTTGCACCACTGGCAAGAAATCTGCCGCCAGACCCCCATTGAATGTACCAGAGTGTCTCCACATTTGACCGGCGATGCTAAGACAGACATGGCACAGAGGTGTATGGATAACCTGCAGATGCATTTACAATGATTAAGTCAACAAAATCACAAAGGTGAGTTTTGTTGATGTTGTTGACTTATGTGCTAATCAGACATATTTGGTCACGGCATGACTGCCAGCTAATTGATGCAAACATGCTACGCTAATCGATGCTAACATGCTATTTACGCTAGCTGTATGTACATTTGAAACTAGACACCCACATTTAATGCGAAACAAACACTTACCAATCGACGGATTTAAGTTGCTCCAGTGTCACGAGATGCGAAAGTCCGCACATTTTACCGGCGATGCTAATAAGGCAGCCATGCTATGGTCCACTTCATTAGGTACACCCACGCTATGGCCGAATAGCGTCAATAGCTATTCGCTCAATAGCTTCAATTTCTTCTTCAATTTCGTTTTCGCTATCTGCCTCCATACTCCGACCATCTGTTTCAATACATGCGTAATCTGTTGAATCGCTTAAACCGCTGAAATCTGAGTCTGAATCCGAGCTAATGTCGCTATATCTTGCTGTGGTAACCGCCATGTTGTTTTTATTGGCAGCACTGTATGACGTCACAGGGAAATGGATAGTGGTTTCGAAGATAGCGAAAATAAGGCACTTTAAAGCTTTATTTAGGGATATTCCGGGACCGGTAAAATTTTAAAAAAAAATTCAAAAAATACAACAAGCCACTGGGAACTGATTTTTATTGCTTTTAACCCTTTTGAAATTGTGATAATGTTCCCCTTTAACATTGAAGTTAGAACCTATCATTCCTTCACTCCACATTCACATTAGTAGCCACAGCTGCCCTCGGGTAGACTGACAGAAGCGGTGCTGCCAGTTCGCGCCTACGGCCTCTCCAATTCATTCACCAGTGTGAGCGGCAATGGGGGCAAGGGTGAAGTGTCCTGCCCAAGGACGCAACGGCAGTCATTTAGATGGCAAGAGGCAGAGAGCGAGCCTGCAACCAATTTTAGGCCTGGGCTAATAATACATTTTGCTGGATGATGTATTGTGTCTTATTATGTATTTATTATTGTCAGCATTATTGGGAGGCCAAATTAAGCAATAATGTAATAATAAAAGGTGTCAAAAAATGTTTTTACAAATGAATTGTGATTCTTACTTGTAGCGATTCTTAATCGATTGAACAAAATCATAAATTGATTTCAGGAAAAAATATATTTGATACATATACATAGCTATATACTTACATATACATATATACATACATATATACATATATATTTACATAATAAATATGCACATACACATATATAGACCCATATATATACACATACATATAAACACACATATATACATATACATATATACATTATATTCACATATGTACATATATATTTTGTATTTCCTCGTCAACCACTCAGGCATATCATATTGTTGAGGTAGATGCCAATATTTGCTGTACAGATTCACTCTAGAAAAGAGAAGTGTGGGATACTTCTCTTGTTGCCTTATTCGTATTTGACTTTTATTTAATCTGCAAAGAGGTGGTGACTTGTCCAGGGTGTAACCCGCCTTCCTCCCGATTGTAACTGAGATAGGCACCAGCGCCCCCCACAACCCCAAAAGGGACAGGCAGTAGAAAATGGATGGATGGATGGACTTTATTTAATGTTTAGGTATAATTGTGTTAAACAAAACCAGTTTTATTTGAAGTAATATAGAAATGAATCACAGCTGTTTATCTATTTTACAGAGGAATATACAAACTCCGTTTCCATATGAGTTGGGAAATTGTATTAGATGTAAGTATAAACGGAATACAATGATTTTCAGATCATTTTCAACCCATGTTCAGTTGTATGCACTACAAAGACAAGATATTTGATGTTCAAATTAATAAACTTTTTCTTTGCAAATAATAATTAACTTAGAATTTCTTGGCTGCAACACGTGCCAAAGTAGTTGAGAAAGGGCATGTTCACCAATGTGTTACATCACCTTTTTTTTACAACACTCAATAAATGTTTGGGAACTGAGGAAACTAATTGTTGAAGCTTTGAAAGTGGAATTCTTTCCCATTGTTGTTTTATGTAGAGCTTCAGGCGTTCAACAGTCCGGGTTCTCCGCTGTCGTATTTTACGCTTCATAATGCACCACACATTTTCGATGGGAGACAGATCTAGACTGCAGGCAGGCCAAGAAAGCACCCGCACTCTTTTACTACAAAGCCACGCTGTTGTAACATGTGGTTTGGCATTTTTTTGCTGAAAAAAAAGCAGAGGTGTCCATGATAATGTTGCTTGGATGACAATATATGTTGCTCCAAAACCTGTATGGACCATCCATCCATACATTTTCTACCGATTATTCCCTTTTTTGGGGTCGCGGGGGGCGCTGGCGCCTATCTTAGACCATTCAGCATTAATGGTGCCTTCACAGATGTGTAAGTTACCCATGCCTTGGGCACTAATACACCCCCATACCATCACAGATGCTGGCTTTTGATTTTTGCACCTATAATAATCCGGATGGTTATTTTCCTCTTTATTCTGGAGGACACCATGTCTACAGTTTCCAAATAAAATTTGAAATGTGGATTCGTCAGACCACAGAACACTTTTCCACTTTGCATCAGTCCATCTTAGATGAGCTCGGGCCCAGCGAAGCCGGCGGATTTTCTGGGTGTTGTTGTAGATGTGTGTGGCTTTGCATAGTAGAGTTTTAACTTTCACTTACAGATGTAGCGACCAACTGTAGTTACTGACAGTGGTTTTATGAAGTGTTCCTGAGCCTATGTGGTGATATCCTTTACACACTGATGTCGGTTTTTGATGCAGTACCGCCTGAGGGATCAACGGTCCGAAATATCATCGCTTACGTGCAGTGATTTCGCCAGATTCTCTGCATCTTTTGATGATTTTACGGACCGTAGATGGTAAAATCCCTAAATTCCTTGCAATAGCTCGTTAGGAAATGTTGTTCTAAAACTGTTTGACAATTTGCTTACAAAGTGGTGACTCTCACCCCGTCCTTGTTTGTGAATTACTTAGCATTTCATGGAAGCTGTTTTTATACCCAATCATGGCACCCAACTGTTCCCAATCAGCCTGCACAACTGTGGGGATGTTCCACATAAGTGTTTGATGAGCATTCCTCAACTTTATCAGTATTTATTGCCACCTTTCGCAACTTCTTTGTCACAAGTGGCTGGCATAAAATTTTAAAGTTAATGATCATTTGCAAAAAAAAAAAAAAATGTGTTTAACAGTTTGTACATCAAATATCTTGTCTTTGTAGCATATTTAACTGAATTTGGGTTGAAAATTATTTGCAAATCATTGTATTCCGTTTATATTTACATCTAGCACAATTTCCCAACTCATATGGAAACGGGGTTTGTATATTATATATATATATATATATATATATATATATATATATATATATATATATATATATATCCATCCATCCATTTTCTACCGCTTATTCCCTTTTGGGGTCGCGGGGGGCGCTGGCGCCTATCTCAGCTACAATCGGGCGCAAGGCAGGGTACACCCTGGACAAGTCGCCATCTCATCGCAGATATATATATATATATATATATATATATATATATATATATATATATATATATATATATATATATATATATATATATATATAATTTGTATGTAGGTTAATTCTATGCATAACAAAATATCCAAAAAGTTCCTCTTTGGATATTTTTCAATTCGCTTACGTTGACTTTGGTTATGTCAAAACCATGTGGTGAGCAGAAAACTCTTTTCAGGGAGTAAGGGAGGCCCCAAATGAAATATGTTCTCTGAAGGGAGGCTCACTGTGCCACATTTTTAGATCAAATAACCCTACTGTACATCCACCTAGGTGCACAAAGTTGCCCTGACAGATCACATTCCTTCCTCATATGGCCATCATTCTATAATCTATAAAGACTGTCTAAAGGTGTGTGCATGTTTTGTCAAAACAATTAAATATCTTACTTTGATTCTTTAGAAATCATTGTGTACGACATAGGGCTGTCTCATGACAAAGATTTTGATAGTAGAAATCTGACACGTTTAAATGTTGGTCGATTCCAGGCAAAATGTGTGCTAACAAGAGAACAGCTAATGGGGATCCCCAAAAATAAACAGACAAAAAAAAATGTTTAGCACAAAAACGCCAGAACACTTATATAGGCAAATGTTCATGGTAGACATTGGTTGGTGTAGTAGGGTCAGTGGATTGGCCGCGTCTTGGTCAGCTTCGGCTCTGGCGGAGCCCTGAGAAAACGAATAATCTTGACTATCTAGAGCAGAGTTGTCCAAAACCAGTAACATTTTTAACGACTAAATGAACAGAACATTATACAAAAAAACAAAAAAAAAGTGCATGGCCCAAATTCCCCAAAAAATGGGACCTGAAAACCGAATTGTATGTGTCAATATAAATATAGATGACTTCCGTGCGTTCTGTCATGATGAACATGTGTACAAATGTATTGCAAGATAATAGAAAAGCTAGCAAGTGTGCTCAAGTCCTTAAAAAGTTTTAGTTGGCAAACAGAAAATGAGTAAAGAATAATAAGTATAAGAAATTAATAAATATATTTTTCTTATGTGAAATCAAATATAACATAAACTTCGGTTCAATAAAGTTCAAGTTCACTCTTTTTTAATTTGGCATCTGCATCTTCGATGTTCACTCTGCCTGCTATTGTCATCATTGGTTTTGAAGGCTTTAGTGCGTATTTTGGTTATTTATAGTCAGTTGTGGCCCTGCGATGAAGTTTCGACTTGTCCAGGGTGTACCCTGCCTTCCGCCCGATTGTAGCTGAGATAGGCGCCAGCGCCCCCCGCGGCCCCACAAGGGAATAAGCGGTAGAAAATGGATGGATGGATAGTCAGTTGTACAAGGCGAAAGAACGATGACTGTGTCTAACCCCAAGTAACCTCGAGAAGTCTTAATTATGGTACGAAGGTCAAATTCTTAGAAAGGAGGAGCTAGCCTCAGCTAGTCCTAATAATAATTAAAATAAGTTTAGTTAGCTACACATCCTTTTGATACAGATTACCCTCATCGATAACCTTGGACTGGCCCGCATCCTTTTGAACTCCAGTTGCTCCTTCATCCTTGGGCTCGACCCCAGCCTCGGTAAGCCATGGACTATTTGTTCGGTTGAACTTGGCTTCTCTTTTACTGAAACGAGAGTGAAGAATTATCGATCGGGGCTGACTTTTGCAGGGACTTGCTTGTGGAGGCCCCCGCTTACTGTACATAGACAATCAACAAACTGCTGCGGGACCGAGAACAAAGCTGTAACATTTATCTGTGACCTATTTTGATAAATACTTCCAGATGACTGTTCAACAAAAGAATGCGGGTGGAGTATCCAACAATGATTTAATATATATTACACTAATTTGCTTAGTTACCTATCGCACCAATCAAAGATGAGGATGTTTTGTTTGGATAGCTTACCATGTATTGATCAACATTGTATTAAGGTAGGTAGGTCTTTCCTGTCATTGCACAAGTACAAACTCCGTTTCCGTTTTGAGTTGGGAAATTGTGTTGGATGTAAATATAAACGGAACGCAATGATTTGCAAATCCTTTTCAACCCATATTCAATTGAATGCACTACAAAGACAACATATTTGATGTTCAAACTCATAGACTTTTTTTTTTTTTGCAAATAATAATTAACTTAGAATTTCATGGCTGCAACACGTACCAAAGTTGTTGGGAAAGGACATGTTCACCATTGTGTTACATCACATTTTCTTTTAACAACACTCAATAAATGTTTGGGAACTGAGGAAACTAATTGTTGAAGCTTTGAAAGTGGAATTCTTTCCCATTCTTGTTTTATGTAGAGCTTCAGTCATTCAACAGTCCGGGGTATCCGTTGTCGTATTTTACGCTTCATAATGCGCCACACATTTTTGATGGGAGACAGGTCCGGACTGCAGGCGGGTCAGGAAAGTACCCACACTCTTTTACTATGAAGCCACGCTGTTGTAACACGTGGCTTGGCATTGCCTTGCTGAAATAAACAGGGCAGTCCATGATACAGTTGCTTGGATGACAACATTTGTTGTTCCAGAACCTGTATGGACCTTTCAGCATTAATGGTGCCTTCACAGATGTGTAAGTTACCCATGCCTTCGGCACTAATGCACCCCCATACCATCACAGATGCTGGCGTTTGAACTTGGCGCCTATAACAATCCGAATGGTTATTTTCGTCTTTGTTCTGGAGGACACCACATCCTCTGTTTCGAAATATAATTTGAAATGTGGACTCGTCAGACCAGAGAACACCTTTCCACTTCGCATCAGTCCATCTTAGGTGAGCTTGGGCCCAGCCAAGCCGGTGGCGTTTCAGAATATTGTTGATAAATGGGTTTGGCTTTGCATAGTAGAGTTTTAACTTGCACTTACAGATGTAACGACCAACTGTAGTTACCGACAGTGGTTTTATGAAGTGTTCCTGAGCCCATGTGGTGATATCCTTTACACACTGATGTAGGTTTTTGATGCAGTACCGCCCGAGGGATCAAAAGTCCATAATATCATCGCTTACGTGCAGTGATTTCTCCAGATTCCTGGAACTTTTTGATGATTTTACGGACCGTGGATGGTAAAATCCCTAAATTCCTTGCAATACCTTGCTGAGAAATGTTGTTCTAAAACTGTTCGACAATTTGCTTTCAAAGTGGTGACCCTCACCCCATCCTTGTATGTGAATTATTTAGAATTTCATGGAAGCTACTTTTATACCCAATCATGGCACCTACCTGTTCCCAATTAGCCAGCACACCTGTGGGATGTTCCATATCAGTGTTTGATGAGCATTTCCCAACTTTATCTGTATTTATTGCCACCTTCCCCAACTTCTTTGTCACGTGTTGCTGGCATCAAATTCTAAAGTTAATGATTATTTGCAACAAAAAAATGTTTATCAGTTTGAACATCAAATATGTTGTCTTTGTAGCATATTCAACTGAATATGCTACAAAATTATTTGCAAATCATTGTATTCCGTTTATATTTACACCTAACACAATTTACCAGCTCATATGGAAATGAGGTTTGTACAAAGAAACTTTGTTTTCAGCACAAACCCGTTAAAGATTAGACAAAAAAAACTTGCACATGGTTACAAAACCGAAACGCTGATGGGTCGCCACAAAGTGCACCGTAAAAGATGGGAAAAAGGTAAACGCTGGGGGAGGATGATTAAAAAAATACAATCCAGACTGGGCTACTAAGGGGGCCCAGTCTGGAGTGGGAAACAACCTCCATAGCAAAGCACATATTCATATTACAGCATACATCTACAAACTTGCAACAGAGGGGAGGGAGTGGGAGCTATAGTAACCAGCCATCCATCACCCCTAAGGGATTCGCGTCAAGGCCGTTGGATGGGGGTAGGGGTATGTGTGTGTGACGTATATTTTTAATGGATGCATGCGTGTGTGTAAGCCTGCCATGTATCTCTGTTCTGCGGCCTTTGTGTTGTGCAGCCGCCAAAGTCAACAACAGGTGTGTGTCCATGAGAGACAAAGAAGGGAGTTTGTTGTGTCTTCGCCGCACTGTCCTTCAGGAGAGTCTCGAAGCCTGGGAAACAATCCAAATTAGAATGTTTTGTATGCGAGTGAAAATAGAATTTGCTTTTCACCCTAAATTTTCAATACTTACTTAGGCCCATCGCTCCCAATGGAGCATAGTCCATCAATGACTCCTCTCCATGCAGCACGGTTTTGGGCTGTCCTTTCCGCCTCTCCCCAGCTGGTTCCCAACCTCTTCAGCTCCGCCTCAGAGTCCCGCCTCCAGGTGTTTTTAGGCCGTCCCCTCTTCCTCTTTCCCTGTGGGTTCCACGTCAAGGCTTGCCGTGTGATGGTAGTTGCTGGTTTCCTAAGGGTGTGCCCAACCCAACCCCACTTTCTCCTTAGTATTTGTTTCTCCACTGGCTCCTGATTCTCTTTCCTCCAGAGTTCTTCGTTGCTGATTTTGTTTGGCCACCAAATCCTGAAAATCCTCTTCAGACAACTGTTAATAAACGTTTGTAACCTTTGTACGGTCTTCTTTGTCATCCTCCACGTTTCAGAGCCGTAGAGAAGGACGGATTTTATGTTTGAATTGAAGATCCGGACTTTGGTTGTCATAGATATCTCCTTGGAGGACCAGATGCTCTTCAGGATGATGAAGGCTGCTCTTGCTTTTCCAATTCTTGCTGTTACATCTTTGTCGGTGCCACCCTGTTTATCCACGATGCTGCCCAAGTAGGTGAAGGAGTCTATTTCCTGGATAATTTCCTCTTCTATTACTATTGGATTGTTGGTCAAGTTATTAAACTTCATTATGTTGGTCTTCTTCCTGTTTATCCTTAGCCCTACGCCTAGAGATGTCTTGACCAATTCGGTGGTCTTTTCCTGCATCTGCCTGTGGTTGTGCGAGAGGAGCGCCAGGTCGTCTGCGAAGTCTAAGTCATCCAGTTGCGTCCACAGGGTCCACTGAATACCGTTTTTCTTTCCTGATGTTGTGTTCTTCATGATCCAGTCAATAACTAATAGGAACATGAAGGGTGATAGGAGGCATCCTTGCCGAACTCCGGTCCTGACCTCAAAACTATCAGACACTTGGCCTGCATGTAGCACCTTGCATGTCATTCCTTGGTCGGTTTTCTGAATCAGGCTGATGATTTTCTCTGGAATCCCGTAGTGCCGCAGTAGTTTCCACAGTGTCTCCCTGTCCACACTGTCGAAGGCTTTTTCATAGTCTACGAAATTTACATATAGGGAAGAGTTCCATTCAATAGATTGTTCCACAATGATGCGGAGAGTGCAGATCTGGTCTGTGCAGGATCTGTTGCTTCGGAATCCGGCTTGCTGGTCTCTCAGGAAAGGGTCCACAGCTTTGCTCATCCTGTCCAGTAGTATGCGGTTGAGAATTTTTCCTGGGACTGAAAGCAGGGTTATTCCTCTGTAGTTGTTGCAGCTGGTGAGATCACCCTTTTTTGGGATCTTGATGAGGGTTCCCTCTCTCCAGTCTTCTGGGATTGTCTCTTCCTCCCAGATCTTTGAAAAAAGGCTGTGCAGCATATTGACAGCAGTCTTTAGGTCAGCTTTGATAGCTTCTGCTGGTATTCCATCTGGTCCTGCAGCTTTCCCATCCTTCATGGAAGTGATCGCTTTCATGATCTCTGCTTTGCTGGGCTTACATGAGCTAATTGGTAGTACTGCCTCCACTGGTGGAATATCTGGTGGGTCTGCTGGGATAGGTTGGTTCAGTATCTCACTGAAGTGTTCTGCCCAACGTCTTCGCTGATCTTCATTTGTTGTGAGTGGTTTTCCATCCTTGTCCTTCACTGGCTTGTCAGTCTGTTGGAATTTGCCTGCTAACTTTTTAGTTATCATATAGAGGTCTCTCAGGTTGCCTTGACCAGCTGCCATTTCCGCTTGTTTGGCCAGATTGTCTATATGATCTCGTTTGTCCTTTCTGATGCTTCTCTTCACCTCTTTATTGGCTTTTGTGTAGTTCTTCTGTGCCCTTGCTTCCGCCAGTCTTGTGGTACTCGTGTTCATTTGGTCTTTCTTCTCCTTCCTTTCTTTCAGCTTCTGATGTGTCTCCATGGATAGCCATTCTTTGTGTTTTGTCTCCTTTTTCCCCAGCACTTCTTCACATGTGTCCTTCCACAACTTCTTTGTGTGTTGCCATCTTGTCTCCATGTCAGTGTCAATGTCTTCTTCCAGTATCTGTAGCTGATGGTATCTGTTCGAAAGGTTGATCTGGAATTTTGTCTGCACTTCTTTATTCTTGAGAAGCCCCACGTTGTATCGCATTCTTCCGCTGGTGGTTGTGGAGTGCTTCTTCAGTCGTAGCTTTGCACTCATTATCAAGAGGTGATGATCTGATGCTACATCCGCACCTCTTTTTACCCACACATCTTGGCATGATCTTCGGAACTTTCTACAGATGCAGATATGATCTATTTGGTTCTCTGTGATGTGATCTGGGGATCTCCAGGTGGCTTTGTGGATCCTTTTGTGGGGGAAGATGCTGCCTCCGATTACCATTTGGTTGAGTGAGCACAGGTCTGCTAAGCGCTCTCCGTTTTCATTCATCTGCCCCAATCCCTGTGCTCCCATGATGTCTTCATAGCCCGTGTTGTCGGCTCCAATCTTGGCATTGAAGTCGCCCATGAGAATGGTGATATCCTTTGCTTTCTGTCTGGCTAGCACATACTGTAGTTGATCGTAGAATTCGTCTTTCCTCTCCTCTTCAGCATCGTTTGTTGGGGCATAACATTGGATGATGCTCAAATTGATGTTGTTCTTCTTGGTGGCAAATGTGGCGGTGATAATTCGTGGGTTTACTGGTTCCCATCCAATGAGAGAACGCTGTGCCTGTGGGGCCAGCATCAGGGCCACCCCTTCCGTGTGCGGTGCGCCATCTTCGGTGTGGCCAGAATATAACACCATCTCTCCTGATGTAAGTCGCAGCTGTCCTGCCTGTAGCCACCTTGTCTCACATAGCCCCAGGAGAGAGATGTTGTAATTTCTCATCTCCTGTGCGACCTGTGCTGTCTTCCCTGTTTCATACATAGTCCTGACGTTCCATGTGGCGATGTTGGTGTGCTTCCTGGGAGTTAGAAGGGGGATCAGCCTTGCAGCTTCCTCTCGGCTTTCACTGCTCTGCGTCATTGACCTCCTATGTGGAAGCCCTTCCTTTCCCAAGTCGTGTTGCTTTTGAGTCGTAATTGATGCTTCTGTAACATATATATTTTTGACGGGTAGGGTTGTTGGCCCTACGCCAACCCATTTAACCCAATAACTGGTCCTCAAATTCATCCTGCGGGACAGACAGTCCAGAGTGTCCACAGTTCGGCCTCCATCCCCGAATCATTTGTGGAAGCTTTGGGGTACTTTGAAGACTGCCAGCCACTTCCAGTTTTCGACAAACCATAACAACGCTTACTCCAATCAGCAGATGTACTGTTCTCATAATCCCGAATAGGTGTGTATCTTCACGTCCTTGACTGAAAGGGTTGACAGGCACGCGGCACTCCTTCTTCTAAGAGTCCGTCGTATGTCCAGCAACAACCGCTCCATCACAACAAGCAGGCTCCCCCAAACTTGAGATCTTGTCAATTTTGTTGAGGTCAGTTAATTAGTTCCAATCTTTAGATTTAGAGAGCAGTGCAAAAAGAGGCAACAAAAATGTTAAGACAGGACGAGATATAGAAGCAAGCAGGAGAGAAGGGAGAGGAAAGGGCAACGTCTGCTCTCGATGAGTGCCAGTGAGAAAGAATTTAGCATCTTGATTATACAAAATATATCCAGGCCCCAGCATATCTAGATTTTTGAGTTTGCGGCCCTTGATGGATACTTCCGAAACCACTGATCTAGAGTAAGTAAACGTCGTAACAAGGTTTCCAAATGTGAATTGGTAGAAGGATTCTTACCCTTGCAAGACGGGAGCAGAGAGGATGGCTAGCTGCTCAAGAGCAATGGTCGAAGCTACAGCCGAGCGACGCACTATTTTTGGCGAGTCCTACCATGGAATATGGCGGGCTTCAGCCAGTATAAGGCATGCGGGGGCATGTCTTGCTACGTGTCTGGCGGGGGGCCCTGGTCCGGTGTGGCACTTACTGACATCCCCCGACTTGGAACATCCTCCCAACTAGGGCTGGGCGATATATGGATATACTTTATATATCGCGGATTTGTCTCTGTGCGATATAGTAAATGACTATATCGTGATATCCGAGTGTACGTTCTCAGGCAGTAGCTTTTAGCTGCTGGCATTACACTACAGGCTCTTCCCACTCTTTGTTGTCTCTCCTTCTCACAGACAGCAAGCGCACCTTCTTCCATACGTCACATACGTACAACGTCATACGCCCTCGCGGAGCAGAAAGGTAGCAGCATGGGTAACGTTAGCTGCGGTGCAAGTGGTAATACGAGAGAGAGAAGGTGCGAATCTGGTAACAAATGAAGGAGTAATTAATTCACAAGAAAAACAGCAAGGGGTCCATAGTCTGGCAGTGGTTTGGCTTCAAGTGGGAATATGTCGATCAGACAATCATAATTTGTCAAATGTGGGGCAAAATCATTGCTACAAAAATTAGCATTACCGCTAATGTGTAGCATCATTTGAAAAGTCACCTGCTAGAGAATGAAGAGTGCTTACTCTGCATTTAAAACATTTCCATTCGGTACCACAGCAACAAAATGCCGAGGCAACTATTACCACATCAACACTGTATGAAAAAAATAGTGAACATTATAAGGAAATAACGACCGCGGTAACCTACCACATAGCGATTTGATTTCCTATTATGCAGCTAATTTTTCTTAGACAGTTATTTAAACATCTTGTGATATCATGCACAAAAGTGCACTTTATTTTGTTTTAAACTATTGTAGTGGCGTTCTGTACAAAAAGTGCACTTTAATTTACTGTTGTTTTGATAGGTCATCTAAGTGACATCATGCAGTAAAGTGCACTCATAGCTTGTTTTAAAATGTCTCTGACAATCTTGCACTTTGTTTTGAAATGACATCAACATTTGTGCCACTGCATAATAATTGTTTAATAAATACAGTCTTGGTCAATTGACTTGGTTTTGATTTCCCTCTCTGCATGAAAGTTTAAAATTAGCATATATTAATGCAGTATGAACACAAATGTTTTAATGTAGTAGACACATAGAATCATCATACTGCTGTGATTACATGCATCAAGGCTAAGGCAACATATCGAGATATATATTGTGTATCGTGACATGGCATAAAAATATCGAGATATTAAAAATAGGCCATATTGCCCAGCCTTACTCCCAACACACCTTGCATTAGGTACTCAGCTTGCCTCCTTCCCACGGACAGTGGATAAGGTTTAATGGTTGATAGTCGAATCAGACACCTCCGAATAGAATCGTCGAGTAGTCAAGGATTCGAAGACATCTCAAGTGCGATGTGGAATAAAATCGATTAAGTGATTGCATCAATCTAGCAACCAGCCTCATAGAGTTGGAAGTGCTACAATAGATGCTGAGTTTCTACAGTGTATGAATGACAGAATGGATTGAAAAAAAAGGTGTGTTTGAAATATGGCCGCTCTGTAGGAACCTCAAGAATCACCCTGAGACACAAAACATCTGAGCTGTTGGACAGACTCACAGACTATGGTTCTTATCAGCCTCAGAGAGGAGAGAGAATACATGTGGATATGTATCTCCAAAGGTAGCCTTTGATACTCCTTGGCAATAAATCTGCCTTCAGTCTGTGAAACACATTTGGTCTGTGTGTCACTTCAAAAAAAAACTCCATTTAACTTGCATACCTCTTGGGCTTTTCTTCTAGTTGTCTCTCGCTTGCACCTGAATATATTCCAATTTCTTTCTTGTCCTCCCTGGCCATTATGCTAATGAGTTATTGTTGTCGTGACAGGAGAAATAACTTAGTGATTCCTCTCAGCTCCTATCTCCAAACTGATTTGCCTCACGGAGGACACAAAGGGAAGAGAACCTAATTGCCGGTTTGCCTCTCACTGTGTGATAGAGGAGTCGATATTGAAGAAATAAACACAGACTCTGGCTTGGCTAATTACTTTTAAAATGGACTCATTTATCTTCATCTGAAAGGCTTCCAGATAACAGAGCTGTATAACTCCGCTATTGATCCTAAAGGACAACAAATATATGAAAAATACACCTCATAACAGCATGCTTATAAGTCATACTTCACAAAATGAGCTCATATTTTAGATACATTGATGTAAATTTGGTGATTTATTAAACACCTTTTTTACCGTATTCATGCTGATCAAAGTCAAGGGGATGCTGGATATTTATGTCTTGCAATAAAACTTGCGGTAGTTTCAGGATTTATAGTAATACTCCGTGGTATCGCAGTTTTGACGCTGTGAATAATTCATCACGGTCAAAGCAAAATTTACATTTTGCACACAATGAATGAATACAACCACATCAAATAGAGTTTTGTTTAATCTTATGAAGTCCCTTATGGTGTTTAAACTGGGAATTACACGTCTTTTATTTGTGTGTGAGAAGATAGATAAATCTTAACCTGGGTTTCCTGGAAAAAACAGCCGTGTGCAATATAATTGAAGTTATGCATATCAAGAGAGGTAAGTATACATTTTTCACCTGACATTTCTGAGCTTGTACTGTATGTTAGTGAGACATTTAGGCATAACAGATGCGGACTGTAGGAGAAAGTTTTCTATATCCTTCCAGGAACCAGAGTCCTTTACATGGTTCTATTTTCTGAAATTTTTTAACACTGAAAAAATACATTGACATAGAGAAATTGGGGATATAGTAATGTATGTGTGACTTGTTTGTATTCTTACTTCGACCTGAATGTGTTTGTACACTACAAATGTGTGTATGGGTAGGGTTTTTAGTACTTTTTTCAACACATACCCCATAAACACTATTGACATTTGTGATGCCCCACATCTAGCGACACTAAGGAATCACTTCATTGCCACTCTTGAGATCCATCTAATGCTTCAGCAAGTGCAATGTGAAAAGATCTCCAAATATTGGAGAGCACCTGCGCATTCAACACCTCATCATTCTGTTCACGGAGCCTGAAGAAAAATGATAACTGCATCTCAGGAAAGCAGCTCTGAATGTTTAAGTTTGCCCATGTCAAAAGTGGCAACCACACCAACTTAAATTGCATTTAAATTGCTTGCTTTAAGGGGTGCAACGATTAGTGGACAAAAGTCGATTATGACATTTGTCACCGACGAATTAAAGGGGCTGTTTGCAACTGGTTTACACTTACATTTTTCAAAACAAAAATATAACAAGAACACCTTTGACTATGTTATGTTACCATTAGCGGTTTAATACAACATATTTGTTTTGAAACGGTTAATATTTTTTTACAATTCCTAACTCTGTGGAGTAAACATTTTTTACCAACCTGGATAAAATGATCACTCACCCTGTCTCGTCAACACGTACGGGCAGAGAGCGCCGGCACATACCGTATTTTTCGGATTACAAACCGCTCCGGAATATACGTCGCACCGGCCGAAAATTCATAATAAAGAAGGAAAAAAACATAAATACGTCGCATTTCTGGGGGAAATTTTATTTAATAAAATCCAACACCAAGAATAGACATTTGAAAGGCAATTTAGGATAAATAAAGAATAGTGAACAACAGGTTGAATAAGTGTACGTTATATGACGCAAAAATAACCAACTGAGAAGGTGCCTGGTATGTTAACGTAACATATTATGGTAAAGGTAATTCAAATAACTATAACATATAGAACATGCTATACGTTTACCAAACAATCTGTCACTCCTAATCGATAAATCCCATAAAATCTTCTCCCTCAATGTCGCTTCTAAACAACTCTGCCAACTCCAAAGATATGCGTCGCTTCCTCTTCTTGTTTTCTGCAGCATATTTCACTACGTCCAGCTTGTAATCTGCAGTACATGATTTCCCTTCGGTGCCATTTTTGTTCAGCCCTTCTCAGTTTTTATAAGTTACCGCTAACGTTGAAATGATCCATTTTAATAGCTATGGCAGTAGCATATAGCATATAGCAGTTAGCATTCCATGACCCACAATGCACTTCTGCCATGACCCTCCCCCGCCAAATTCTTATTGGTTCATGTGTGTGTGACGATTGCTGACGTGTGTGTGACGATTGCTGACATTTTCTGTGTCTCCTCCGCGAATGAGATAAATAATATTATCTGATATTTTACGGTAATGTGTTAATAATTTCACACATAAGTCGCTCCAGAGTATATGCCGCACCCCCGGCCAAACTCTGAAAAAAACTGCGACTTATAGTCCGAAAAATATGGTATACAAAGCAGTCCAAGATAGGTTTGTACGGTATACCAATACTAGTACAGTATCGAGGTACTAATTAATCAAAAATGGTACTACATTCTGTTTGAAAAGTACCGGTTCCTCAGTTTGTATATACACCATATTTTCCGCACTATAAGGCGCACCTTCAATGAATGGCCTATTTTAACAATGTTGTTCATATAAAAGGTGCACCGCGTTATAAGGCGCATAGAATAGACGCTACATTAGAGACTGGGGTTACGTTATGCATCCATTAGATCATGGGTGTCAAACTCTGGCCCGCGGGCCAAATTTGGCCCGCCGTGTAATTTCATTTGGCCCTTGAGGCAATATCCAAATTAACCTTAGAGTTGGCAAGCCGGTATTATACAGCGCCAGTGCCGCTGTAATACCGCATTCACCGCTAATACTCATACAGGGACGGCGTGGCGCAGTCGGAGAGTTGCCGTGCGCAACCCGAGGGTCCCTGGTTCAAATCCCACCTAGTACCAACCTCGTCACGTCCGTTGTGTCCTGAGCAAGACACTTCACCCTTGCTCCTGATGGGTGCTGGTTGGCCCCTTGCATGGCAGCTCCCTCCATCAGTGTGTGAATGTGTGTGTGAATGGGTAAATGTGGAAGTAGTGTCAAAGCGCTTTGAGTACCTTGAAGGTAGAAAAGCGCTATACAAGTACAACCCATTTATCATTTATTTAATTTACTTGCCAATTCTTCCGATTTTCCTGGTAGACTCCCGCATTTCAGTGCCCCTCCCGAAAATCTCCCGGGGCAACCATTCTCCCGATTTCCACCCGGACAACATTATTGGGGGCGTGCTTTCAAGGTTCTGCCTTTAGCTCCCCCTACAACCTGTCGTCAAGTCCGCTTTTCCTCCTCACAATAAACGTGCCAGCCCAGTGCCAGCCACTCCAACCCCGCCCACCTGAGCCCCGACATTAATGAACGAGCGACAAGAAAAGATGGCAGGTATCTGGCTTGGGCACATCAGATTAGATCAGTGTGTCACAAACTGAGCAGTAAAAAGCCCCGAATGGTTGATGTATTCATTGTTATTTTACTTTTTAATTTAATAGCCTGTGGAAAAAGTTCATGTTGATATTCACCCCAGAAGGCTGCAAATAGAAAAGAGACATTACATTTTCATTTTTTATTTTATTTAATATACCACTGATGTTGTTTCATTTTGTTTTTTGAAAGTTGATTTTGCACTACTAAGTTATATAAGCGTTGCTTGTTCCATATTCAGTGTTAAAGCAAATCAGTGTAGCAAACTGAGCAATAATTAACGTTTTATTCGTGCACTTTCTCTTGCTACTTCAAGGCTTGAATGTTTGATTCATTCATTATTGTTATTTTATTTTCAAATGTATTATTAGCCCGTGGAAAAGGTTGATTTTGATATTTACCCCAGAAAGCTGCAAATAGTAAAGAGGCATTCAATTTTTATCCAAGATTTATTTGACATGCCGTTGATATTTTTAAAATATTATTATTTGAAACTCGATTTTGCATGTCATTATAAAGTTATGTAACCCTTTCTTGTTCAACATTCAATGCAAAACTTGTTTGGGTCCCTGTTAAAAGGTTCATTTGTTCAACCTTGGCCCGCGGCTTTGTTCAGTTTTAAATTTTGGCCCACTCTGTATTTGAGTTTGACACCCCTGCATTAGATGGAGCTGCGCTAAAGGGAATGTCAACAAAACAGTCAGATTGGTCATCCATCCATCGATTTTCTACCGCTTATTTCCTTTGGGGTCGCGGGGGGCGCTGGTGCAGGTCAGTCAAACTTTATTAATAGATTGCAAACCAGCGTTCTGACAACGCCATTCACTCCCAAAATGAATAAACAGCTGTTTTATTATTTTCCCCGAGGTAAAGTCAGTGACGTGGTATTGTGTTTATCTTTTAACAACAGCAAGGTATAACATGTAGTGCAACATTGATATCACATAGTGGAGGGGATTCGTACTGACATTTCTACTTGCTGCTCTCTGTTCAAGTAGCCATCTCACTATGTTCCCTCTGAAACTCTTTTTAGTCTTCTTTACTTGGCGCACGTCATCTTGTTGCTTCCTCCACTTCCGCACCATTGATTCGTTAATGTTAAATAATCCCGCTGCTGCTCTATTCCTGTGTTCTAATGCGTGACTGATCACCTTGAGTTTAAACTCTGCGTCGTAAGCGTGTCTCTTAATAGGAGCCATTTGGAGTCTTTACACAAACACACAAATGGAAATGAAACGGCATGCCTCTTGCAGTCATATATCCTAGTAGGCACAGCGTGCTTCTTCTTCTACGAGAAAAAATGAAGTCGGCGGCTGCTTACCGTAGTTGCAAGACCTGTTGTGGCTCAATATTGGTCCATATATAAGGCGCACCGGATTATAAGGCGCACTGTCGGCTTTTAAGAAAATTGGAGGTTTTTAGGTGCGCCTTATAGTGCGGAAAATACGGTATATAGATATTTTTTACAGGCATGACGCCGTGCCGAATACATATCCCTAGTATGCTACTGTATTTTAATTATGGTGGTACTTGAAAAGCCAAGTTTTTTCTGAGTTGGTACTTGGGGGGGGGGAGTTTGAGAACAACTGGTGTAAATAAAGCATTGGGGACCTGACAATGTGATGTCTCCTTTGGGCTGCTTGTCCGTCGTGTAACAATAGGAACTAAGAAATTGTTGCTTAGGTTGCACAAAGACGTTTTTGAGTGATGGACTGGAGAGATCAGAGTTGACCGCAACAGACATGTGTAAGACCCGGTGAGCAAGGCTAATGCTGGACTGTTGTGTTTGTAAAGTCAGGAGAAAAGAAGGAACTTAAACATGTCGGAAAGACGACTGGGAAGCTTTGAAATATTTTCATGGATAAATGTCCGCTGTGTGGATTTTGTATTTGCGCGGAAGCTGAATTCTGATTCAGAGCGGTGCAGACGAACAGCGCGGTTGCCACTTAAACATGTTTTGAATGTTTTTAATTTAGTGTGTGTCATCCGTCGCACTCACATTCTCAGATAGGCTAGTTTGATGGCAGGACTGTGTGAATCTGTGAATGTGGGTTGTGGACAAGTACTTCCAGTGCACTGCAAAAAGTCAGTGTTCAAAAACAAGAAAAAAAAATACAAAAATGAGGGGTATTTTATTTGAACTAAGCAAAATTATCTGCCAATAGAACAAGAAAATTTGGCCTGTCAAGACTTTGCAAAACAAGTAAAATTAGCTAACTTCAATGAACCCAAAAATACCTTAAAATAAGTATATTCTCACCAATAACAAGTGTACTACTATACGAGTACGTATTTTCTATTGTTTTGTTGAAAATAAAACGGCAAAGTCTATTTGGCTGTCATCTGTTTTAATATGAGAAACAATTGTGTCAAAGTCATGATTTTGTTTTACATTCTTGAAATAAGAAATTCTTACTTTAAAAAGTAGTTTTATACTTGTGGGTGTTGATGACACAGCTTTGCAACATTTGATATTCTAGTTTCAAGCATGTTTTACTCAACATAGGTCATCAAATCTCAGCTACAAGCTGTAATATCTTCCTGAGATCATTTAGGACCTGAACACTTAAAACAAGTAAAACACTCTAACATAAAATCTTATGTATGGTGGCGCAAGTCCCGGGATGCCCTAAATGTCCATAACACACCCAGCCGAGTCCCATGGGGAGGGGGGATTAAAGTAGGAAAAGTCAGCACAAGTCCCAAAAATGTTCAAAATACCTACACAGGTTCGAGTCCCACAAGTTCCGCCGCCGGCCGGGATGCCCAAAATGTCCAAAACGCACCCAGCAAAGTCCCACGGGAAGGTGGGGAGAAAAGTGAGAAAAGTCGGTGAAATGTTCAAAAGTCCCACCCGGGTTAGAGTGTGCACTCAAACTCAAACTCGAACCCGGCTGGGACTCGAACCTTGGTAGGTATTTTTGAAAATTTGGGGGGACTTTTGCCTACTTTTCTAATTTTTTTCCCCCCTACTTCCCTTGGGACTTTGCTGGGTGCGTTTTGGACATTTTTTGTATCCCGGGATTTGTGTGGCCGGCGGCGGGACTCGTGGGACTGGAACTCCGGGGAGGTATTTTGGACACAATTGGGACTTTTGAACATTTTGGCCCCCTTTTCCCCCTCTTCTTACCCCCCTTCCTGTGCACCATTGCTGGGTGTGTTTTGGACACTTGGACAAAAATAGTTTCAAGCATATTTTACTCAAAATAGGTCATAAAATGTCGTAAACAAGCTGTAGTATCTTACTGAGATCATTTAGGAGCAAAACCCTTAAAACAAGTAAAAGGACTCTAACATAAAATCTGCTTAGTGAGAAGAAGTATCTTACCAGACAGAAAATAAGCAAATATCACCCTTATTTGAGATATTTCATCTTACTTAGATTTCAGTTTTTGCAGTGTGGCAGTGGATGGTTGCAACTTAAATTATCTTAACAACTTAAAGCACAACCAAACGCAAAGAACGCTTGTATCTCAAAATACTTGCAAACTAAACTGCTCACAAGTTAAAGTACCACTCTCTACAGAAAAGTAAAGCAGAGGTGACAAGGGTTATAATCAATTAAAGCTGAAATTCACCTCGACACATACTCAAGAAATAAAAAGCCTGAGTCCAGTGTAATGATCTGCAATGGTACGCTTTATTACGTCGCATTATTAGGTAGTCCAAATTGGCTGGTTAATATCTGCTGAAGCCTTCTCAAAAATTAAATCAAGTAATAAAGCCAGCACCCTTTTAGATGAGGAGGTTGAACTCATTAACATGGTTCACTGCTGCAGCACCAAAGCATCCCTTCACGGATATTAATTCGATGGCAGCCAAAGATGCGAAGCTGCGCTGATACTTTTGTTAGAATAAAAAGCAACATGCTTAAGAGTGTTGCATCTAGGTTGTATTTCCTTTTTGGGTTAAATCAAGTTTCATGTTCAGTTAAAGATACATGAAAACCTCTGACATACACAGATGGCTATTGGAACAGGTTGTGTTAGAAGCCTCTTTCTCCAAATGTCTGCCTGTCCTGTGACATACCTAATCCTTTCCAGCAGTCAAAGCAGGTTGTGGAGAAAACGTGCCCAAATCCCATGCAGTATTCACGTAACCCATTTCTCTTTGTCAAATGTCTCACTGGAGACTCAGAATTACCCTCATTGCCTTCTCTGGCTGCATCAATACTGTGAAATGTACACTGTGTTCAGTACCTCCTTGGTGATTCTTTTTGCCAGGTATTGAAGGGGACATGTGTGTTTAATGACGAAGTGTCAAAGTGGTTTAAATTCCCAGGTTTAAGGGCTTACGCACAATGGGCCGCAGGTGTCAAACTCAAAGCCCGGGGGCCAGTTCTGGCCCTCCACATCCTTCTATGTGGGGGAAAAAATGGGTTTCAATAAAATATATATATATTTTTTCACTAAATGCATTCATTCTTTCAATGTTGACAGAAAATAAATGCAGATTTTAAACATTAATATTATCTGGTCATGCCAGTTATATTTTATACTATATTGCAAAACTATTTTTGTGAGATAAAAACAAATAGTTATATATCTTCTTGTGACCTTTATTGATGATTTTAAAGCAAGTTATACATGAATAAAAAATCTAATGCATATGCATTTCAATTATCATGATTAATCACAGGTTACTACCCACATGCATAATGTAAATAAATATATATTTTTTTAAATCGGCCCTCTGAAAGCAGCCATTACTGTGATGTGGCCCTCAATAAAAAATACTAAGACTTTGTATTCCGACAAGTTGGTTCACTTTCCAAACCATTTTAGACCCGGAGATGGCGAGAATGACATGAAAAGACGACTGGTTCACCCCCCTACAGAAGAATTATGAGTAATTTGTCATCATTAGGGGCGGCATGGCGCAGTGGGTAGAGCGGACGTGCCAGAAACCTGAGGGTTGCAGGTTCGCTTACCACCTAATGACATCCAAATTGCTGCCGTTGTGTCCTTGGGCAGGACACTTCACCCTTGCCCCCGGTGCCGCTCACACTGAGCCTACGGAGGGGCCGTAGGCGCAAACTGGCAGCCCCGCTTCCGTCAGTTTACCCCAGGGCAGATGTGGCCACAGATGTAGCTTACCACCACCAGGTGTGAATGAATGATGGGTTCCCACTTCTCTGTGAGCTTTTTGAGTATCTAACAATAGAAATGCGCGATATAAATCTAATCCATTATTATTATTATTATTATCTAAACAGGACTATAACAAGATTTTTATTAGTCGAAATCCTATTGACAGCAGATATTGTACAGTAAGAGATGTTTCATTATGTTGGTTGGCTCTCATGAAGTGTGCAGTGAAAAATAATCAGTGGGGAAAAAAACAAACGTTGATAAGTTTTCAAAATTATTGCGCCGCGTATGCTTCCAATGATCAAAATACATAAATATTACATGTTATTTTAAATGTCCCCGTTACTACATTACAAATATACTTACACAATGTATAAAAAAAACATTAATGGAGGTGTTTGAATGTTTTTAAGGGCTTTTATAGGCAGAATGGAGCGACTTTTATAGGCTCCACTGTAAGAGGACTTTTGATCACATTTATTTAATATTTAACATATGTGAATGATTGGCAAAATTCCCCAAAAAGTGCAGTTCCCCTTTAAATGACATCTGCTTAGGGGGAAGACACAGTCAAAGAGGGCTTGGCTTTAAGGAGGGCTGTGGCACGTAAATAAGACCGCCCACAAAACGGCGCCTCCTGAAGAAATGGTCAGAAAGTGGTTTGAAGATGGTCTGTAAAACAAAATCTATGCAAAATTTGGACCAAAGCAACACCATCCATCCATCCATTTTCTACCGCTTATTCCCTTTTGGGGTCGCGGGGGGCGCTGGCGCCTCTCTCAGCTACAATCAGGCGGAAGGCGGTGTACACCCTGGACAAGTCGCCACCTCACCGCAGAGCCAACACAGATAGACAGACAACATTCACACTCACATTCACACACTAGGGCCAATTTTAGTGTTGCCAATCAACCTATCCCCAGCTGCATGTCTTTGGAAGTGGGAGGAAGCAACACCATTACAAGTTATTTATCCTCAGGACTAATTTTTTCCACCACAGAGGTTGTCACTCAAATGTTAACACTGATTTAGTAATCTTGATTTTAATTTTCAACCTATCAAACATACTTACAGTTTACAACCTTGTCTAATGATAGGAAACCCTGTGTTTACGCAAAGATTAAATACTTAACAAATAACTGCATAAGGAGAGACTCAAATAACTGTCGAAATTGTTTTACATACAATTGTTACGCTAAAATAAGTAGACTAAAATAATAATGAATTGTTTCTTTTAAATTAAAGTGCGAATGAAAATACAGCTTAACTACTTGAGTCATAGTTTTTGTGCTCAAGAAATATCTTTACAACTTTAGCTCCAGACTTCTTCCGTTTCTTTGAGATTGTCATTACTGCAACAAGTGGTGGAAAATTGTATTACAACTGGGAAACATATTTTTTTGCCGGCTAGCTAGCGGGTGTTGGCGACCCAACAATGGGCGATGGGCCTATGGTTAAGAAACACTGATATAGACCACAAGGAAGTGTTTTAAATGTAGGAAAAAAAATCCTAATATGACCCCCTTAAGTTTGTTATATTTTTAGTTTTATTATTGTGGAAATGGGGGCTGTCAAAGTTACTTTCCAGAGGAACAAACCACATTTATTTAATGATGTAATTTTACCAAACACAAAGGTAGTTCCAAGTGTTCCATTGGTTTTGACTTCAGGACTAGTTTGAGTCTATTTACTCGTTATAAAACGTGTCAGAAGTCATAAAAAAACAGTTATTCTACGACTTGGCGATGTTGCGCACATGCGCGTGAATTCATGCCGTGTCCTGGCCCGCCTTTTCCATTCATCCCCCAGCATACCGAAGTTGAGCGTGGATCAGAGTGCTCGCACTAAAGTTTTAATGCTAAAACGTTTGGGAGCCAATAGAATCATCTGCCACTGATTAACTGAGGATTATGCAGGGTTAGTTTATCACCAACACCATTTCTTCTCATAATATATCTAATACGTTTCTCTTCGAAAAAGGATAATTTTACAGTCTGGAAGAGGGGGGAAAAAAAATTCAAACCTTTGCATGAATATGCTTTTCATGATACAGTACACTGGTTCAATACACCATGCTGCCAATGTAGGCAGTGTTTGCCCAGCATGCGGTGAGCCAGGCTATGAGAATATACTGCAGTATTGTACTGTAGTATGTGTTTCCATATTTTATGTGTAGCATATAGCAAACCCCACTGTGTTGCAGGAGATGTGAAGTTTCAGTCACATCTCACAGCTGCTATGTGTGAGTTTTCTTTGTGTTCTTGTATTCTTGACTGTAATCCCATAAACGGTGAAACGCTACACTGACACCGAAACAGCTTTTAACCTAATATGTGTTGCAGTTGTTATTTACACATCCAGCAATTACAGGGCGATAATCGTGGTCGGGCAGGGTGTCAAATATCAACGTTGTTTTGCTCCAGTTCGAAATATTCTGTTCTGTAACTCTTTCCACCAATTTATCACTTCTAGGATAAGTTATAGTGTTCTCCATGCAGTATATATACTTGTTTATTCATTTGACTCGCTGAAAAACATTTTACCGCAGAATGAATAAGTATGGGAATAAGGAAAGGAAGGCTGCTGGCAAACCCATCCATACATCCATTTTCAACCGCTTATTCCCTTTGGGGTCGCGCTGGTGCCTATGTCAGCTACAATCGGGTGGAAGGCGGGGTACACCCCGGACAAGTCGCCACCTCGTCGAAGGGCCCACACGGATAGACAGACAACATTCACACTCACATTCACACACTAGGGCAAATTTAGTGTTGCCAATCAACCTATCCCCAGGTGCATGTCTTTGGAGGTGGGAGGAAGCTGGAGTACCCGCAGGGAACCCACGCATTCATGGGGAGGACATGCAAACTCCACACAGAAAGACCTTGAGCCCGGGATTGAACCCTGACTACTCAGGACATTCACACTCACATTCACACACTAGGGCCGATTTAGTGTTCCCAATCAACCTATCCCCAGGTGCATGTCTTTGGCGGTAGGAAGAAGCCGGAGTACCAGGAGGGAACCCACGCAGTCACAGAGAGAACATGCAAACTCCACACAAAAAGATCCTGAGCGCAGGATCATTCACAATCCTTATGTGAAACGACAACACGCTTATTTTTTTATACATTCTAATTCGTAAATAAAAGCGGCAAGGCTGAAAACAAACATTGAATGCCCATGACCTTCATTCGCCAGGCATCTATAATTGACATCGGTGTGTAAAGGATATCACCACATGGGCTCAGTAACACATCAGAAAACCACTGTCAGTAACTACAGTTGGTCACTACATCTGTAAGTGCAAGTTAAAACTCTACTAAGCAGAGCGAAAGCCATTTATCAACAACACCCGAAAACGGCACCGGGTTCGCTGAGCTCATCTAAGATGGACTGATGCAGAGTGGAAACGTGTTCTGTGACAAGTCGCCACCTCATCGAAGGGCCAACACAGATAGACGGACAACATTCACACTCACATTCACACACTATGGCCAATTTAGTGTTGCCAATCAACCTATCCCCAGGTGCATGTCTTTGGAGGTGGGAGGAAGCCGGAGTACCTGGAGGGAACCCACGCAGTCACGGGGAGAACATGCAAACTCCACACAGAAAGATCCCGAGCCCGGGATTGAACCCTGACTACTCAGGACTTTCGTATTGTGAGGCAAACACACTAACCCCTCTTCCACCGTGAAGCTACTGGCAAACCAAAGTAGGCTAAAATTCTTCAGAGTGCAACGACACAGAGCGGTGACAAGTTAGCAAACAATGGTGTATGTTTATAGCTCCTTTCTCACCAAAGCAGCAGTAGAGTGGAAAAACAAGTTGACTTCATATGCTTATTTGTGTTTCATTGTATCCAATAAACTATATCCAATTGTATTTACAATCCGCAAAGTATGTGAAAACACTGTTTGAACATCACAAAATGCCACGAATTCAGTCAGCCATTTTGAACATTCAGCTCTGAATACCTTCAGGTATTTTCGGGGATTGACATCACAGTAGTAACGCTTCTGCACTCTTGACCATATTATCAGATCAGTCATACTGGAAATACGCAAAAATTGGAAAGAGATGTGCTGTTTATCATTCACAATCCTTTTGTAAGACATGAACCCATATGTTTGGCTATTTTTATGCATTTGAAATCATAAATAAATAGCAAACAATTGATCCAACAGATCGAGGGTCCACTGTTGCGTACATTGCACTCTCTCTAAAAACATCCAGAAACCGCCAACAATATTCCATTTACAAGTCTTGACCTGAAAATTAACCATATATGAGTGATAGTGTTATTATAAGCGCCAATGCAGACGGACTATTTTAGTATTTTAGTAGTATTTTGATAGCAGTGAGCTAATGCTAGCTTAAAGGGGAACATTATCACCAGACCTATGTAAGCGTCAATATATACCTTGATGTTGCAGAAAAAAGACCATATATTTTTTTATCCGATTTCCGGATTCTAAATTGTTGAATTTTGGCAAATTAAATTTTTTTCTGTTTATAGCTCTTTTGACAATGACGTCAGAACGTGACGTCATCGAGGTAATACACCCGCCATTTTTATTTTCAACACATTGCAAACACCGGGTCTCAGCTCTGTTATTTTCCGTTGTTTCGACTATTTTTTGGAACCTTGGAGACATCATGCCTCGTCGGTGTGTTGTCGGAGGGTGTAACAACATTAACAGGGAGGGATTCAAGTTGCACCACTGGCCCGAAGATGCGAAAGTGGCAAGAAATCTGCCGCCAGACCCCCATTGAATGTGCCCGATTGTCTGCACATTTTACCGGCGATGGCAGACATGGCACAGAGATGTATGGATAACCTGCAGATGCATTTGCAACGATAAAGTCAACGAAATCACAAAGGTGAGTTTTGTTGATGTTGTTGACTTATGTGCTAATCAGACATATTTGGTCGCGGCGTGACTGCCAGCTAATCGATGCTAACATGCTACGCTAATCGATGCTAACATGCTATTTACGGGCAGTGCTAAAGCAGACATGGCACAGAGATGTATGGATAACCTGCAGATGCATTTGCAACTGTATTACATTTCCTTCCACCCACATTTAATGCGAAAAAAACACTTACCAATCGAAAGATTTAAGTTGCTCCAGTGTCACAAGATGCGAAAGTCCTGATCGTTGGTCTGCACATTTTACCGGCGATGCTAACGCAGCTATTCGGCCATGCTATGGCTATGAATAGCGTCAATAGCTATTCGCTCAATAGCTTCAGTTTCTTCTTCAATACTTTCATACTCCAACCATTCGTTTGAAAACATGCGTAATCTGTTGAATCGCTTAAACCGCTGAAATCCGAGTCTGTATCCGAGCTAATGTCGCTATATCTTGCTGTGCTAGTCGCCATTGTTTGTTTACATTGGCAGCACTGTGTGACGTCACAGGAAAATGGATAGTGTTTTCGCGGAGAACGAAAAAAGGCACTTTAAAGCTTTTTTTTTTTTTAGGGACAGTCCGGGACCGGTAAAATTTTGAAAAAAACTTCCAAAAATACAACAAGCCACTGGGAACTGATTTTTATTGTTTTTAACCCTTTTGAAATTGTGATAATGTTCCCCTTTGAGCTGCTATTGTAGACACACTGAGCTGACGGCTGCTTCTGCTTCATCTCAAACTTGCTCAAATTAAATTCTAGATTATAATTGTTGCATCTCTCACCTGGTAATAGACAAATGTGGCCATGGTCTGACAGGCTGGTCAACTTTGACTTTGACCTTCACGCGTTTCAATGTTGTCATCTGTTTTGTCATGTAGAACGATGTCTGGAGCACTAGATAGTTTGACATGTCTGAGAACAGACAGACGGACAGATAATCCATTAAGATCACTCGGCAAATCTTATTTTGATAACGTATAGGGATAGATTTTTTCGCATAATTACCCCCTTAAGTTTGTTATAGTTTTAGTTTTATTATTGTGGAAATGTTTTGCATTTGTTGCTGGTATCTTTTTATAGTGGTAATATCTAGGCCCCTATGTACTCAGATAGGTCGCAAAATAGCCATGTTGGTTTGGTGGCCCACCACTCCGTTCGCTTGCATTCAAAAGTCACGTATCCGAATACAACCGATAGGCATTTCAACGCTCATGAGTACTGTGGAAGAATGCTTTTATGGTAATTTTGGCATCAGCTTTGGTAGCAGGTTCCTGAAAAGAACGCCTGTCATGACTGAAAATTGTCCAGGCAGATGTTCTACCAGTTCTATTAGAACACATTTTTGTGGGGCATCCTGACTGCTGGTCAAGTAGCGCTCCGATGACTTAATTAAGGTCACTGAGACCACCTTTTCCTCATTACCATATCTCTTAGTTCATGATTTACAGTTTTGCATATACTGTTGAATGATCAGAATAATCCATGTTGGAGATTGAACTAGATATTATGTTCCATAAAACAATGGTGTCAAGTATGATCTAAAGCTTTTTAGTGGTTCTCATAGCAAAGAGAGAAAGGTGATAGCGGATAGTGTGAAGTCATCTGCTTTATTGATCCTGGCGTCAGGTCAGGGGGTTGAATAACTGCAGACCGGCAAAATTAACATTTTACTCTCAGGCAAGCGAGGCGAGAAAGCGCAGCATGAAGGATGTGATTCCAAAACATGAAAGATAGCTTTTGCTGAATTTGGGATGATCCCAGATCTTACCTGTAAGGAGGGGAGTGTTCTCCCGGGATCGTTTACTGACACTGGCGTCTACATTTGGAGATCAGAGATAGAATCCCGAGGGGGTGTCGATGCAGACTCATGCTCTGGTTTGAGCCGATGTATTACGTTGCTGCAACCAGCCAGTCTTCTATCACGTTCAAGGAAACAAAGCCCGGTGTTGCCCATAAGCCCACGTGTCATTGAATATTTATCAAGTATCTGATTTGAGGGGGGGAGGGAGATTTGGCAGGTCCCCTCAAGGCGTGCAACTCAACACCCTGTAATAGAAGCTCCAAAATGTGGCTGTCATTTTCTGCCTCCCTCTGGACATGGTTAATTAATTACACATTGAACGCCGTACGCTATACCAGGCCCCCGAGTAAACTTTTCCACATTAGAGTGGGGTTGAACTGTATGCATCTGAGAGAATTATGAAATGATGAATAAATCTAAAGGCAGTGCTGTGAACATTTAAAACAAGCTCTCTCTATGGCATAAAGTAAACACATTTGGCCAAAAATAAAATAGAGAAATGGAAATTGAGGTGTAGTATTTTTTTTTCTTCCATAAAGCAGGGATTTATAGCAGTGTGTTGTAAATAATTGCAAGGTATTTTAATTATTGCTGTCAAACAATTACATTGTTTTAATTAGATAAATCATAGGGTTGTTGTAAATTCATTGCAATTAAAAATCTATATTTAATCTATATTATTAATCAGATTACCAAATGTAATAGTTTAACAATGGTACAATCGTAATAATCTAAATTAATTCACAGCAACCCTGTAGTTAATCTGATTGAAAGAAATGTTAGTTTTACCATTAAAGAAAATAATCATAATTAATCGAAATTAATTCACTGACACTCAGTTATTAAGCTGAATAAACAATGTAATAGTTGTCTGATTAAAAATAAATAATTATTAAATTTATATTAACCGCCTGATAAATGTGATTAAAACATGCCATGTTTTACAATTAAAATTAATATTTAATCATGTTAATCAAAATTAATTCAGAGCAACTCTGTGATTAATCTGATTAACACATGTAAAAGTTATCCAATTAAAAAATAATATCTACTCTTAGTAGATTTACAACAACCATGTTCAACTTTAACAATGGCCCTTTTTTATTCCGTTGTGTTTAGTGGCGCCGCTCCACTCACTGGCCTTCACTGTTTGCATATTTGCGCCTGCTGCTGACCAATAATATAAAAGCGATCTCACGTGGTTTGCTAAAGTCGTGTTTCATTTGCACTTTAATTCCCCATCACTCCTCACGGCGCATTTTGGTTAAAGACACTCCGGTGTTGATATCGATGTCTGCAACTGGAACATCAGCGAGGGTACTAAACTCAAATCTTTGTGTTCTATTGTTTGGCATGTCGTATTGATTCTGTCCCAGGTTTCCCTGGCAAGAGCCTCGACGGCGTTGCATTTAAAGAACTGGATCCATTTTGAAAACAATTGTTGAAAGGCGATACAAAGTGTAGGTTTAATCTTTTTCATTTGTGCTCTCTGTGAATAGATGAAAATCATAAGCGCTTTAAACTCAATCTAAAATCTAGGAAAGGATATGCGGCTTCCAGATAGGAATACCTTAAAGGGGAACTGCCCTTTTTTTGGAATTGTTTTTCCATCCATCCATTTCCTACCGCTAATCTCTTTCGGGGTTGCTGGGGGTGCATTTGGGGGGAAGACAGGATACACCCTGAACAAGTCGCCACCTCATCACAGGGCCAACACAAACAACATTCACACTCACATTCACACACTAGGGACGATTTAGTGTTGCCAATCAACCTATCCCCCAGGTGCATGTCTTTGGCGGGGGGAAGAAGCCGGAGTACCAGGAGGGAACCCACGCAGGATCATTCACGATCCTTATGTGAAACAATAACACGTTTATTTTTTAATACATTCTAATTCGAAAATAAAAGCGGCGAGGCTGAAATCAAACATTGAATGCCCATGACCTTCATTCGCCAAGCATCAAGAATTGACATCAGTGTGTAAAGGATATCACCACATGGGCTCAGGAACACATTAGAAAACCACTGTCAGTAACTACAGTTGGTCTCTACATCTCTAAGTGCAAGTTAAAACTCTACTAAGCAAAGCGAAAGCCATTTATCAACAACACCCAAAAACAGCGCCGGGTTCGCTGAGCTCATCTAAGATGGACTGATGTAGAGAGGAAATGTGTTCTGTGGTCTGACGAGTCTACATTTCAAATTGTTTTCGGAAACTGTGGACGTCGTGCCCTCCGGACCAAAGAGGAAAATAACTATCCGGACTGTTATAGGCACAAAATTAAAAAGCTAGCATATGTGATGGTGCATTAGTGCCCAAGGCATGGGTAACTTACAAATCTGTGAAGGACCCCTATTGCTAAAAGATACATACAGGTTTTGGAGCTACATACTGTATGTTGCCATCCAAGCAACGTCTTTTTCATGGACACCCGTATTTATATCAGCAAGACAAAGCCAAGCCACATTCTGAACATGTTACAACGGCATGGCTTTGTAGTAAAAGAGTGCGGGTACTAGACTGGCCTGCCTGTAGTCCACACCTGTCTCCCATTGAAAGTATGTGGCACATTATGAACAGTAAAATACCAAAACGGAGACCCCGGACTGCTGAACAACGTAAGCTTTACATCAATCAAGAACGGGAAAGAGTTGCACCTAAAAAGCTTCAAAATTTGTTTTCCTCAGTTCCCAAACATTTATTGAGTGTTGTTAAAAGGAAAGGCCATGTAACACAGTGGTAAAAATGCCCCTGGGCCAACTTTTTTGCAATGTTTTGCTGCCATTAAATTCTAAGTTAAAGATTATTTGCAAAAAAAAAAATAAGGTTCTCTGTTCAAACATTAAATATCTTGTCTTTGCAGTCTATTCAATTGAATATAAGTTGAAAAGGATTTGCAAATCATTTTATTTACACGACGTGACAACTTCACTGGTTTTGTACATATGCTCAATTATTCATACATGTATACATACATACATACTGTACATACATTCATTCATACATAAATGCACACATAGGTACATATATTGCACATACATACACGAATACAGTACATACACACACAAGGTACGTGCATCCACATGCACATTCACTGTCCTAACATACATATACACGTACTGTACACACGCAAGCACATTTGATACATACACTCAGGCATAGAATCACGTTTCATCAAACATATATTAAAGTTGTCATCGTCCCCCCTGGGGAAACTGGGTAAAACACAGCATACTGACAAAGCTTAACCTATTGTTGCTATTCTTTTTCAAATCTACAAGCTTAATACATGTGGCTTCTCTCTTCCCCTCCATATATCTGCTTTCTTTTGTAGAAACCCCGTTTCCATATGAGTTGGGAGATTGTGTTAGATGTAAATATAAACGGAATACAATGATTTGCAAATCATTTTCAACCCATATTCAGTTGAATATCGTGCAAAGACAACATATTTGATGTTCAAAATGATAAAAACCCTTTTTTTTTTTGCAAATAATCATTAACTTTAGAATTTGATGCCAGCAACACGTGACAAAGAAGTTGGGAAAGGTGTCAATAAATACTGAAAAAGTTGAGGAATTCTCATCAAACACTTATTTGGAACATCCCACAGGTGTGCAGGCTAATTGGGAACAGGTAAGTGCCCTGATTGGGTATAAAAGCAGCTTCCGTGAAGTGCTCAGTCATTCACTAACAAGGATTGGGAAACTGTCACCACTTTGTGAACAAATGCGTGAGCAAATAGTCAAACAGTTTAAGAGCAAAATTTCTCAATGGTCTATTGCAAGGAATTTAGGGATTTCACCATCTACGGTCGGTAATACCATCAAAAGGTTCAGAGAATCAGGAGAAATCACTGCACGTAAGCGATGATATAACGGACGTTCGTTCCCTCAGGCGGTACTGCATCAAAAAGCGACATCAGTGTGTAAATGATATCACCACATGGGCTAAGGAACACTTCATAAAACCACTGTCAGAAACTACAGTTGGTCGCTACATCTGTAAGTGCAAGTTAAAACTCTACTATGCAAAGCCAAAGCCATTTATCAACTACAGCCAGAAACGCCGCCGGCTTCGCTGGGCCCGAGCTCAGCTAAGATGTGGAAAAGTGTTCTATGGTCTGACGAGTCCACATTTCAAATTGTTTTTGGGAAACTGTGAACGTCGTGTCCTCTGGACCAAAGAGGAAAATAACCTTCAGGACTGTTCTAGGTGCAAAGTTGAAAAGCCAGAATCTGTGATGGTATGGGGGTGTATTAGTGCCCAAGGCATGGGTAACTTACACATCTGGGAAGGCTGAAAGGTCCATACAGGTTTCGGAGCAACAAATGTTGCCATCCAAGCAACGTTATCATGGACGCCCTTGCTTATTTCAGCAAGACAATGCCAAGTCACTTGTTACAACAGCGTGGCTTCATAGTAAAAGAGTGCGGGTACTAGACTGGCTTGCCTGTAGTCCAGACCTGTCTCCCATTGAAAATGTGTGGCGCATTACGAAGCCTAAAATACTACAAGGAAGAACCCGGACTGTTGAACAACTTAAGTTGTACATATGTAACCGGTGGTCTTTTCCTCTGCGTTGTGTGGCTTTTATGGAAGACGACTGACACCATGGGTTTCTCCACTGCACTTTACTGATAATAAAGAATACAAATGTCATCAAAAACTTTGTGCCATAGTCGAGCCACTCTCCCGTTATCGTAGACAAAAAGGGGGGCGTAGTTACATACAAAGTAAAATAAAAACATACCTGATAATACAGAATACAATTGTCATCAAAAACTTTGTGCCATCGTCGAGGCCCTACACAAATATAATAATGAACAAGAAATGAATTAAAGTTTTTAACAAGACAAAATATTTTCTGTCGTCGCATGGACGCCTACCTCTCCCGTTATCGTAGACAAAAAGGGAAGTTGGAGGGCGTGTCCAACGCATATAAAAAGACAGGTGTCTCAGTAATTATTGCAGTAGGAGGGACGAGACAGTGGTTCCACATTGACAAAACATCAAACAATATTCAGGTATATACATGTAACTTACATATTTTGTGTAATTATAACAATAATAAAACATTAGAAAATACATTATTTACAAGACGTAATTGACCCTGTTACACATAAAACAAGAATGGGAAAGAATTCCACCTGAAAAGCTTCAAAAATGTGTCTCCTTAGTTCCAAAAGGTTTATTGAGTGTTAAAAGAAAAGGTGATATAACACAGTGGTGAACATGTCCTTTCCCAACTACTTTGGCAAGTGTTGCAGCCATGAAATTCTAAGTTAATTATTATTTGCAAAAAAAAATAAAGTTTATGAGTTTGAACATCAAATATATGGTCTTTGTTGTGCATTCAATTGAATATGGGTTGAAAATGATTTGCAAATCATTGTATTCCGTTTATATTTACATCTAACACAAGTTCCCAACTCATGTGGAAACGGGGTTTGTAATAGAAGATATCATTATATATATGATAATTGAGGTAATTATAATTTATTATCTATAGTGCTATTTCTATTGGTGTTTTAATTGCTCCATGTGTAGTACAGTAATGTTTATTGACATTTTTTGGTTAATATTTTCTCCACTAACTGCTCTCACTTTTTGTATCACATTTGCTGATGATGTTGGACCTCGGTCTTATCCCCCTCTTGTCCCCGCAATTTCCCCCTCTGTCTTCCATTTTTCTTCTTTCTATCCCCACTAGCTCTAGCCCAGTTGCTCCAAACATTAAATAAATCAATTGAACAAAGTCAAATACAGATAAGGCCACAAGAGAAGTATCCCTCGCTTATTTTTGTAAAGTAAATCTGTACAGCAGATATGGGCATCTACATCAACTATATGATTTGCCTGAGTGGCCGGACAGGACAAAAAAAAAGGGTGACCAACTTCTCCGTTTATGGCAACACCCTTATACTCTACAGGTAGGGGTGCATGATTTATAATCTTCAAATAACTTTCACCAACTCAGCAGCAGCTCACTGGCTCAGTAAGTCAATAGCTGTGTAAGCTAGTGACCTTTGTGATCACAAAGCCGCTAAAAGTAGTTTCTCAGTGTTAACGCTTATAATCAAAATATAACAAATTCACGGTTAATAATCAGGTAACGCCGATGTTTTTTAGAGGGCTTCATATTCACAATAGATTACTACCGTTAACTGCATTTTCAGCCATCTTGTACTTGTTGTATATTATGAATTAGAATCCATAACAAAAGTAAAAACACATTTGTTCTAGTTTTACATAGGGATTGTGAATTCAAGTCAACATTATAAGCTGCAGAAAATGGATGGATGGATTGCAAAATAAGAGCAGTACCGTTTTAATGTAGAAATCTTTATCTGTGAAGTTGTCAGTTCGTCATCCTACGTTCTAGTCGCTGGCAGCACACAGGGATGCTTGCAGGGTCTTAATAGCTTAAGAGTACGCTTGGCAGAGACCTCCTGTGCATGGTAAACATGGCGAGTACAGCTTTCATTTGAATTCAAATCCGTGGGTCCCTTTTACTGCAGACTGAAGGAATAAAATGCTTTAAGACATCAAATTACAAAATTATTTGTTGTAGTAACTCTGCAAGGTAATGGTTACAGAGTCTAATTATCACTCCCATTAAAAATAGTACTTAAATGCACAGCGGCTTTGTTTTTTGTAGAGACGCTCATCACTCACTCGTCTCGCCTGAATTTAGGATGCAAATGCTGGGGAGGCTGTCAATATATTTTCTGGGAGGGAACTGATAAGCAAAGACAAGCCTTTTGTGTCCTGTACAACAATGAAGGAAAAATCCATCATTGGACGCAAGAGTTAAAACAATAACCTTTTACATGAAGAATAAATAGGCTCTATTCATTGGCCCTGTTTACTACCACGCCGACATTTTCTTTTATCACATGAACGTGCAGTCATTGGAGGGAATTTCACATCAAAACAACAATGAATTTATCACCTCGGGTGTTTATAGTTACTGCTAACAATGTGTGTTTTAATACGCCGACACCCATCCAAGTTAATCCTGTGATGATTACACCCATAGAGTTTCTTATTGTGAGAGAAAACAGGATAATAGGATGTTTTGGCGGACAGAGTTATTTATTTGGACCTCCTGTAAGGTTGTCTACATGAAAAGCTTCAAGCCCCTCGCTATCCTACCACCCTGACGAACTGCAGGGTCTGTCAGAAAAAGCTAATGGTCCCTACAGAGGCCCGTCAGCCTTTCCCAAAGCGCAATGCTTTGTACCTGATCTGCTCCGGTCTGACCCCTGCCGCCTTGCACCTTACTGCAAATGTCAACGAATATTGATTTAGCGCCTCACTTGAGATTGTCGTCTTTGTGCGACCACAAAGGAAAAGGGCCTGACCTTCGCACGTGTTGCAGCTAGACACTAAATATTTAATATCAAAGTGGTCATTTCTCTTCGCTTGTTTTACGAAAGCAGGACATGACGAAAACACCACGAAAAGTTGCAGAGCAGGCCCTGAGAACATACTTGCCAACCCTCCTGATTTTCCCGGGAGACTCTTGAATTTCAGTGCCCCTCCCAAAAATCTCCCGAGGCAACCATTCTTCCGAAATTTCTCCCGATTTCCACCTGGACAACAATATTGGGGGCGTGCCTTAAAGGCACTGCCTTTATCGTCCTCTCTCACCTGAAAATGAGAATATCATATATGTCTCCTTTATCTAGAGGTTTATCTATAACCCATAAAGTAGGCAGGCACGGAGCTATTTCTCAGCGTGTGTTTATTCCAGCCGGCACGTAAATAAACTGACACACAACATTCGGACTCCCATCATGCATTGTTTCAAAACTACAGCAAGTAGTAATGTCGAAAAACATAACATAGACAAAGCAGAAGAACGAAGAAGAGATATGGCAACGACGAGTAAGGAGAAGAAGTACGCTTGCAAGTTCCAAAATGATTGGAAAACGGAATTTTAGTTCATCCAGGACAGCTTGACGTGAAAAGGGTATGCTGCCTGCAAATTTTGTAGATCAGACCTCTCCATTGAACAAGGTGGCCGAACGGATATACTCATTCATCAATGAATTATTTATTTATATATATATATATATATATATATATATATATATATATATATATATATATATATATATATATATATATATATACATATATATAAGAAATACTTGAAAATATATACAACCGCCGCTACCCTCCCCCCAACATCAACAGCCCCCATTTCCCGAATTCGGAGGTCTCAAGCTTGGCAAGAATGCCAGAGAATGATCCGGCGATTGCCTCTTTCCAGAAAACAAACACCTGCGAGTGGTAAGATGAAGACATACATAATAACCTCTTCATTTGAATGCCTTTAAGTTGTACAATTCGTATTCAACTATTATTGAGGTTGCGCCTCTACACTTTTTAGGTCTATAAAGGACTAAATATTTTCATAGTCGATTCTGATTCGATAACACGTGCACAAAAATGTGTCGGCTGCTGGTCTTTCAAGTAGGGGAAGCTAATTTTCAGCTACTCTCTAAACGAGAGCACAGTCTCAAATAAAAGATAAAAGATATAAAGAGGCTAGATTTCGGTGTCGGAATTAAGGGTACTCTGGTTTGCCTCGTCTGGCGTTTTCTCTGCCTCGTTTTCGCTTTCACTTTTGTCCCGAGGTGGTTTGCTTCTGGGCTTGTGCCTTCCTCTTTGATGCATTGGTTGGACACTTTGGGGCCCGTTGGTGGGGGAGAATTTCCGTTCCGTGTGGTAGCTATGTTGCTTTTTCAATGTTCTAGTCGACCGCCTTTGGCTTCGGGGCTGCATTGTGTGCATTTTGTATTGTATAACTGGCTAAATGTCATTGGTCCACGGTGACCCATTTGGCAATTTCATTGGTCTAATGTGTTTTTGCCAGCATGTAAAGCTTGTGAACCTGGAAAACCCAAAAATTAGCCGCAGGTTTCAAAAAGTTGTGGTCTATAGTCCAGACTAAATTGTAGTAGTTAGTGTTTTTTCAATTGTATTCAAGAGTGACATAATATTTTCAACTATTAGTTGTCCATGTTGTGCAGGCCTTAACTACACTTAACCATAAGCTTGTGGATCTTTAGCGCTGACCGAGTGGCTCCCTGGACCTCTTTCAGAGATGTATGAAAATAGAAAAAGATGAAGAAATACATTTTTTGTTTTAATATGTTTTTGTAGGAGAACAAACATGACACAAAAAGGCCCAATTATTAGAAATCCCACTGTTTATGTTATACATGCTTCACTGATGAGAGTATTTGGCACGCACCATTTTGTCCTACTAACTTCAGCAATCCTTGAACTCATCGTAGTTTCTCCAATGCTGCTACAGAAAAACGTGTTTTATGCCACTCCTTTTTTGTTTCATCTTTTCCACCAAACATTTTATGCTGTGCGTGAATGCACAAAGGTGAGCTTTAAAGGCCTACTGAAATGTAATTTTCTTATTTAAACGGGGATAGCAGGTCCATTCTATGTGTCATACTTGATCATTTCGCGATATTGACATATTTTTGCTGAAAGGATTTAGTAGAGAACATCTACGATAAAGTTCGCAACTTTTGGTGCTAAGCAAAAAGCCCTGCCTCTACCGGAAGTCGCAGACAATGACGTCACTTGTTTGATGGCTCCTCACATATTCACATTGATTTTAATGGGAGCTTCCAACAAAAAGTGCTATTCAGACCGAGAAAACGACAATTTCCCCATAAATTTGAGCGAGGATGAAAGATTCGTGTTTGAGGATATTGATAGCAACGGACTAGAAAAAAAAAAGTTAAAAAGTAAAAAAAAAAAAACCGCGATTACATTGGGACGGATTCCGATGTTTTTAGACACATTTACTAGGATAATTCTGGGAAATCCCTTATCTTTCTATTGTGTTGCTAGTGTTTTAGTGAGTTTAATAGTACTTGATAGTCGGAAGGGTTTCTCCACAGGTGTCTTGACGCGCAGTGTCTCAGGGGAGTCGACGGCAGATTTGGACGGCACAAGCTCAGCTTTTCTCCTGTAAGAACTGACTTTTTAACCACAATTTTCTCACCGAAACCTGCTGGTTAACATGTGGTCGGGATCCATGTTCTCGTGACTGCGCTCTGATCCATAGGAAAGTTTCACCTCCAGGAATTTTAAACAAGGAATCACCGTGTGTTTGTGTGGCTAAAGGCTAAAGCTTTCCAACTCCATCTTTCTACTCTGACTTCTCCAATATTAATTGAACAAATTGCAAAAGCTTCAGCAACACAGATCTCCAAAAAACTGTATAATTATGCCGTTAAAGCAGACGACATTTAGCTGTGTGTGTTCGCAGCGCTCATACTTCCTAAAAACCTGTGACGTCTTGTGTACACGTCATCATTACACGACGTTTCGAAGACGAAACTCCCGGGAAATTAAAAATTGTAATTTAGTAAACTAAAAAGGCCGTATTGGCATGTGTTGCAATGTTAATATTTCATCATTGATATATAAACTATCAGACTGCGTGGTGGGTAGTAGTGGGTTTCAGTAGGCCTTTAATGATTTTATTGATTTGCTGGAGTGCTTATCAGGCGTATTTGTTCAATCAATGACTGCAAGCTAATCGATGCTAAGATGCTTTTTAGGTTAACTGTACGTACATACTGAATTGTTCTCCCTCGTTTGGAGGTATATTAGAGCACTTCTAATTTCCTTTACTTACAGTATGTCCTTTGTGTATTTAATTTATATTTGCATATCTCATGACACATTATATGTATGTAATAATCAATAAAGTACTATCTATCTATCTATCTATCGGCTGCATTTCTCATAGTTGTTTGTGTGCTATGTTGTTCCAGACCACAGCAAAGGTTATCCAGCTTGCAAAGACTGTAATAAATCTATTAAAAGAAGACAGCGTGCAGTTTCCTTCAACTTGGACACACACATCTATATCTTTGGCCATTCTCATACAGTCATTTCCAGAAGTTATCTCATCCTGTGAGAAGCCTCTATTTTACTAATGTTTTCCAACATTGTAAAAATTTGTAGTATAAAAATTACAGTACAAAATTTCTGTCAACAGAGATTTGCGTCAGCCTTTGGTGGTTGGCTACTGTAGCTAATATTGACACATACACTTATATAAGGCTTTGATATTTTTTGCGGCTCCAGACAGATTTTTATTTTTTATTTTTGGTTCTTTTAACATTTTGGGTTGCCGACCCCTGGTATAGGGTTACAAAATATTAGGAATGTGGGGCCGCAAAAGGCCCACAGGTTTGTTTTTTGTTTCGATTTGAAAGCAAGGTTGATCGTCAATGTAGACTCCTCCGAATCAAATCATCCAATAGTCGACTATTCTAAGACAAAAAATGTTATTATTTTTAGAATTTCCCGGTGGAGAAAATGTATTTGAAATTCAAAAAAATCAGAAATCAGCTAAAAACTGTTTGATTTTTTTCTTCTTTTCTTTTTTGTTTTTTTTACAGTGGCAATATACTCTGAAACACGATAAAAACAGTCATCAAATTATCATGGATTAGAGTGTTTCTTTCTACAAGAAGATCCAAAACTACTTTATGTATTAATAAAGAAGCAGAAAAGCTAATGAATAAGGAATGACTTTGACACGGAATCAACTCATTTTTTCTTCCATGGCTGGCTTTCTTTTATCCCCGTAGAAATCTCATTAGGAGTCAGATGACTGGAAAGCCCCACAGGAACGAGTCTGGAATAAGCGCAACATTCACTTCATTGGGAAAGTCCTCTTAGAGAGACACAAAATAAAGTAAAAAACAAAAGAAAGACCCTGATTTCCCTAAGGTGTAATGATATTAACGAGTGATTTAATTGTTGCAACTTACAAGTAAATTAATTACAGAATCAATTCAGCAAATAATAGATGGGAGGAAATGTTTAGTTTAAAATTAAGCACACCTTTTATATAAATGCTCCCGAGAATCATGTCTTTGTTTTCGGTGGCAGCACTGAACTCAGTCCTAGTCTGTCTCTCTCCTTGGTTGCTCAGAGGAGTATTTCTCTTTAACACTAGATGTATCACCATTCCTCCTCGTTTTACTCCCTAAATACTTTAGCACAGATGTCTGCAACCAGCAGATCCGGAGCCACATGCGGCTCTTTAGCCGCCTCGTTGTAGATGTCCTTTGCAGCATTTTTTAAATGAGACGAGAGATGTTTACGTATTTCAGGTACTCTGGTTCCCTCCCACAGTCTAAAAACATACAGGTTAAATTTATTAATATGAAAGGCCATGATTGCCCACAGTTTTAAAAGTGATTGTGAAAAAAACTCCCGCTCTACACCCAGATGTCCAGGTTTCTTCCAAAGCACCAATATCGGAGTCAATCCAGAATTTGGGGACTTTCTACACTCCAGCTATAGAAATGCAAATAATCTATGCAGTTGTTGAGTTAATATGTCAATATGTAAATATGTAAGCTTTTGTGACACAATTCTTGTTTTTTTGTGTGCTTGAAAATAATAAAGAGAAATATTCATATTTATAAATTCATTAATATTGAACATTTTAATATTATTATTGATAATATTAATCAAGAAAATATCGTTAGAACATTTTTTCTAATCCAAACAATTGTCACAACTAAAAAGTTTATTTTGACTCTTGCTCTCTTATAATGTATGTAAAATATAATCATCAAAATGTAAATTTTGTTTTAATTTATAGGGTATACGTATATACAGTATATATACAGTATATATATATATATATATATATATATAAGTTGATTGGCAACACTAAATTGGCCCTTGTGTGTGAATGTGAGTGTGAATGTTGTCTGTCTGTCTATCTCTGTTGGCCCTGCGATGAAGTGGCGACTTGTCCAGGGTGTGCCCGGCCTTCCACCCGAATGCAGCTGAGATAGGCTCCAGCACCCCCGCAACCCCGAACGGGCCAAGCGGTAGAAAATATATACATATAGACAGACAGACAGATAGACAGATGGACTGATAGTACTTTATTGATTCCTTCAGGAGAGTTCCCTCAGGAAAAACAAAAATTTACACACACACACACACACTAGAGTTGTCCTGATACCAATATTTCGGTACCAGTACCAAAATGTATTTCGATACTTTTCTAAATAAAGGGGAACACAAAAATAGCATTATTGGCTTTATTGTAACAAAAATATTACTGTACATTAAACATACATATCTTGTTGCAATCGAACAACAATTTAGATTTTAAATAAAATAGTGGACATAATAGACAACTTTTATTTTAGTAGTAAATAAACAAATAAAGACTCCTAATTAGTCTGCTGACTTATTCAGTAACAATGCTGGGTCATTTAGCATTTTATTATTTTGTCACAATTATGAAGGACAAGCTGTAAAAATGGATTATTAATTAACTTGTTCATTTACCGTTAATACCTGTTATTTTCCCTTTCTACCTGTTCTATCTACACTTCTGTTAAACTGTAATACCCCTTTATTATTCTGTTGTTTGATACTTTACATTAGTTTTGGATGATACCACACATTTAGGTATCGATCCGATACCAAGTAGTTCCAGGAGTATACATTGGTTAATATTCTAACTCCTCATATGTCCAGGGACAAATTTCCTTAGTTTACAAACATAATATGAATTTTTTTTTAAAAGAAAAAATATTTTGTGAAGAAAAACAATATTCATGTCATTATAGTAGTATTGACTAGATACGCTCTTGTACTTGGTATCAATATAGTGGATCTTAGGTGTCGATCCACCCATGGCATTTAGTGTGGTTATATAGATGGGTACACCGCTGCTTGGCTTGATGCAAAATGTTAGCGCAGTTAAAAATGCCTAATAAGCAGTCAACTAATGCAAGTGAAATAACATTTTGTAAAAAATTCTCACAAATCGTGTGTTGTCTTAAATAAAGGATTTTCACCTGCTAGGTGGCTTATCTGCGTACCTGTATCCATAGTTATTTTTAATACTTATTAAGAATTGTATTTTTCCTAAAAGCACGGACCAGGAGTGGCAACCATAAATCATGAATAATTTAATATAATCTCAGTCAAACTTTTTGTTCTATTCTAACCTAACTAATCCTTGATTATGGCAAACTATATGTAATATGGAAAATTGGAAATCGTTCTTTGAGTGCAAAAAGACAAGCTCAATGTGCTTAATTCCTTTTAATTAATATTTCAACCTTGTAAAATTGTTCTTAGACTGTGAGTGTTTAATGTAGTTTAAGATGTTCTGTTATATCGGCATTTTTCGTAATTCCCTTTATTTGGAAAAGTATCGAAAAGTATTGATATACATGTTCTTACCCGTACTAAATTATTGGTATCGTGACAACCCTAATATTGTTTTATGCGTTTTTACTTTGTTTTTTGGGGACATTTTGAATCTGCACGGAAAATAAATAATTTCCCCATTGTGGAATATAGGTATGTAGTCTATCCTATCCTATCCTGTGACTATTCATGCAGTCATGTTTGCATTTACCAGCATATTTTCAAATAGGTTCATTTTTATCCAACTGTCACTGCATTTCAAAATCTTAAAATCTCATTCTGGGGATTTCTTCAAGCGCGCTTTGCTGAGATGTAAATTTGCGCCAAAAACTCCACAGTGCAAAAGGCTTATTTCTGTACTTTACTGCTTGACGTGTTCCACTTTTTCAAAGACTCAGCCTCCCCTGTCCCCTGAGGTGTTCTAGCGTCACATAATGACAGACTGCAATTGTTATTTCACTTAAAAGTCATGTAAATGAATTGTGGGTTGCTGTGTTTATTTTTATGGAGATTACCATTGAATGCCCACTGCTGCAGTTTGACTGACATTTATTTAATAAAGGGGTATTACTTTAAATGACAGACAACAATATCGATGTGGTTTTTTTCCGTCTCAAGTGACAAGCAAATGTTGCCCTAAAATCAACATATACCAAGATTTATAATTTAGTTCCTCTAGTACTCCAGTGGTAATGTAGAGAGACACAGCCTCCTGGAATCCATGTAGTTCTTGCATGTGTGTAACAAAGAATCCAAAAATTTAATTGTGTCTCCCCGAGCGTGCATCCTTTCTGAAGGGATCTGTCACATGAGTACAATCTTTAGCCATGTAAACACTGGGACACAGCTGTGATAAAGACCGGACATCGGACATCTCTACACGGAAGACTTGATGCTGGCACAATGTCGAATTATTTGACTTCGGGATGTGGTGTTGGTGTGTGAAAGCGCAAACAAGTTGAATGGGTCCGTAGTTTGCCACTTTAACTATGGACTGTTAGCAGATTATCATATTTTACGGACTATAAACTGCTACTTTTTTCTCACTCTTTGAACCCTGCGGTTAATAAAACAGTGCAGCTAATTTACAGATTTGTCTTTGCTAATGGCCATAATGTTTTGTATTCAACAAATAGTTTTTATAGAACACTGACAGAGATACTGAAAAGGTGTGTGCTACGGTGCCTTCCTTTGGACGAGTTTGCTCACTCCGAGCGCTGCAAGTTGAAAATGTTTTGTTACTTGAACTAGAAGTATTCATCCTTAGCGTTTCTGCTCAAAATAAATCTCGATTAAATTAACGTTTTTAAATTTTACAATTAAAACCATTCATACTTACTAAACCGTCCCATGTGTGATGTCTCTAGGAGCGTTTTCATACGTAGATTTACCTGCTATCTTAATGTACTCAAGCAAGCGTTGTTAGCATTAGCGAATATGCTAAAAAAAAAAAAAACATTGTATTATTGACTTACAATGGCATTCTTTTAGCATTGTTTCAGTTTTGTAAAATCCCGTTACTGTGGAGTTACGGAGTCTGTTTAGCTGATTGTCTATAGATATTCTCATTCAATCAGGTCATTGTAATCTCAGGGAATTCAATCGATCGCAACTGGACTGTTTTTTTCTTGGGAGATGTTTCTTTCGCCTCTCATCCAAGTAGGCTTCATCACTTTATGCTTATAGACTTACATTTGTCAAATCTAGTCTTAGACTTAGATTGGTCAGATCTAGTCCAGCGGCTGGTGCCATTGGAGAGCTAGCATTTGCAGCTAGCGGGCTATGGCGATGACTTCTGTTTTGTTGATCAGCCGTTTTACTGTGGTGTGACAGGTACCATTTAGAAACAAATATGTTATGTAAATAAACATCTACAAAATATTTTGTATGGGTATATATCTGCGGCTTATAGTCCAGTGCGGCTAATATATGAAAACTTATTTATTTTCCTTTAAAATTTGATGGGTGGGACTATCGCCCGTAAAATACGGTCATTAACAAAATATACTTAATTCAATCATAACAAGGGTTTATTGGAATATTTTGATGATGTTTGTTAATTGGAATAAAAACAGGTGGTTTGTCATTCTTAACCAAATGCTTGCAGTCTGGCCAGCTCTTGTTTATCGTCAAGGTTTAGTTCAACTAGGCGTAACTATATAGCAGTATACGAAAACACCATTTGGCTCGCACTCCCAAAGCAGGATTAGGTGATTTGTGTCCAAGAGTCCTTTTTTAATTAGCCATGATTATCAGTTACCAGTGCAGCACAGAGAAAGGTCAATTTGCCATTCAGACACCCGTTTTTTTGGCCAATAATCCCCTCAACACCCAGTGTTTGTGTTGTCCCTTCCCCCTATCTTTTCAGCCGTTGTCCTAATTGTTATTCTTTTCACTACATTGGTCAGCAGAAAAAAAACAGTCACAACATCCATGGTCCTAGCTACAGATGTCCAATTATCTCTGACTGAAAGGAAGTGACCTTGTACTAAAAGAAAACAGAATCAGGAATGGTTTATTGCATGAAAACAACTGCTGTTTTCCACCCTTATTTTGCAGACTTGGTACTAAGTAGTGATTTGGAAAATGTCCTCAATATCTTTATCTTGATTGCAGCCGAATAGATGTTTAAATATTTCAAAGGCTTAAGTAACAATACCCATTGTTCGCCAATAGTTTCACATCTCAGCCTGCCCTTAAATCTTTCTTCAAATCTACATCAGTTGGCAGATTAGGTTTTATCAACGCTTTATGTGACAAACGACAGACTATGTGGAGTATCACAACGTGTGTGTTATTGGCGGGTTTAGCCGGCCCACCCCCGAGGTCCTCGAGTCCTGGTGAAGGATAATGGGAATGACCCAGTGAGACTGTTTGTTCTCCAATTTGTTCTGCAGCTTCACGGGATTTTGGAAGGTGCCTTTGACTGAAACGCCGCCTCTTAAACCCAGTGAATTGTTTAACGGGGTGAGAAATGAAGATTTATCTGCACATCTGTGAGACGCTCTGCGTTCCCACTCAGACTGTGCGTCTTAAGTTCCAAGCATTTGCTAACTTGGGGAGATTTTGCAAATGTTTTTGCTGCACAGACATACATAATTTTTTAAAGGGGATCAGGGCTGCACGATTAATCAAGATCGAATCTACATCATGATTTTGATAAGCGCGATAAATAATAACAGCAAAGGGTTTTTTTTTTCTTTGCCGTCATTGCCACTTGGGTGGTAGACAAGTTCGCCAATCACAATTGCTGAGCATCACGTCCTTTGCCTCCTGGCCAATCAAATGTGTTTAAAGGCCTACTGAAATGAGATTTTGTTATTTAAACGGGGATAGCAGGTCCATTCTATGTGTCATACTTGATCATTTTGCGATATTGCCATATTTTTGCTGAAAGGATTTAGTAGAGAACATCAACGATAAAGTTCGCAACTTTTGGTCGCTAATAAAAAAGCCCTGCCTTTACTGGAAGTATGTGCGCGTGACGTCACGAGTTGCAGGGCTTCACACATATTCACATTGTTTATAATGGGAGCCTCCAGCAGTAAGAGCAATTCGGACCGAGAAAGCGACAATTACCCCATTAATTTGAGCGAGGATGAAAGATTTGTGAATTAGAATATTGATAGTGAAGGACTATAAAAAATATGATATAAAAAAGCGACGGCTCCGGGCGGCGGCAGTGTGAGCGTTTCAGATGTAATTAGACACATTTACTAGGATAATTCTGGAAGATCCCTTATCTGCTTATTGTTTTAATAGTGTTTTAGTGAGATTTTAAAGATTGTAAAGTAAAGACTGTAAAGACATACCTCGAGGTCGGATGGCTGCGGTGAACACGCAGTATCTCAGAGAGAAGCCGAGGAGCCAAGTTCACAGCTGCCTTTTTTGACAGCTGCTGCAGGACGATGAATAATCCAATGATGTCTCCGGTAAGATATATATTACAATTTTGACATCCAAAAACATGCTGGTTGACGTAGAGAAAACACTTTTGCTTGACCACTCTGTGTTAAGGCTTCACAACAAACAAAGAAACACCGGCTGTGTCTCGGTGCTAAAGACTGCTGCAATCCACCGCTTTCCACCAACAGCATTCTTCTTTATAGTCTCCATTATTAAATGAACAAATTGCAAAAGATTCAGCAACACAGATGTCCAGAATACTGTGTAATTATGCCATTAAAGCATACGGCTTTTAGCCGCCAGTGGTGCAGCGCTAATATTTCCTGACAGTCCGTGACGTCACGCGCATGCGTCATCATTCCGCGACGTTTTCAACAAGAAACTCGCGGGAAATTTAAAATTGCAATTTGGTAAACTAAAAAGCCCATATTGGCATGTGTTGCAATGTTAATATTTCATCATTGATATATAAACTATCAGACTGCGTGGTCTGTAGCAGTGGGTTTCAGTAGGCCTTTAAGGAAACGGGAAGTTTGTGTGTGCTACAGTGGAGGAAGCCAGTACACCAATAACCAAGACCGGTCCGATTGTCAATAAGTCAATAAATGAAAATGAAGTTGAAATACTTTGCCAACATCATTAAACTGTTATGTCAGTGTGTGTTTGTTTTCTTAGTCTCCCGCTTCAAACAGGGAGAAAGAGAGAGGTCTCACTTTCTTCATCGCTCTCAGCACTACAGTGTGTTAATTTAACAGCAGATGTAACTGAACAGTTATTCACAATCTTCGTCTTGGTGTGCGGAGAGCAAGACTGTCGCTTACACACACAAAATTTAAGGACATTGCCTCCCTCCTCGCGACTCACTAGTGAGAAGTTCCGTGAAGTAACAAAAATTAAGAGGAAAAAATATTAAAAAGCCAAATTTCTCTTTGTTGTTGATTCAACGGGTCACATCCTTACATACGCCTGTTCACTCGCCGATCGATTCAAACTCTGCATAAATTTTACCAGCATTTATGTTGCACATCAGTGTTATTATGCGCATGTCAAGATTAGATGAAAATCTTTATCATGGCCTAAGAGTAATGTCTAAATAAGTTCTCCCATCTCACGGAGACGACATGTCGTCGACAGACTGCAAAACCCTGCAAACAGAGGCACCCAAAACTGTGCAAGCTCACGCCAAAATACATGAACCTTATGATTTGAGGCTTTTGCATTATTTACCATGAGTAGCTAACATTGCAACAACATTTTTAAGTCAGAAAAGACAAAACCCCTTTAGGGACATCAGTGCAAGACAACCCACTCTAGACCAACATGGACCATTTTATTTGTCCAGGCTTATATCTCACACGATTGCAACTCAACCTTCATTTCCTGTCATCCCCCCAGTGCAGACTCTCCCCACAGTTGACCTATCACACAGTGAACCCCATGAATGGACAATAGTGCCCTTCAGAGAGGCCCCATGGCCATAGCAAAGCCCACAGCTGGAGCACAGAGCCATGGCTGCCCCGGCCTGAGGGCATGCTAACAGCTGAGAAACATCGCTGAACTGCCAAGGGGATTTTTGTTTGGGGGTGGGGGGATGCTCAAGGAAGCACAGATGTGCAAGATAAAAAGTGACCTCAACACCAACGCCAGAGGATGAAAAGTCAGAGCGGTTTATTAGTTGCAGAGGGGATGGGGACTTTAACAGGTGCTCAAGGGCTGGATGGAGGATTTGGTGCTACGCTGCATGCGGATGCAGCCCTAAAAAAGCCCCTGCAGCAATGTTTCACCAAACAAAGGAAGAAGAGGATTGGAAGAGTCACTATGAAATATTCTGGGTCAAAAATAACTTTTGGAATGAAAAACAAAGCTGGCCCAGCAACTTTCTGCTGTCAGAGATACTGTAAATGCTCTAATTGTAGTGTTTATTTACCTAAACCGCAAAGATAAAGGTCATTGATTAGAACCAGGCAATAATATCCAAAATCACATTAGATACAACAAATAATAAACAACATGGAGTGAATAATAAATGTGTATCTCTTTGACCACATACAGTATGAACAAGTATACTGCACAACACAGCAGTGACAGAAGTGTTGCAATAGCGGTAAGGAGCAAACTGCACAGCCAGCATTAAAGTGCAAGCAGAGGTATATGAAGCTACTGGATGCTGAACACCAGTCATGATTAGGGTACCAAAATGCATATTGATACTTTTAATAATAAAGGGGACCACAACAAAATTTAATCATTGGCTTTATTTTAAAATAAAATCATATGGTACATTAAACATACGTTGATTATTGCGATCAAATAACAATTTTGAGAGAAAATAAAATAGTGAACAACTTCTCTTTTAATTTTAAGTCAGCAAACAAAGGCTCATAATTTAGCTGCTGATTTATGCAGTAACACATTGAGTATTTCCCCATTCTATTATTTTTTTCAAAATTATGATGGATTATTAATCTATTTATTCATTACTGTTAATATCTGGTCACTTTCTCTTTTAACATGTTCTACCTACACTTCTGTTAAAATGTAATAATCCCTTATTCTTCTGTTTTTTGACACTTTACAAAAGGTTTGGGTGATACTACAAATAATGCTATCAATCCAATACCAAATAGTTACATGGTCATACGTACGTCATATTTAAAACTATCCTGTGTCCATTCATGGGTTTATAAACAATAAAAGGCAAAAGCATTTGTGATGATAAAAAAATATTGACGTAATAATTGTAGTATTGATGTACTGCTCTTGTACCTGGTATCATTACAGTCGATATCTGTAAACCCACCCATGGCATTTGTTTACATTGAGGAGCGCTAGCTTGCTGTTAGCAGTTAGCCATTGTATCCTCCTGCGATTTGTAGTGGAGCATGTTCAGCTATTTCTTGTAGTTTTTTACCATGGCGGCTAGGATTAATGATTTACAAGTAGCTACAAACACTACCAACTGCGGATATATGTTAGCCACCAGATAGCTAACAGCTAACAAGAGCAATAGCTAAGCACCTCTTGCAGAGCGGCACTTCAGTGTTTATAGCTTCAACCTCGATTGTTTTTAAGCCAAAATGCTTCCATTCTCCTGTTTGTCTCCACACTGTGTCTGCCCGTAGGTGCTCTGTGAATGTGCGTTGCTTAACATGCGCGTCTGCTTGTTTTACCAGCAATGGCACGCCGTAGAGATGCGCGGTTTGCGGTGTCATCCGCGGAGTATGCGGATAAACCGCGGGTCGGGCGGGTGACATAACGAAAAAATAGATTTTAATTAGATTCGGGCGGGTGCCGATTGAACCATCCGGAAATATTTGATATACATGGTTCTGGGATCGGTATCTTTTGCCATTCAAAGTGCCATTTAAGACCCGTGTCACAAAGCGAAGAAGACAATAGGAGACGCTAATTTTCTCTAGAATGACTGGCAGTCACCCAGATATTAAGTATTAGGGCGTCGCCCTCTACAGCGTGTACGAACTGCTTGTCAGTCCAGCAACATGTTGTGTGTGGCTTTCGCAGCAACACGCACACGACTGCAAGGCATACTGGGTGACACAGAAAAACACCAATGGTTGTGATATAAACAATTTTAACACTCTTAGTAATATGTGCCACGCTGTGAAGCTACACCAAACAAGATTGACAAACACATTTCGGGAGGACATCCTCCCAGTAACACAACATAAACACAACACAACAAATACCCAGAATCCTTTGTATCCATGACAAATCCAGACTATTTAATACACCCCGCTAGCAGCAATGATATAATTGCCTTCCGCGCATCTCTAGCAAGCCGTTACGTCCGGGGCAAAAAAAAAATACTGGTATTTTTCAGAAGCAGTATAGTACCTTATTTTATTAATTAGTACCACAATACTTTATTAGTGCCGGTTTACTGTAGTCATGATACTTCAAACCATCGAGTGGAGTTAATAAAAACTACATTCGGAAGTTGACTACAGCTACAGCTGTTAATACAGTACTAATGTTTTTGACCAAGTGCTAATTAGAGAGATTGGTGATTATATACTATTGCAGATCACGCCCTATATAGCAATAGGAGATTTGGCAGTCAATTGTAATACTTACATGTATTTAATAGAGATAGAGTAATAGTAAACTAGTAATAGGGTATTGGGTTTGGATCAGGGGATGTTGTTGAGTTTATGAAGCCCTTTGAGACATTTGTGATTTGGGCTGTACAAATACATTTAATTTATTGATTGATAATAGTCAAAATGTTTAAACTGATCCGTCACCAATCAGTATTGGCCGATTTCTGTGAAAAAGTATGTGATCGGCTAATGCCGATAAATGCCTTTTAATGCCAATCGCAAAAGCCGATCCCCTCTTGTTGATCCCTTTATTTTTGGTCCCCCGGATGGCAGAGGCAATGAGCAACTAACTGTGTACAGTACTCACACATTAAAGAACAATAGATAACAGTATCTCTGTTGCGGAAAATACTCTACGTGTTTTACAAGTACCATTGTCACTGGAGGATTGGAGGACGAGGCGAGAGATGTTACACACAGTGAGCAGGAGCAGACAAGATAGTATGCTACTCACTAAACTTGCCGCTAATCCAGCCTCAAACAACGCAAGAAATAAGTGCTAAATAAAGTTTAGGAAGTCTAGCTGTAAGCGCATTACAGCAGAAAGTAAACACATATGAACAAGAAATTAACAAGTAATATGATATAATACAGGATAATAAAGGATATATTATAACAGTTTATTTGTAGAAGGCAGGCAGCGTGACTCAATCCCTATATCTGAGACGAGAATGATCAGATCAATATTTATATTTTCACAAAAATAATTTTTGGTTATTTTTGTTTTAACTAAGGGCAATATCCAAATTATTTAAATGAGTTGCATATGAACTTATGTTAAGTTACTGTGTACTACTGTTACTAAAGTAGTACTGACTTTATTTTACTTGTAATAAAAGAGATTATGAAAATAGTTTAAGTATTGTATTTTATTCTGTCTATAATTATGATTAAAATGTAAAAATACAATATATTTCTGTGATTGTGGTCAAAAGTATTGGTATCAGTTGTCAGGCTTGCCCGTGACAGTTTGTCTATGTTTTCGTTTTTTCCTCTGCATTTGTCTGTTTCCTGTGTTTAGTATTTCCTGTCTTTTAGTTCCTGTCAAGTCCTCTTATTTTGTCAGCTTCCTGTCTTGTTCCCTGAGTGCTGTGTTCCCCTTCAGCTGCGGCTGATTGGCATCTGGCCACACCTGTTGCCAATCAGCCGGCTCCTATTTGTACCTCCTTTTGTCTTGTGTCAGTTGCTGGATCATTGTATTGTCTTGTCGATGTCACGTCTAGTCGCTCTTGTGATGTGTAATCGCTCCTGTCGTGTCGTACCTTGTCTTTTGCGTTATTTCCTAGCTCCCAGGCTAGCTCCTTTTTGTTTCTTGTTAGCTTCTATGCTAACGCCCTTTTGTTTTTTTATCCGCCCACGTGCGCGCTTTCGGTTAGAACCCTTTGTTTGGTTTTGTCTTAGTATTTATATTAAAATCATGTTTGCTCACTCCATGCCTGCCTCCATCTCTGCATCTTGGGGTTCGTCAACAAATAACCCTGACATCAGTTATGGTATGGCCAATACTCCCTCTGTAACTACTTGGCAATGGATCGATACCCAAATTTGGGTATGGCCCATTACCAGCACATTTTCTAATAAATGCATGTGATTGGTATCAGTCATTCTCACTTATGAATAATCAATATCTGAATCAGCAGCTTAAACAGCGTAGCTGCCATGCATCTTATCTAGGATAGGGTAGGATAGACCTAATTTATTCCACATTGAAGAAATTATGTCGTTGCGGTGTGACTTTACATTCAGAAACAAAAGTGAAGCATTTTGAAAAAAATCAAAATGAAATAAATAATGAAAGCACGCTCAATTGCAGCAATTTCCAGATTTCGTATATCACGCACAGGTCGATACATGTGTGATCTGCATCTCTGATTGTGTGGCAGTTTTACAGGATTTCGTTTCAAACATACTTATGTCAAATTCCTCTTGTGATTGATTTATTGCACTGTTTCGTTTGGGCCCTGAGGGTAACTAATTAGATCAGAACATCAGTGGTTACTAATACCAACATGTCTTATCTGTCCTAAGCAGGGATATATTTCATGTGCCATGAGGCAAGGCGGGCAAAAATATATATGCTAATGAGAAGCAAATGAGGAGGGTGAAAAGTAAAGAAAGAAACCCATCAATGTTTCATCAAGATAAACATGATTACAATACTCCCATCATCATCAGCATCATCTCTTCCGGTCCATAAATGACAGGCTGACCAAGAACCTATATTACTTGAGTCTGCCACACTGGTTTGCAATGTCCTCCAAATCCTGGCTAGTGCCCTACCCTGCCCCCCCCCCCAAATGAGTTTTTATTAGCATAATCATGTGTGCTGCTGCTTGGTGATGTCTTTTAATCAACCCTGCAGTCTCTGTGGAATTCCTCGAAGGCGACTAATGAATTCTGATAGACACTGCAGGCAAGTCTTGACCTATTTGTGGATTATTTACGACTTCGAGGAATATCACAGGCACACAAACGCAACCACGGTCGGGACTGTTAAATGTCCTGTCTGCTATTCAGCATTCTATTCCTGCTCAGCACAGGTTTACCTCGGCACATTGGAACCCAGCTTTGACACACACCTAATCTTCCCCCGCATGAAAAGAAAATGTGTCCTGAGTCCACTGGCGGAAATTGACATTCGCCTGTTTCTATTTTCAACACAGACAGCTTTGTTTCTCTACAGGGCATGCCATGAAAGCAGCCCTAAGCCTTAATAGGGGGAATGTCATCCAACAGGGCAAAAATGACGGGGTGAGAGACTGCACAGGAATCAATTGCTGAGAACATTTAGACAATTTCAGACTGCTTATCGCAAGGGATGTACACAGAGTCCCGGTATTTGTTGGTACTGGTTCCTAATTTACATTTTGAAGAAATTATACAGCTTTTGGTATTGACAAGAATAAGTTCTAATAATCACCTTGGAATAATGACAAATAAGGACGCAACACCGCACAATAGTTTATAACAATTTTTATTCCTGAGTCCATCAAAGTAACGCATGCTAGTAAGAGTTAATGTTAGTTTGAAGTGAACGCGTTTTACTCACAAGTCTTCAAGCGTCCTCCTAGCGATCCAGTAATCCACATACACAAATAGTTATCCACTCAAAAAAGGTAAAACAAAGTGATATATTAATCGTCTGGAGTCGCCTGTGGCATCAAAAAACACCTTAATTAAATGAACACCCACCTAACATGCTAATTGATTGTCTCTATTTATGACATATTTGATATAAGTGGAGGAGTTCAAGTACCTAGGAGTCTTGTTCACGAGTGGGGGAAGAGTGGATCGTGAGATCGACAGGCGGATTGGTGCGGCGTCTTCAGTAATGTACCGATCCGTCGTGGTGAAGAAGGAGCTGAGCCGGAAGGCAAAGCTCTCAATTTACCGGTCGATCTACGTTCCCATCCTCACCTATGGTCATGAGCTTTGGGTCATGACCGAAAGGATAAGATCACGGGTACAAGCGGCCAAAATGAGTTTCCTCCGCCGTGTGGCGGGCCTCTCCCTTAGAGATAGGGTGAGAAGCTCTGTCATCCGGAAGGAACTCAAAGTAAAGCCACTGCTCCTCCACATCGAGAGGAGCCAGATGAGGTGATTCAGGCATCTGGTCAGGATGCCACCCGAACGCTTGCCTATGGAGGTGTTTAGGGCACGTCCAACCGGTAGGAGGCCACGGGGAAGACCCAGGACACGTTGGGAAGATTATGTCTCCCGGCTGGCCTGGGAATGCCTCTGGATCCCCCGGGAAGAGTTAGACGAAGTGGCTGGGGAGAGGGAAGTCTGGGCTTCCCTGCTTAGGCTGCTACCCCCGCGACCCGACCTCGGATAAGCGGAAGAAGATGGATGGAAGGATGATATGATATATCACATAAAAGGTCTGTGCCATGCACATGAATGTCATACATAAATATTATTTTCAGTTAATGTAATTGTAATGAATAGAATCAGTGATGGATCTGTGTGGTCTTTACAAGATGATTACATAACTGCATTGCACCTTGCACTGCAAACATTTGTTTAAGACGTTAAAAAAAAAAGTGTTGATAAAATACTTTCTTGCTGTTAGATCCTACATGATTTTTGGTGATGTACAACCTTTTTTGGTAATAGAAAATAGTTAAAAATTCAATTTCTTGGCATCCTTATTTACACCAATTACATATCATACCAAAAAGAGTACTGATGAATACCGGTATCGATAAGAAATATCAATGTTGGTGTTGGTATCAAAAAAAGTCCTAACGATACACATCCCTACTTATCACTGTGACGTATAATGGTACTTCAGCTTATGAGTTTTTAGATACGAGCCGTTTCTCAATAAAGTGTTACATTTTAGGTTGCGAGCAAATGCGGATGTGACAGTAAACCTTGTACGATCCAAAGAAAACATTCGATGTCTGACTCGCTAGCTCATTAGTCAATAGCTAGCAAGATTGTGTTTTTTTCAATCATGACAAATAAGTGGTGCGATGTTAAAGACAGTGCTGATATTCATTGAATTGATCAAATAAATCACGGAAAAACATGGCCGAGGTTTTATAAAGGCCATAATAACGCCAGCTAAGGGCGTTAATGTATAAAAGGCGGACATTTATCCATAATAATACGGAGAGACTGCTGATAATGTGTTGGACGGAAAAGCAGCTATTGTAGAAGTCCGCTCTTCAAGGTTAATGCTGTCTATTATTGTTATATATGAATAATAAAAATATATTCTACATAGAATATACATAGAATTTATTTATAATACTCATATATTTTATATATATATTATGATATATATTATATTATTTATTATAAGTATTGTCTATTGTAGTTGCTGACAGAGGCACATTGTATACATGTTATATAATTTCATAGTTAATTATAATAAATAAATACACTGTATAAATATTCAGTTCATATTTACATATAATGTGATTAAAAATTTATTTTATTTGGTAATTTCATGCAAGTATTTGTTAACTTTATTTTTGTTACAAAACTCATGTAAATTGGAGAGGAACATATTTTTGTTTCCGGTTTGGTCACATTGTTGGGGGGACAATTAATATGTGAAGGAATAAGGGAAGCAGCATGAGACAGCAAACATTTGATGGAAAAGGTTAATAGAGTCTCGGCTGGAAAAGAAACTTTATTCCCTCTGAGTTTGTGAGGCCAATGAGGTATGATTCTTTGTGATAATTCATGTGAAATATATGTGTTTTCTTTTATTTGATGTCAGACTAATTGTAAGTTCTGTTTTTTCTTATTCATTAGTTCTGGCGGCATTTGTTCGGCATTTTTTGGCATCATTTGGGAGGAGAAGAAGGCGTGGCTGAAATAAATGTCTGTTTGAGAAAAACGAACAACTTGAGCCTTGATTAAGACCTCGGAGGGAGTAACATCTATTGTGAGCGAACTGTGGTGCTAAATTTCAATAAAGTGCTTTCATTTCTATTCTATTGTTTGTAGTACAGTGCATTATATTGTACTATCTTTGATACAATATTTTTTATCAAGGAGTCAATTTTCTTATAAATGAAAAAAGAATGTTAATTGATTTCAACAAGGAACGATGATTTAATATACAGTTTGAGTTACAAACTCCGTCAGAGAACCAATTAAGCCTAGGTAGCACTGTATTGTGGCGCAATCAATGGGCTTGGTGGGACCATGCTGTACTAGAACTGAGGATTAGTCCTGCAGAATAGCGAGCTTCAAATCCATACAACCAAGTCTCTGACGGCTTCACTGCATTGCTGTCCCCTGACGGCGTGTGTGGGCTTGTACAGCACAGGCGGCTGAATGATCCGTTTCACCAGTGCTCCTTGGCACTGACCATTACTAGCGACGACTTTGAGACTTGGTAAGCTGACGTGTTGTCTACCCTAAATGACCCAGATATGGAGAATTTCATTTGGAGTGATAACAAGAATAAATTATCAGGAGATTAGACCTACGCTTATTTAGCTTCCAGACATGCAACCTCCCAAATGTCAGTTTTTTGCTCTTGGCCCGAGAGTTTTTTTAGTACAATTGATTACATTTAAGCTTACCCTTATGGGTTGTGCCCAAATGCGTTGGATGGCAACATGTAATACAGATATTTTCAAAGTGTTCTAATCTTTAGACCAGCGCTTTTCAAACTTTTTTCACCAAGTAACACCTCAGAAAACACTCCATAATGACCAACAATAAAATACATTAGCGTAGTAGGTTGAGGTATTAATTAAAAAAGAGGCAGAGGTTTTATTTAACAAGTATATTTAACCTTTTTGGCCACTGTAACATTACACATAGTTTAAAACGGTAACACTGTTTGAATATAGGAAAATAAAACACGGTAATCAAGTGATTCTTTGGCATACCACTATATAGAGCCCGCATACGTACCACAGTTTACTGTTTTAAGAAATGGTCAATAACTTAGGGTCAACTAGTTACTACATCCGAGCCTTGCAAAGACTATTTGCTTGATGGCAAACATGTTTCTCAACCAATCTTGCTCACGTTTCAAGACATAAGTGCTTGTCCTTAAAGTTGGAGTGGGTATTTTGTAGTGGCCGTGGAGCTGTATGAGAAATTTCAAGTCAATCTTCCTGCGGGGTTCTTAAGATATAATAGCACAGGCAACACAGTAGAGGTGCATATTTGGACACATTTTCAGCCCTTTGTGTGCTAAGTTACAACGTCACAACCATGGTCTTACTTTCTTTGGAAAACTATATATCACAACAAAACTCTAAATATCGACCTAAACCTTTGAAATGTCATCTGTGTTTTAAATTATGACAATGTAGACCGGTGCAAAGATTGCCTGCTGCTTCCTCCCTCCGTCTCACTTTCAGTATTTCAACATAGAGCCAGAAGGCTTGGTGCAAAATGACTGAGGGCCACACCCTGCAGCTGTGCACCTGGAACAGCTCCCATTCCAACATGGCAGTGAACCCAAACACCGGTTCACACCTGAGGCCTGCGCCTCCGGACCGCCACTGTCTCATTTGCCTTTTTGTATCATCCATTTTCACTAACTAGGCTGTAGACTGTCAGGGCGGTCCAAGTCACACAACAACCCAAGAGTTCCACAAAAACGTCCATTTTGCTACAGTGCATATGTTTAATTTGCGTGATAGCATCAAGCTCTGCAAATTCCACTAGAATAAACTGATTTCCAACGTGAAGACATGTATAGAAATAGAAATTGTCATTACTGTTCAGAGCGAAAGCAACAGGTGTGGGTGTAAATCTACTACAGCTGTGCTTCCTGTCACATGACTGGCTATTTTAACATGCGAAGCAATACAAGATGAATTGAGCATTTGGGGGAAGCATGAGCTTGGGGGACATAGCTGTAGTCTCTTATTCAATATTTTTAATTGTTTTTTTTCTCATATTAATATGCTAAAAGTTTTTTTGTGTGTTGTGCGGACATATAGATGGTTTAAAATAAATGCTTCCCTCAAGTTGTGTTTTTCAATATGTAAACCAGACCAATCCCAAGTAAAGTACATATAATGGAAGTATATTTCAAATGATTTTCCTGCTTTTATTTGTTTTCAAAAATCAAGTCATATTTTTACATGAAAAGGACTTCAAGCCTATTACAAGGGGAGGGACGATACAATACGCCTACATTTTCCCTAAGTTTTAATGGTTTAGGGGTTTTAATTATGTTCAATCATCAACCAGGAGTGTTTATAAATAATTATATTGCATGCACATTCACTCAATAAACTCAATCAATTGAGAAAATTCCTGCTTTTTTTGTCCAAATACTAGAGGTGCCAGACAAAAAATAAATTCACATCCAAATCACGATTATTAGTCATTATGATTCTTAACCATTTGAAAAAAATTCAAGATTTGTTTTTTAAAAACATTGTTAGGGCATCTCCACGCTTACTAGCTGCACATATCATGCAGCCAAAATAGGAGCTTTGTTAATCTGTGACCGCTTTGGAAAAGGTTTTATTTTACAGCAATTGATTTAACAGATTGCGAGAATCCGTGTGAATCGATAATTGCGTGGAATCGAGAAACATGTCCGATTCGAATTGTCACAATTTGATTCCAATTCCTAGGGTAAGTTGCAAGATTCACATGCCTACAGAATACTTTGAATGTTTTGTGAAGTTTAAAAATAATTTGGAAAATTGTCCACCTTCTCTTTCTCCAAATATTCAGACTTTTCCCACATGAAATGACTAGTACTTTTTAGTTAATTTTTTTTTCTTGTGAAATTACAATTTGCGAAATGGTACACAATGTATTTCATCCCACAGTTTTCTTCGTAGAAACAAGACTATTCTTGTAATATTAAGTTTTATGCTGTCAGACTTTAACCAACTTTATACACCATACTACATGAACATTACAGAAGGAATTGTATTGTAGGGATGAACGATATGTTTTTTTTTCAGGTCTGATAATACTGATACCAATTATTATTACTCAAGGAGGCCGATAACTAATTGGAGTAAAAAAAGGCAACTCTTCAAATCCAAGACAAACGGGTTAGTGATTGAGCAGTGTTTATAACTATTTACTTGACCAGTTATTTTTTTTTTTAATACTGTTTTATGTGTATATATTGAATCTGCTGATGCAGGTCTGTACTGTTGTAAAAAAAAAAAAACTGATAAAGAGGCCGATACCGATAAAAGTCCAAATAGCAAATATATGCGAAGGTATTTGGCCCGGACGGAAATCGGTCGATCTCAATTGCATGTCATGTTATTTCTTTTGAATGTATTTACTTTTTCTCCAACATTGATAGCTTTTCTGTGCATGAACATTGTCAACAAAAAAAATGTATTGTATACAGAGAAAAAGTATGTGGTTTTCACATATTGACAAAAGCGTAGAAAAGTCTCTGAGAATTGTCTCAAGAAAGAAACCGCTGTCAGTCAGAAATTGAACCTGCCCTCTCGGCAGGGAGCGGATGTGTCTCAAGTCCTGCTGCGTTACCTCGGGAGAGGTTACCTTTCATTCATCCCATTCTCTAAGAACAATAAACTTTCTCACTGCTCTCTCTTTGTGTGTGATCAGTACTCAGTAGCAGCTAAGTCTCTTTCCCGGTGAGAGCCCAATTAGGAAGCTGAGAATGCCCGGAGGGCTAATTTTCTGGTCGGTGTTTTGGCAAGCCAGTTGCATTAAAATCATTAGCAGCATCCTGAGACACTAAACATGACTAATTTTGTAAGGCTGCATCCAAAGTCATGCTCAGTTATACTAATAATAAAGCCCTATGTTTACATTGTCACATGGCTTGGCTATATTTTTGTTTATATTGGTCATAAATTATCATAACTTTATTAGACAGTATAACATCCTACTTACCACAATCAAATGCACGTTGCTCTATGCCCATGAATATAGCTACTTAACTGTGTCTTCATAGTAATGCATACACATACATCCGTTTAAAACGGGTTAATGAAAAGACTGAAATGTATTAGTGGAACCTAATTAAAAAGAATGGAAATGTGGAGACAAGTGGACCACAAGTGGACTCAGCAGCAGAGCAAGCCGACTGGGGGGGCGGAAGAAAAACCCTGACCTTTGTCGGTCTACAAAGCCCTCCCCAGACGGTGCACTCATTGAACTTTATATAAAGAGCATCCCTAATGTGAGCAACCCCATGCACAAATAGTAATATCACCCAGGAAACCAACGATTCACTGAGCATTAGCCAATGAGCTGTCACTGTCTGCACTCTCCAGCTAGCCTTAATGATGCGTTCGTTGGACTCAGAGTTCCTTGGCTTGCTTTGTTCATATGTGGAACACACACTCTGAACTTTCTATCGCTGTCCTATACCGGCCCGACTAAAACCCACATGTCACGCATCCATTTGGCCATTTTTTTGGGTTCTTCAAAATCTGATTGTTAGTTTTGGTTTTGCCTCTCAGGGAATATCTGTCTCCAGTTCAACATGTGTTCAACAGTCTTGTCAGCTGGAACCTTGCATAGACTTCCAAAAGCTGCACAAGTCATGCATTCAGTCAGGCAGGACAGGACGACGCACATTCAAGTCATCATTCTTTAATACTCAAAGGTCTTTCACACAAGATTGTATTATAGCTTATTGTGGATAAAATGGTGCTGTGCAGAGGCTTGTTTACATGGAATGAGATTTTTAACATCGTTGTCACTATTTTACTCAAAACACTAAAACACTAGTCGAGGTCAAAACACTAGTCGTGGACCCCGACTTAAACAAGTTGAAAAACTTATTTGGGTGTTACCATTTAGTGGTCAATTGTATGGAATATGTACTGAACTGTGCAATTTACTAATAAAAGTTTAAATCAATCAATCAATCAAAAACAGTCGAACAATAGAAGACATACAGTGTGGTAAAATTTACGCTTAAAACACTTTTCCGAGTTTATTAATCCAATGTCCTACCAAGGTCTGTATTCATCACACAGTATGCTCATATGAACGCATTTAAAAATTATATTGTATGGCATTAGAAGCACTAAGTAAAATATGGTTGTAGTCTTTGTCATTTTACAATCGGGGTTTGCCACAGCAAGTCAATGCCATGATTTGTTTAGCTTAGTTTTTATACCGGATGTCTTTCCTGAGACAATCCTTCCATTTATGTGGGCTTTAGACTGCCACAGCACTGTCACAGTGGCCAATTAGTCAAATAACTGAGAAAATTGTTTGGAATTAATTGTTAATTATTTGTATACGTAGCGATTGAGACAAAAAGAAGGGCACAACTCTGAAACAACCAGCAGACGTGCTGTTGTTGCTTCAGTCTTAACTAATTTGTGGTCTGAAGAGGAACATGGTGTCAGCTATGGGTTATCCAAACAGAATTCTGCTTTGGCGCAATTATTTTTAGGCAGCAATAATCTGTTCAATGGAAAAAGGAGTTCAGAGCATCCAGGGTAATTATAAGATTTTCTGGATTAAACTATTATTTTTATTGCTCAGTTTACCTATTTTGAACTATTTCTGAGATGATTCTTGAAATTAAGATATGTATGAGAAAAACTGGGACTTGTCTTGTTGTCCATACAACAAATCCAAAGAAATCTACTGGAATTGTCTCACCAAAGAAGCTGTACTTCAATATTTTGCCACTAAAGATTCGTATTAGATCTGTAAAAGTTAACATGTTAAGGGGCGTGATTAATAACAAATCTTGTTGAATTAATCATGCTAAACACAGTTTAATAAGGCAATTTATTCAAACACATATGCTCCTTTACCGTGACATGGATTGTTATACGGTCAGTGATCACAGTGATCAGATCAATGCATACGTCAGTGCAAAAATGCGTTTTGACACTGACCATATGTGATTTATAGCAAAGTTTGCTTCATCATACTTCCCGACAGAACTACAACTGTTACCGAGGTTTGAGCAAACTGATAATGTGCATTTAAGTAAAACATTTAAAAATTGTTAGACTATGACATTCAGACGATAAAATTGGGGTTAATTTGAATCATGCAAGTAAGTAATTTACTAACTTTCATCCAAACTCAAAAATGACATTGGTCTAATCGAGTGGTCGGCAGCCGCATGCGGCTCTTTAGCGCCGCCCTGACGGCTCTCTGGAGCTTTTTCAAAAATGTATGAAAAACGGAAATGATGAGGGGACAAAAGATATTTTTTGTTTTAATTTGGTTTCTATAGGAGGACAAACATGACACAAACCTCCCTAATTTCTATAAAGCGCACAGTTTGTATTAAACATGCTTCACTGATTCGAGTATTTGGCGAGCGCCGTTTTGTCCTACTAATTATGGCGGTCCTTGAACTCGCCCTAGTTTGTTTACATGCATAACTTTCTAGGACATTTTTATACCACTTCTTTTTCTTTCTCATTTTGTCCACCAAACTTATAACGTTGCGCATGTTTGCACAAAGGTAAGTTTTGTTGATGTTTTTGATTGATTGATTGATACTTTTATTAGTAGATTGCACAGTTCAGTACATATTCCGTACAATTGACCACTAAATGGTAACATCCGGATAAGTTTTTCAACTTGTTTAAGTCGGGGTCCACGTTAATCAATTCATGGTAATGAATTCATGTTATTGACTTGTGTGGACTGTGCTAATCAGACATATTTGGTCACTGCATGACTGTGAAGTGGTGAAGTGAATTATATTTATATAGCGCTTTTCTCTAGTGACTCAAAGCGCTTTACATAGTGATACCCAATATCTAAGTTACATTTAAACCAGTGTGGGTGGCACCGGGAGCAGGTGGGTAAAGTGTCTTGCCCAAGGACACAACGGCAGTGACTAGGATGGCGGAAGCGGGAATCGAACCTGCAACCCTCAAGTTGCTGGCACGGCCACTCTACCAACCGAGCTATACCGCCCCTAGACTGCAAGCTAATCGATGCTAACATGCTATTTAGGCTAGCTGTATGTACCTATTGCATCATTAAGCCTCATTTGTTGGTATATTTGAGCTCATTTAGTTTCCTTTAGGTCCTCATAATTCAATTTATATCTCATGACACACTATCTGTATGTAATATGGCTTTTAATTTTTTGCGGCTCCAGACAGATTTTTTTTTTGTATTTTTGGTCCAATATGGCTCTTTCAACATTTTGGGTTGCCGACCCCTGGTCTAATCAAACAAATCCGTCATTTGACAACACTAAATATTAAAATAACATCTCTTGCTGTTTGTAATTGAAGGATAATTTTCCACCTTTGTCAATAAAGAAAGTCAAAAAGCCGTTGTTAAAGTTAATTTATTTTAAAATGCATTTGAAAAGCCTCCTTACTTCTGTTTGAATCAAAAAGTAGTAAAAATATTGTATTGGGTGAATAATTTTGGTGTTTTTCTAGTTTTCAAAGTAAAAAAAAGTAAAGTTATTTTAAGGTGAAGGCCTTACAATGGAAAATCATGTTCCCATTCTCTTGATTTGGACTGTACTATATGCTTGGAATCTAATGATTATCGGTATCAATGATGAATCACGGTAAAATATCAGGTTAGCATTACGGTTTGAATTTTTAACCATAGCAAAACAGTCATTGAAAAACTCATTGTTGTAATGCTTTTATCTTTTATCATGATAGCATGAATACAAGACACATTAACATATTTCCCCATTACAAGCACCCGTTTTCTCTTAATAATTAAAAACAATCTGAAACTTTTACAAATTAAAACAGAATATAAAAATGTGAACACTCCAGTAATATTTATAACATACCTTGTAAGAATATTTAATGTTTATACTGCAGGGAAAAGTATATTGGTTATTTATTTAGAACGATTGATAACATTTAGTTAAAAGATTTCACTGCGTTTAAAAATACTTTTTGAACAATACAATGGCAATATTGATGACCGTGATAGTTTTGGTCACACAGTGATAAGAAATTATCCGATTATTACATCACTAGTGTATAATACAGCTACTGTATCTCCATGGAGTTGGTTGATGTTTAATCGTGTTTATCAGGTGAGAACATTCTCTGTTGTGACAGTCGTCAAACTAACAATGTTTTCTTCTAGATCTATCGCACGTCTACAAAGCATGGAAGGCAAACCATTTGGTGGAAAAAAACCAAAAAAAAAACTGATATGGCATCCATCTTTCGTTTGAATGGAGCGATTAAGATCTTAGATTGCACGGTGCATTTCCGCACTTTCGGCGAGGATTCATTTTGTTATTTCTTCGCTCCACTGGGAAGCAAGACGAGGGCTTAGTGTAAACATCTGAAAACGGCTTCTGCGGTCTTTTTGTGCAGGTGAGAAGCAGCATTCCCTCTTCGCAATGCACCCAACCCGAAACAGCGGCTATTTTTTCCAGCAGGTTCTTGGGGTCACAATGTTCCCACTGGGGGAACTCTTTTTCCCCAACTCATGCACTGATGCATTATAGCCTCTGAATGAGAATCGTAGCTTTCAATGTGCATTCCATCGGGTTTCTGTTCTTTACAGAGGACCACTGAATGAGAAATCAGCATCTCTATAAAGCCCTTTTTGGCATACATCCCCCTTCTCCACTCTTAGGTCCTTCAACTGGCTGATCCCCTCCCCCATTGCCATTCACTGAACTTAGGAATCCATA
>NC_084613.1:28572979-28820479 GCF_033978795.1 Nerophis ophidion
AAGTCAAAGAGCCAGGAGCCTGAAGAATCCACTCCGAAGGAACAAGATCAAGTGGCCTAAGGCCAACGAGACCGAGGAGTGGAGGAAGCTGGATGAACATCTCAGCAGGCTGCTGCAAAATGCGCTGCGCGGGTCAGTGGTAGCCAAGTTAAACCTGTTCGCGGAAATCCTCTACGAAGAATGCAGCAACAGGTATGGCGAGGTGACCATCAGAGAGGCCACAATAAGACCAAAGAGCAAGAGGGAGAAAGAAATTGATGACCTGGTGGCAAACAGAAGGCAGCTACGTAAGTGTTGGAGGAAGGCAGAGGAGGCTGAGAAGGAGGGGCTGATAGCTCACTGGGATGAGATCAGAAGACGCCTCGCTAACCTCCGGAGGGCAGAACGTATCAGAAGACAGAGAAAAAGGAAGGAGAATGAAAGGTCAAGTTTCTTCAGGAATCCATTCCGGCATGCACGCAGGGTCCTTGAGGAGAAGACAAGTGGAACCCTGGATATCTCCTAAGAAGAACTGGAGGAGCGCATCCGCACTCAGTACAGTGACCCAGCAAGGAACATCCCGCTAGGCTCTCCAGGGTATGTGCCCAGACCCTCAGAACCATCAGCCATGTTTGATACATCACCACCCAAGCTCAGCGAGGTCAGGCAGGTGATCCAGCGGGCAAGATCTGCTTCAACACCAGGCCCGAACGGAATACCGTACAGGCTGTATAAGAACTGCCCAGGAGTGTTGAAGCTGTTATGGACCCTGATGAGAATCGCCTGGACGCAGCAGACCATACCATCCGAATGGCAGAGGGCAGTGGCAGTTTCTATTCCCAAACAACAGACTGCTAAGACCATCAAGCAGTTTAGGAGCATAGCCCTACTGAACGTGGAGGGAAAAGTCTTCTTTTCTGTGATGGCGAGAAGAATGACTACCTACCTCACAAAGAACAACTACATTGACACCAGCTGCCAGAAAGCCGGGATTCCAGGTTTTCCTGGTTGCGTAGAGCATGCGTCAATCATTTGGGAACAGATCCAGACCACCAAGAGGGAGAAGAAAGATCTGCACGTCATATGGTTAGATCTAGCCAATGCCTATGGGTCAGTGCCACACCTGCTCATAGAATATGCCATGGAATTCTTCTACATCCCAGATAACATCAGGACCATGATAAAGATCTACTTCCAGGACATGCACATGTGCTTTGCACAGAAGAAGGTGATCACTGGCTGGCAACAACTGGAGGTATGGATCGCAATGGGATGCTCCATTTCACCCATCCTCTTCGTGGCAGCTTTTGAGGTGATCCTCATCGGGGCAAGGCAGGTGGTGGGTAATGTCCGGCTGCCTGCAGGCCAGAGGCTACCGCCCCTAAGGAGCTATATGGACGACATCACCTGCCTGCTACGAACCGCCCCATGCACATCCAGGCTACTTAAGAGGCTGGATGAGCTGATCACCTGGGCCAGGATGAAGTTCAAGCCTCAGAAGTCAAGGAGCCTCTCAATGCGAAAGGGGGAGAGAAACGACCGAGTCACCTTCACCATCAGCGGAGAAGACATCCCACGCATTGTGGATCAGCCCATCCGAAGCCTGGGAAGACTCTATACACCTAGTCTCTCAGACAAGGACATAGGAAAAATCATTCTCCAGCAGCTTTCAGAGGGCCTGTCTAAGATCGATGCAAGCCAGCTACCTGGGAAATACAAGGTGTGGTGTTATCACTTCACCCTGTACCCAAGGATGATGTGGCCTATGAAGCTGTGTGTAGTCACGTCATCTGCCGTAGGTCGGATGGAATCCAAAGCCAACTCTTTCATCCGAAAATGGCTTGGCCTGCCACGGTGCTTCTCAGCTGCTGGCCTGTATGGATGGAACTCACTCCAGCTACCCCTGAAATCTATCACCCTGGGCTACAGGCAGGAAAAAGGCAAGGCTGGTGATGGAGTTAAGGGACTCCTCCGACAGGGCAGTGGCGGATGCAAATGCCAGAGTCGAGACTGGAAGGAAGTGGAGGGCCAAGGAGGAGGTCCAGAAGGCGATAGGGAGACTGCAACATTAAGAAGTCGTGGGCATGTTCCAAACAGACCGGGCAGGCCTTGAATGGAACGATCCACCAATCCTATGGTCCAAGGCAGGCAGGAAGGAGAGGAAGGACCTTGTTGTTGCTGAGGTCACCAGGATTGAGCAGGAGGAGCTTAGAGTAAGGTCTGTGGCACAAGGGCAGCAGGGGAAGTGGACAACTTGGGAGGGTGTCTCGAGCCGAGTAATCAGCTGGGCAGATTTCTGGAAACTACCACAGGCTCGGCTCAGCTTCCTCATCAGGGCAACATACGACACTCTCCCGAGCCCCAAAAACCTCCACCAATGGCTTGGCACCGAACAATCCTGCGACCTCTGCGGGACCATCAATGCCTCACTTCAGCATGTTCTGTCAGGCTGCAAAATGGCTATCACACAGGGTCGGCTCAGATGGCGGCACGACCAAGTACTCAAAAAGCTGGCAGAGGTGCTGGAGAAAAGTCGGCAGGAGGCAAACAACCAGAGTCCAGCAGAACGCCAATGCAGGATCATCTTCCAAATGCAGGGGGAACCTGTGACACATTCCAGCAAGAGCCCACCCGCCAAATTGTTAACACCAGGGGCAGCGTGGAAGATGGAAGTGGACCTTGGTAGGCAGCTACAGTTCCCACAGGAGATATGCAGCACCACCTTAAGACCAGATGTGGTGCTGTGGTCTGAAGGTGTGAAGTCAGTAGTACTGATTGAGCTGACAGTGCCATGGGAGGAGGGACTGAAAGCTGCTTACGAGAGAAAGAAGGCAAAATACGCCGACCTGGTCACAGAGTGTAGAGAAAGTGGATGGAGTGTGAGGCTGTATCCGGTGGAGGTGGGAGCCAGAGGCTTTGTGGGCAGGACAACACCACGCCTGCTCAGGGACTTGGGACTGCGTGGAGCCACCCTGAGCAGATCCACCAAGGAGCTTTCAGAAGCAGCAGAGAAAGCTAGCCACTGGCTCTGGCTGAAACGACGTGACAAGGCTTGGGGAGCAACATCTAAGTAGGTTTTGCTGCAGGGGGTGTCAGGGAGACATCCCTGTTCACTGCCCCGCCACCGGGAGATGTTCTGGGCTAAGGGGCGAAACATCAATGAGAGGTGGTCCCCAGCTGAAGACCCTGTAGCAAAACCTTTTCTGGTATGCGGTCAGGCTTAGGCCTGGCTCAGGGAAGAGGACGCCCCTGCCATGCACAGTCCACCACAGGCACCGGTGGAGGTGCGACAGGCCTAAGGCCCGGCAGCAAGACCACCTTGCTGTAATTTAAAAAAAAATACATATATATACAGTATATTTATACATACATATATATACATACATACATACATACATACATATATATATATATATATATATATATTAGGGGTGGGCAAATTAATGCGTTAATTACGAGTTAACTCATCAATCTATTAACGGCGACAATTATTTTATTGTGCATTTGCGTATGTTGTTTACATGCTTTTATTTTGTTAACGCCTTTTCTTATAAAGATGGCGGCGCCCGGACGGGCTTCGGCGTGGAGGGGCTCTTGGTAAAGATGGAACATTTGGCAAAATACCGGACAATTCTGCAAATTTCATGGCTGGCTTACAGCGTGGTCACTCCGGGATCACTTACGACCGCCAGACAATTCTGGATATGGATAGATCGGGCCGTTTTGGACGGAATGACGCGTGCTTGCTAGACCGGCTAGCTGGCATGGGAATACTTTGCCGGCTACATCCAGCGGCCTGTGAAGCAGCGGAGTATATGTGTTGTCTGTCTATTTATGAATAATGCAGATGAGGAGTGTTGGCTGAGTTCTTAACGTTTACGTTCAGAGCGTGCATATCACAACATACAAGATGCCGTCATGGCGACACACAACCTTTACCGGGCTACCGCGCATGCTCGTCACTCCTGTTGCATGCTGGGTAGGGTAGTTCTTTTATTCCCTGGCTCATAACATCACGATATAGTACCATGTATATGATGCGTTTAATTTATCAAAGCACCAAGCAAACAATCGGAAAATTCCCATCACATCAATTCCTAGATATGGTCATAATTATTTTAAGTGCACTACGCATAATAAACACAACATTATTAATATTGCTACTACGGGTAATTTAATCAAAAATTCCCTAAAACAGCCCACTACCTATGATATAGGTTTTTTAACATAAGATCCCTGATAAAAAAAATGTTCCTGCTGTTACCTCAGAAATTGCCTGTTCAGATGTTATGATTGTGGCTCAGAGATTTGTGTGTAGATTATATTTATTTTCCATAACAAACAGGATAACTTAAATACCCTGGCAGTGGCAATAAGTTTAAATGTTTGTATTTACATTTTTTGAGTTGATTTTCATAAAATATGCTATTTAACTGCTACTGTTTAACAAGTACTGATTTGAATTGTGTTTGCACAACAAATGTTTTGGCGCTTTTGTTCATGTGGGAGAATATTCCAATAAAGGTGCACTACACACTACTTTTGAATTCATTATTGCCCTTTGCGTATACAATGTAGTTAATCGCGATTAATCAGAGAAATAGTGCGATTAACTTCGATTAAAATTTTTAATCGTTGCCCAGCCCTAATATATATACATATATATATCCACATACATACATACATACACATATATATATATATATATATATATATATATATATATATATATCAATCAATCAATGTTTACTTATATAGCCCTAAATCACTAGTGTCTCAAAGGGCTGCACAAACCACTACGACATCCTTGGTAGGCCCACATAAGGGCAAGGAAAACTCACACCCAGTGGGACATCGGTGACAATAATGACCCAGTGGGACGTCGGTGACAATGATGACTATGAGAACCTTGGAGAGGAGGAAAGCAATGGATGTCGAGCGGGTCTAACATGATACTGTGAAAGTTCGATCCATAATGGATCCAACACAGTCGTGAGAGTCCAGTCCAAAGTGGATCCAACACAGCAGCAAGAGTCCCGTTCACAGCGGAGCCAGCAGGAAACCATCCCAAGCGGAGGCGGATCAGCAGCGCAGAGATGTCCCCAGCCGATACACAGGCAAGCAGTACATGGCCACCGGATCGGACCGGACCCCCTCCACAAAGGAGAGTGGGACATAGAAGAAAAAGAAAAGAAACGGCAGATCAACTGGTCTAAAAAGGGAGTCTATTTAAAGGCTAGAGTATACAAATGAGTTTTAAGGTGAGACTGAAATGCTTCTACTGAGGTGGCATCTCGAACTGTTACCGGGAGGGCATTCCAGAGTACTGGAGCCCGAAATGAAAAAGCTCTATAGCCCGCAGACCTTTTTTGGGCTTTGGGAATCACTAATAAGCCGGAGTCCTTTGAACGCAGATTTCTTGCCGGGACATATGGTACAATACAATCGGCAAGATAGGATGGAGCTAGACCGTGTAGTATTTTATACGTAAGTAGTAAAACCTTAAAGTCACATCTTAAGTGCACAGGAAGCCAGTGCAGGTGAGCCAGTACAGGCGTAATGTGATCAAACTTTCTTGTTCTTGTCAAAAGTCTAGCAGCCGCATTTTGTACCAACTGTAATCTTTTAATGCTAGACATGGGGAGACCCGAAAATAATACGTTACAGTAATCGAGGCGAGACGTAACAAACGCATGGATAATGATCTCAGCGTCTTTAGTGGACAGATTGGAGCGAATTTTAGCGATATTACGGAGATGAAAGAAGGCCGTTTTAGTAACGCTTTTAATGTGTGCCTCAAAGGAGAGAGTTGGGTCGAAGATAATACCCAGATTCTTTACCGTGTCGCCTTGTTTAATTGTTTGGTTGTCAAATGTTAGAGTTGTATTATTAAATAGAGTTCGGTGTCTAGCAGGACCGATAATCAGCATTTCTGTTTTTTTGGCGTTGAGTTGCAAAAAGTTAGCGGACATCCATTGTTTAATTTCATTAAGACGCGCCTCCAGCTGACTACAATCCGGCGTGTTGGTCAGCTTTAGGGGCATGTAGAGTTGGGTGTCATCAGCATAACAGTGAAAGCTAACACCGTATTTGCGTATGATGTCACCTAGCGGCAGCGTGTAGATGCTGAAGAGTGCAGGGCCAAGGACCGAACCCTGGGGAACTCCACACGTTACCTTAACGTAGTCCGAGGTCACATTGTTATGGGAGACACACTGCATCCTATCAGTAAGATAAGAGTTAAACCAAGACAGGGCTAAGTCTGACATACCAATTCGTGTTTTGATACGTTCTAATAAAATATTATGATCGACGGTATCGAAAGCAGCGCTAAGATCGAGGAGCAGCAACAGAGATGTACATATATATATATACGTATATATATATATATATATATATATATATATATATATATATATATATATATGAAATACTTGACTTTCAGGGAATTCTAGCTATATATATATATATATATATATATATATATATATATATATATATATATATATATATATATATATATATATATATATATATATATATATATATATATATATGGATAAGGAAATACTTGAATTTTAGTGTTCATTTATTTACACATATACACACATAACACTCATCTAGTCATTGTTGAGTTAAGGGTTGAATTGTCCATATTCTCTGTCACTATTTTTCTAACCATATGCATGCACAGCTACACTCTCTGGCGGTGGAAGAGGTCTAACAAAACTCCTATAGCCATTATGGACAATACCTCCCACCCACTACACTCGGACCTTACGGAGAGAATGAGCACGTTCAGTGGAAGGCTCAGGCTCCCAAAATGTAACACGGAACGACACATGAGGTCCTTCATACCGACAGCCATCAGACTGTATAAACAGTATAATGCATATGTTCCTTAACTGCACTTAAATGTAGAATATATGTAGAATATATTTATATTATTCATATATTATATGTATAATATATTATATATGATTATATTATTCATTATTATCTTTGTTTATTGTAAGCGAACTGTGGTGCTAAATTTCTCCCAGGGATCAATAAAGTACATTCCATTCTACATTGTATTCTATTGTATGTACAGTAGATGGCAGTATTGTCATGTTTAAGAGACTCACAACATTGCTTAGTCAGGTCCGCATGGAGCTGGAGGGGGTGTGGCCTGCAGCTCCGCCTGAATTTCGGGAGAAAATTTGTTCCAGGACGTTTTCGGGAGAGGCGCTGATTTTCGGGAGTCTCCCGGAAAATCCGGGAGGGTTGGCAAGTATGACCAACTGTTACATTGTTACTTCTGTCAGCTAGGGGTGAAAACCAAAAAAAATATGAGCCTCAGGTGAGCCGCATATACGATCACGTAAATTTTTACTACAATGATTGGCGGCTGATCGATCAATTGGACCGTTAAAGAACGTCACATTTTTACACTTGCGTAATTCAAAATGTCAAACAAATTTCAGGAAAAAGCAGAGCTTAGAGTTTTACAAACTATACATAGCTTTAGAAATTGATCAGAACCGCCTGTGTTTATCCAAACAAGCTTCTAGTGCCTGGATGGATTGGATCAATGTGTTGCTGCAGCAGATGCATCATTGCTTTCAGGGAACAAAAGTCCCCCTGGGGATGAAGTTGACAAAAATCCAATTGGGCACAAACACACAGCACACTTGTGTTTCGTTCTGTCTGATGTAGCTGATCTGTGCCTGTGCAACCACTTTAAGACGTAAGATCCAACACGAAGGAGTGTCCAATAACGAGAGGCCTTTGACACAATCCGCAAAAAAATGTTTAACACTTCAAAAGAGTCCATAATGGGTACACGGTGTGACGTAAAGTCTTTTTCCGAAGCCGGGAATACATCTTTAAGTATTGTAAATATTTCACAACACTTGGGCTCCACTGCACATGTAATTTTTGGCCGTGGCGTGTTCAACTAAAACACCGGGCTGTTGAAATAAACAGCTTTTTGGGAGGTCTGAGGATTTAATTAACACCGGGGGTGAGCTTGACAGCTGTGATGGCAGTCAGAGAGCCAATCACAGGTTGCTGTGTGGGGCACAGGCAGGAATTTGAGCAAGTGTTTGACAGAAGAGGCCGTGTGCAGAAATGGGATGACAGGTGCTTGGACTGATCCAGCACGAGGCTGCCAGAATTAGTTCGCCTTTGGGGGCTCCAGCAGAAAGGTGGCAGAGTTTAATAAAAATGGCAGCAACTAAATGCGTTACACAGCACATCATTGGTAACAGAAAGAATGTGCCACAGAAATGAATATGGAAAAGGAGTTCTAAGAACCATGGTGTCAGATAACATTATTACATACTATTGTGTCCATTTATAATTTTTATTAAGTTATTTGTTGGTATCCTAAGCAATATTACAATGTTTACTTTTCTTTAATTATTTATCTTTGATAGATTATTTTCAAATTATTTACTTCTTTGTCCTTTTTTTTTTAGAAGTATCCATTTTTATTAGTGCTGTGGTTTATTTTCAGTTGGGCAAATTTGTAATGTTTTTAAGATAGGATAGATGGTCTATAATTTATCCCACAATGGGGAAATTACATAATATTAGAGCTTAAACCTTCATCTATCTTAAATAAAATTTCTAAATCTTCTTCAAAGGCTAAATTATTGGATTTGTATGTAGTTATTAAATAGATATTGGTAGAGTAAATAGGTTTACTACAATAAAAAAATTCTTTATTAAAAAAAAAACAGTGGAAAAGCAATGGACCTCCCATATTTTTCCGACATTGTACAATGAATATGTTTATGTATAAAACATTGTTTCTAAATACTTTTAGGATATTTTAACAACTGCGCCGATTTAGAGATTGTTTCAAAAGAACAGTGGTACCATAATTTACGAGTAATTTGAGATAAGAACGGTGCCTCTGCTTTTTGTTATGCTTTAAAGGAGCCATATAAAATAATTTCCTGTCAAGTCATCATTAAATGGCCCTGATACGTCAAAAGGCATTAATAAATCATGTTATTTTCTAATACCTTTATAACTGATAACAATAGTTCAGCTGGGATATATGGTAATTTCAAAATTAAATTTACAGCCCTGAAACCTTGTTATTGTTATCATTTCGATGTCCCGCCCTCCACCGTTTGACCAATTAGAAAGTCTGTAAGTGTGTTACATCCAGGTTGCCACTTACGCACCGCCATCTTCGTCTAGCTACTGCCACTGGTAAAGTTACTAAAGATGTCAGACCTTAATAAATCTGAAAGTTCTCAACTTATTTATGACAATGCCAGGAACAAAACCAGGATTTGTATCGGGATGCCTTTGAAAGATGGAGACGACTGAAGGTAGAGAAGATTTTTTCATTTGACACCAAACATGATAATTTCCTTCTTGATAGGTAAGTAAGGCATTTACATTTTTTATTATTTCTTATTATATTCAAAGATAAGATGGCGGCGCCTTGACGGGCTGCGGCTTACAGACGCTCATGGTAGAAAGAGAATATTTCGCAAAAATACCGGACAATTCTGAAAATTTCATGGCTGGTTTACAGCGTGGACACTCCGAGGTCACTTACGACCGCCAGACAATTCTGGATGTGGATTGATTGGGCTGTTTTGGACTGAAAGATGCGTGTACGTTGGACCACCTAGCTAGCATGGGAATACTTTGCCGGCTACATCCAGCGGCCTTTGACGCAGCAGAGTATAGTACCAGCGGAGACCATCTACGGAAGACACGTAAGCGGTGTGATCGGAAGCAGAAGCGGGGATGCCGAGCGGGGCTAACAACAAAGCAAAAGGCTAATCCCCACAGAACACAGCTTCCTTCCATCCTGCTTTCAAACGTCCGCTCCTTGGAGAAAAAACTGGACTACCTGAATCTGGATTTAAATGGAAGACGCAAGCCTGCTAGTCTGGGTGAGGAGTCAGTTAGATTAGAGCTAGCCAGTGCCAGGCTGGATAATCCAATCACACATAGCAATGTTCTTAGAATAATACACAACTCACATGTTTTTTCTGCTATGACTGTGTCAGAGTTGGGCATGCGTTCTACTGAGGTGGCAAATTATGATGCTTTCAGTTTATCGCAGCACCAAGCAAACCATCTGAAAATTCCCGTCATTAATATTGCTACTACGGATAATTTGATTAAAATCTCCTTAAAACAGCCCACTACCTACAATATGGACTTTTAAACATAAGATCACTGTCTCCCAAAACGTTATTATTTAATGAGGTCATTAAAGACAACAATCTTAACGTCATCGGTCTCAGCGAAACCTGGCTTAAACCAGACAACTTTTTTGCCCTAAATGAGCCATCTCCTCCTAACTATACACATGCGCATATTGCCCGTCCCTTAAAACTGGTGGTGGGGGGGGGGTCGCACTAATATACAACGAAAACATTAACCTTAGTCCTAACCTAAATAATAAATATAAATCGTTTGAGGTGCTTACTATGAGGTCTGTCACACCGTTGCCTCTATACCTGGCTGTTAACTACCGCCCCCCCGGGGCCCTATTCGGACTTTATCAGTGAATTCTCAGAGTTTGTTGCTGATCTAGTTTAGCATGCCGATAATACAATTATAATGGGGTACTTTAATATCCATATGAAAACACCATCTGTGTGTGGCGCTCCAGACTATAATTGATAGCTGTGGTCTTAAACAAATAATAAATGAACCTACGCATCGCAACAGTAATACGATAGACCTAGTGCTTGTCAAGGGTGTCACCGTTTCCAAAGTTATGATACTCCCGTATACTAAAGTAATGTCCGATCATTACCTTATAAAATTTGAAGTTCAGACTCATGTTCGGCAAGCTAATTATAATAATAACTGCTATAGCAGCCGCAACATTAATGCTGCCACAACGACGACTCTTGCTGGCCTACTGCCCTAAGTAATGGCACCATTCACAAAGTATGTGAGCCCTATTGATAACCTCACTAACAACTTTAACTTCGCCCTGCGCAAAACCATTGATAGTATAGCACCGCTGAAGTTAAAAAGGCTCCAAAAAGGTGTACCCCGTGGTTTACAGAAGAAACTAGAGCTCATAAATTATCATGTAGAAAGCTGGAACGCAAATGACGCGCGACTAAAATTGAGGTTTTCCATCAAGCATGGAGTGATAATTTAATAACTTAAACGTATGCTTACCTTAGCTAAAGCTAAATATTACTCAAATCTCATCCGCCTTAATAAAAACTATACTAAATTTTTGTGTAGTACAGTAGCATCGCTAACCCAACAAGAGATTCCTTCCAGTAGCTCCACCCACTCGGCAGATAACTTTATGAATTTCTTTAATGAGAAAATTGAACTCACTAGAAAGGAGATTAAAGAAAATGCGTCCCATCTACAACTATTCTATTAACACAGATAAGACTGTATATACGGGGGATACTGTCCTCCAAAATAGTTTCCCTCGTTTTGATGAAATAACATTAGAAGAATTGTTACGTGTAAATGCAATGAAACAAACAACATGTTTACTTGATTCACTTCCTGGGAAACTTATCAAGGAGCTCTTTGTATTATTAGGTCCATCAGTGCTAAATATTATAAACGTATCACTTTCCTCTGGCACTGTTCCCCTAGCATTCAAAAAAGCGGTTATTCATCTTCTCCTTAAAAGACCTAACCTCGATCCTGACCTCATGGTAAACTACCGACCGGTGTCTCACCTTCCCTTTATGTCGAAAATCCTCGAAAAAATTGTTGCAGAGCAGCTAAATGAACACTCAGCGTCTAACAATCTATGTGAAACCTTTCAATCCGGTTTAGGGCAAATCACTCTACGGAGACAGCTCTCGCAAAAATTACTAATGATCTATTGCTAACGATGGATTCTGATGCGTCATGTATGTTGCTGCTCCTCGATCTTGGGGTTGCTTACGATACCGTCGATCATAATACAAACCCCGTTTTTATATGAGTTGGGAAATTGTGTTGGATGTAAATATAAACGGAATACAATGATTTGCGAATCATTTTCAACCCATATTCAGTTGAATATGCTACAAAGACAACATATTTGATGTTCAAACAAACATTTTTTATTTGCAAATAATCATTAACTTTAGAATTTGATGCCAAAAACACGCGACAAAGAAGTAAGGAAAGGTGGCAATAAATACTGATAAAGTTGAGGAATGCTCATCAAACACATATGGAACATCCCACAGGTGTGCAGGCTAATTGGGAACAGTTGGGTGCCATGATTGGGTATTAAAGCAGCTTCCATGAAATGCAAAGTAATTCACAAACAAGGACGTGGTGGGGCTCACCACTTTGTAAGCAAATTGTCGAACAGTTTTAGGACAACATTTCTCAACGAGCTATTGCAAGGAAATTAGGGATTTTACCATCTATGGTGCGTAAAATCATCAAAAAGTTCAGAGAATCTGGAGAAATCACTGCACGTAAGCGATGATATTACGGACTTTTGATCCCTCAGGCGGTAATACATAAAAAAACAACATCAGTGTGAATAGGATATCACCACATGGGCTCAGGAACACTTCATAAAACTACTGTCAGTAACTACAGTTGGTCGCTACATCTGTAAGTGCAAGTTAAAACTCTACTATGCAAAGCCAAACCCATTTATCAACAATATCCTAAACGCCGCCGGCTTGGATTCGCCCAATCTCAACTAAAATGGACTTATGCAAAGTGGAAAGGTGTTCTGTGGTCTGACGAGTCCACATTTTAAATTATATTTGGAAACAGAGGACGTGGTGTCCTACAGAACAAAGAGGAAAATAACCATTCAGATCGTTATAGGCGCAAAGTTCAAAATCCAGCATCTGTGATGGTACGGGGAAGTAATAGTGCCCAAGGCATGGGTAACTTACACATCTGTGAAGGCACCATTAATGGTTAAAGGTACATACAGGTTTTGGAGCAACATATGTTGTCATCCAAGCAATGTTATCATGTACGCCCCTGCTTATTTCAGCAAGACAAGTGTTACAACAGCGTGGCTTCAAAAAAAAGAGTGCGGGTACTTTCCTGGCCCGCCTGCTGTCCAGACCTGTCTCCTATCGAAAATGTGTGGCGCATTATGAAGCGTGAATATGACAGCGGAGACCCCGGACTGTTGAACGACTGAAGCTCTACATAAAACAAGAATGGGAAAGAATTCCACTTTTAAAGCTTCAACAATTAGTTTCCTCAGTTCCCAAACATTTATTGAGTGTTGTTAAAAGAAAAGGCGATGTAACACAGTTGTGAACATGCCCTTTCCCAACTACTTTGGCACGTGTTGCACCCATGAAATTCTGTTAATTATTATTTGCAAAAAAAAATAAAGTTTATGAGTTTAAACATCAAATATCTTGTCTTTGTAGTCCACTCAACTGAATATAGTTTGAACAGGATTTGCAAATCATTCTATTCTGTTTATATTTACATCTAACACAATTTCCCAACTCATATGGAAACGGGGTTTGTATTTTATTAGAGCGTATCAAAACACGAATTGGTATGTCAGACTTAGCCCTGTCTTGGTTTAACTCTTATCTTACTGACAGGATGCAGTGTGTCGCCCATAACAATGTGACCTCGGACTATGTTAAGGTAACGTGTGGAGTTCCCCAGGGTTCGGTCCTTGGCCCTGCACTCTTCAGCATCTACATGCTGCCGCTGGGTGACATCATACGCAAATACGGTGTTAGCTTTCACTGTTATGCTGATGACACCCAACTCTACATACCCTTAAAGCTGACCAACACGCCGGATATTAGTCAACTGGAGGCGTGTCTTAATAAAATTAAACAATGGATGTCCGCTAACTTTTTCCAACACAACGCCAAAAAAACGGAAATGCTGATTATTGGTCCTGCTAGACACAACCTCTATTTAATATTACAACTTTAACATTTGACCACCGAACTATTAAACTAGGCGACTAGGTAAAGAATCTGGGTATTATCTTTGACCCAACTCTCTCGTTTGAGTCATACATTAAAAGCATTACTAAAACTGCCTACTTTCATCTCCGTAATATCGCTAAAATTCGCTCCAGTTTGTCCACTAGCGATGCCGAGATCATTATCCATGCGTTTGTTACGTCTTGTTTCGATTACTGTAACGTATTATTTTCGGGTCTCCCCATGTCTAGCATTAAACGATTACAGTTGATACTTTCTTGTTCTTTTGACAAGAACAAGAAAGTTTGATCACATTACGCCTGCACTGGCTTCCTGTGCACTTAAGATGTGACTTCAAAGGGGAACATTATCACAATTTCAGAAGGGTTAAAACCAATAAAAATCAGTTCCTAGGGGCCTTTTTTTTATTTTTTGAAGTGTTTTCAAAATTTTACCCATCATGGAATATCCCGAAAAAAGGCTTTAAAGTGCCTAATTTTCGCAATCTGTAAATCCACCGTCCATTTTCCTATGATGTCACATAGTGACGCCAATACAAACAAACATGGCGGATGGCACAGCAAGATATAGCGCCATTAGCTTGGATTCAAACTCGGATTTCAGCGGCTTAGGCGATTCAACAGATTACACATGTATTGAAACGGATGGTTGGAGTATGGAGGCAGATAGCGAAAACGAAATTGAAGAAGAAACTGAAGCTATTGGGCAATTAGCTATTGAAGCTATTCGGCGATCGCTTTCTAACCAACGATTGCATCTTTTGACCACTGGAGCAACTTAAATCCGTCGATTGGAAAGTGTTTGTTTGGCACTAAATGTGGGTGGAGGAAAAGGCTGGATGCAAATATAGCTACAAATGTACATACAGCTAGCCTAAATAGCATGTTAGCATTGATTAGCTGGCAGTCATGCCGCGACCAAATATGTCTGATTAGCACATAAGTCAATAACATCAACAAAACTCACCTTTGTGATTTCGTTGACTTTATCGTTGGAAATGCATCTGCTTTGAGTGTCACAGGATATCCACACATCTCTGTGCCATGTCGGTCGTGACATCGCCGGTAAAATGTGCAGACCAAACGAGGGACTTTCGCATCTTTTGACAGTTGCAACTTAAATCTGTCGATTGGTATGTGTTTGTTTGGCATTAAATGTGGGTGGAGGGAAAGACTGGATGCAAATATAGCTACAAATGAGGAATAACGATGCAGTATGTACATACAGCAAGCCTAAATAGCATGTTAGCATCGAATGGCATGCTGTGTTAATCGATGAACACTCCACGTAAATCAACTTGAATCCGTCCCTGATCATGTTGTTACACCCTCCGACAACACACCGACGGAGGCATGATGTCTCCAAGGTACGGAAAACAGTCGAAAAAACGGAAAATAACAGAGCTAATTTGACTTGTGTGTGTAATGTGTTTGAGAAAATGGTGGATTGCTTCCCATTGTGACGTCACGGGTGAAAGGTCATCGCTCTGACAGCGAACAATTGAAAGAAGTTTGAATCGCCAAATTCACCCTTTTAGAGTTCGGAAATCGTTTGAAAAAACATATTGTCTTTTTTCTGCAACATCAAGGTATATATTGACGCTTACATAGGTCTGGTGATAATCTTCCCCTTTAAGGTTTTACTACTTACATATAAAATACTACACGGTCTAGCTCCAGCCTATCTTGCTGATTGTATTGTACCATATGTCCCGGCAAGAAATCTGTGTTGAAAGGACTTCGGCTTATTAGTGATTCCCAGAGCGCAAAAAAAGTCTGCGGGCTGTAGAGCATTTCCCATTCGGGCTCCAGTACTCTGGAATGCCCTCCCGGTAATAGTTTGAGATGCTACCTCAGTAGAAACACTTAAGTCTCATCTTAAAACTCATTTGTATACTCTAGCCTTTAAATAGACCCCCCTTTTAGACCAGATGATCTGCTGTTTCTTTTCTTTTTCTCCTCTGTCCCCCTCTCCCTTGGGGGTCCGGTCCGGTGGCCATGGATGAAGTACAGCCATCCAGAGTCGGGACCCAGGATGGACCGCTCGTCCAGAGTCGGGACCCAGGATGGACCGCTGGCCTGTGTATCGGCTAGGAACATCTCTGCGCTGCTGATCCGCCTCCGCTTGGGATGTTTTGGACGGGACTGTCGCTACTACAAACCCTGTTTCTATATGAGTTGGGAAATTGTGTTGGATGTAAATATAAACAGAATACAATGATTTGCACATCCTTGTCAACCCATATTCAGTTGAATGCACTACAAAGACAAGATATTTGATGTTCAAACTCCTAAACTTTTTTTTTTTTGCAAATAATAATTAACTTAGAATTTCATGGCTGCAACACGTGCCAAAGTAGTTGGGAAAGGGCATGTTCACCACTGTGTTACATCACCTTTTCTTTTAACAACACTCAATAAACGTGTGGAAACTGAGGAAACTAATTAATGAAGCTTTGAAAGTGGAATTCTTTCCCATTCTTGTCTTATGTAGAGCTTCAGTTGTTCAACAGTCCGGGGTCTACGCTGTTATATTTTATGCTTCATAATGCGTCACACATTTTCGACTGGTGATAGGTCTGGACTGCAGGCGGGCCAGGAAAGTACCTGCATTCTTTTACTACGAAGCTACGCTATTGAAACACGTGGCTTGGCATTGTCTTGCTAAAATAAACAGGGACGTCCATGATAACGTTGCTTGGATGACAATATATGTTGCTCCAAAACCCGTACGGACCATTCAGCATTAATGGTGCCTTCACAGATGTGTAAGTTACCCATGCCTTGGGCACTAATGCACCCCATACCATCACAGATGCTGCCTTTTGAACTTTGCACCCATGACAATCCGGATGGTTATTTTCCTCTTTGTTCCGGAGAACACCAGGTCCACAGTTTCCAAATATAATTTGAAATGTGGGCTCATCAGACCACAGAACACTTTTCCACTTTGCATCAGTCCATCTTAGATGAGCTCAGGACCAGCGAAGCCGGCGGCGTTTCTGGGTGTTTTTGATAAGTGGGTTTTGCTTCGTATGGTAGAGTTTTAACTTGCACTTACAGATGCAGTGACCAACTTTAGTTACTTACAGTGGTTTTATGAAGTGTTCCTGAGCCCATGTGGTGATATCCTTTACACACCGATGTCGTTTTTTTTTATGCAATACCGCCTGAAGGATCCAAGGTCCGTAGCATCATTGCTTATGTGCAGTGATTTCTCCAGACTCTCTGAACCTTCTGATGATTTTATGGACTATAGATGGTAAAATCCCTAAATTCCTTGCAATAGCTCGTTGAGAAATGTTGTTCTAAATCTGTTTGACAATTTGCTTACAAAGTGGTGACCCTCGCCCCATCCTTGTTTGTGAATTACTTAGCATTTAATGGAAGCTGCTTTTATTTCCAATCATGGCACCCACCTGTTCCCAATTAGTCTGCACACCTGTGGGATGTTCCAAATAAGCGTTTGATGAGCATTACTCAACTTTATCAGTATTTATTGCCACCTTTCCCAAGTTCTTTGTCACGTGTTGCTGGCATCAAATTCTAAAGTTCATGATTATTTGCAAAAAAAAAAGGTTAATCAGTTTGAACATCAAATATGTTGTCTTTGTAGCATATTCAACTAAATATGGGTTGAAAATGATTTGCAAATCATTGTATCCATCCATCCATCCATCTTCTTCCACTTATCCGAGGTCGGGTCGCGGGGGCAACAGCCTAAGCAGGGAAACCCAGACTTCCCTCTCCCTAGCCAATTCGTCTAGCTCTTCCCGGGGGATCCCGGGGCGTTCCCAGGCCAGCCGGAAGACATAGTCTTCGCAACGTGTCCTGGGTCTTCCCCGTGGCCTCCTACTGGTTGGACATGCCCTAAACACCTGCCTAGGGAGGCGTTCGGGTGGCATCCTGACCAGATGCCCGAACCACCTCATCTGGCTCCTCTCGATGTGAAGGAGCAGCAGCTTTACTTTGAGTTCCTCCCGGATGGCAGAGCTTCTCACCCTATCTCTAAGGGAGAGCCCCGCCACACGGCGGAGGAAACTCATTTCGGCTGCTTGTACCCGTGATCTTATCCTTTGGGTCATGACCCAAAGCTCATGACCCTAGGTGAGGATGGGAACGTAGATCGATCGGTAAATTGAGAGCTTTGCCTTCCGGCTCAGCTCCTTCTTCACCACAACGGATCGGTACAACGTCCGCATTACTGAAGACGCCGCACCGATCCGCCTGTCGATCTCACAATCCACTCTTCCCTCACTCGTGAACAAGACTCCTAGGTACTTGAACTCCTCCACTTGGGGCAGGGTCTCCTCCCCAACCCGGAGATGGCATTCCACCCTTTTTCCGGGCGAGAACCATGGACTCGGACTTGGAGGTGCTGATTCTCATTCCGGTCGCTTCACACTCGGCTGCAAACCGATCCAGTGAGAGCTGAAGATCCCGGTCAGATGAAGCCATCAGGACCACATCATCTGCAAAAAGCAGAGACCTAATCCTGCGGTCACCAAACTGGAACCCCTCAACACCTTGACTGCGCCCAGAAATTCTGTCCATAAAAGTTATGAACAGAATCGGTGACAAAGGACAGCCTTGGCGGAGTCCAACCCTCACTGGAAATGTGTTCGACTTACTGCCTGCAATGCGGACCAAGCTCTGGCACTGATTGTACAGGGAGCGGACCGCCACAATAAGACAGTCCGATACCCCATACTCTCTGGGCATTCCCCACAGGACTTCCCGAGGGACACGGTCGAATGCCTTCTCCAAGTCCACAAAGCACATGTAGACTGGTTGGGCAAACTCCCATGCAACCTCAAGAACCCTGCCGAGAGTATAGAGCTGGTCCACAGTTCCACGACCAGGACGAAAACCACACTGTTCCTCCTGAATCCGAGGTTTGACTATCCGGCGTAGCCTCCTTTCCAGTACACCTGAATAAACCTTACCGGGAAGGCTGAGGAGTGTGATCCCACGATAGTTGGAACACACCCTCTGGTCCCCCTTCTTAAAGAGAGGAACCACTACCCCGGTCTGCCAATCCAGAGGTACCGCCCCCGATGCCCACGTGATGTTGCAGAGTCTTGTCAACCAAGACAGCCCCACAGCATCCAGAGCCTTAAGGAACTCCGGGCGGATCTCATCCACCCCCGGGGCCTTGCCACCGAGGAGCTTTTTAACTACCTCAGCGACCTCAGCCCCAGAAATAGGAGAGTCCACCACAGATTCCCCAGGCACTGCTTCCTCATAGGAAGACATGTTGGTGGGATTGAGGAGGTCTTCGAAGTATTCCTTCCACCTATCCACAACATCCGCAGTTGAGGTCAGCAGAACACCATCCGCACCATACACGGTGTTGATAGTGCACTGCTTCCCCTTCCTGAGGCGGCGGACGGTGGTCCAGAATCGCTTCGAAGCCGTTCGGAAGTCATTTTACATGGCTTCCCCGAACTCCTCCCATGTCCGAGTTTTTGCCTCCGCGACCGCTGAAGCCGCACACCGCTTGGCCTTTCGGTACCTGTCCACTGCCTCCGGAGTCCTATGTATTCCGTTTGTATTTAGATCTAACACAAATTCCCAACTCATATGGAAATGGGGTTTGTATATTGGATCCACCTTGGAGTGGACTCTATAACGGTTATTTTTGATCCACAAAGGATTGGACTTTCACAATATCATGTTAGACCCGCTCGACATCTATTGCTTTCGGTCCCTTAGAGGGGAGGGGGTTGCCCACATATGCGGTCCTCTCCAAGGTTTCTCATAGTCATCATTGTCACTGTCACCGACGTCCCACTCAGGTGAGTTTTCCTTGCCTTTATGTGGGCTCTACAGAGTATGTCGTTGTGGTTTTTGCAGCCCTTTGAGACCCTTGAGATTTAGGGCTATATAAATAAACATTGATTGATTGATTGATATTACTTGTAATAAATGGGAATGGACATTTCGTATGTAAACTATATTGTCCAATACAGTCTATGATCTTGTCTAACAAAGCTAGTATGTTCGTGCAACGAATGCTTGGCATGCTCGCCCGGTCAATGATACATCAACATACAGGCTATCATTTGCCCGTTAGCCTGTCTGTCTTTGTGTGATCGAACTGGGAGGGCAAAATATATTGACAAATAAAACCTGTGTGGATATGGGTAGTGTCAGTGTTTATTTTGTTCTCAATATGCTAATACGCTGAGGAAATGGGTCACAACATTAGAACGGCTGTCATGGCAATCTGAAACGTATTGAGACAGCCAAATAAAATTATAAAATATTTCCTCATTTTGTTTGCATATTGTGGACTACATGTACCAAGTTATATGGCAATCTGAAACGTTTGAAACAGTAGCCTATAGGCATACCTTGGTAAAATGTCTCCTCTTTAGTTTTGGGGGTACATAAGGCTGCTAAACATGCTCTACTTATTTTCATCAGTAGAACCATTGCTAGCGTTGGTTGAAGTTTGTTTTAGTCATAGTTTTCTGATAATACTGACAATAACCATGATTGCCATTTGTTGTGATATTGTAGACAGGCATGACATACTTCTTGAAAATAGCCTAATTTATGTGTAAAATGTGTTGATTAGAGATTTGTTATCAACAAAACTCATATCTATTCAGTTATTGTGGTGCCGCACCTCAACACCTAGAAAGAGGCAGTGGAAGTTTGAAGTTCCTTGGAGTAGCCCAGTCGATCGAGCTGGATTTGGCTGTGTATCTGACAACCTCAGTGAGGGAGAGGGGGAGGGAATTACATATTTTTGACCGTGATTGCAGTACCATTTTGGGCCAGATTCTTACATATGGCTCCTTTAAGTTGCAGCTGAAGTAGTGTTTGTCCACAGCTGACGGCCAGAGATCGGCAAAATCTGATTTGAGACAATAATTCATATGTTTTCATTAGTTTTTCTTTCATAAAAAGGCATGACAAAATGGTGGTGTTCTTAAAAAGCAAAGCACAAATTAAATTGAGTTTAAAAAAATTTCATTGGGCCGGGCTGATTTGAGTTACGAGTATTTTAAAGTACGTGGAACGCAATGTGCTTGTAAGTTGAGGTACTACTGTATTGTAGTCAGTGATGGGCAGTAACAAGCTAGATGTAGTTAAGCAACGTAGCTTAGCTACATCTTCAAATAGCTTGGCGGTAGCTTAGCTTCTTTTTTTAACTTTTCCTGTAGATTAGCTACTTTGAGACTCATGTAGCTAGGTAGCTTACATCAAAGCTGCATTCTACAAAGAGAAAAAATGGACTGCGAATCGAGGCCCCCCCAAAATATGGAGAAAATACAATGACCTGGATGAATGACAACATCCATACACACAGAGAAATTCCATGTTGATTGGTTAAGGCTAAATGTCAAAAATTACAGACTGGCCAATCAGAGGCAAGATAAGGCGGGTCATCGAAACTAGTAAGCAAAATCATAGCAGGCACATGATGACGAGAGAGTCAGAGACAGAGGGATGTATCAAGTTGACTCAAAAAAAACCCCAACTTGAAATGGAAGAGGAATTCCCTCCCGCAGATTAGATGTTTCCTTTAGTGATGTAGATCAGTGGTTCTCAACCTTTTTTTAGTGATGTGCCCCATGTGAACTTATTTTTAGTTCAAGTACCCCCTAATCAGAGCAAAGCATTTTTGGTTGAAAAAAAGAGATAAAGAATTAAAATACAGAACTATGTCCACAGTTTCTGATTTATTAAATTGTATAACAGTGCAAAATACTGCTCATTTGTAGTGGTCTTTTTTTAAATATTTGGAAAAAAAAGATATAAAAATAACTAAAAACTTGTTGAAAAATAAACAAGTGATTCAATTATAAATAAAGATTTCTACAGACAGAAGTAATCATCAACTTAAAGTTCCCTCTGGGGATTTCTAATAGAGATCCATGTGGATTCATGAACTTAATTGTAAACATTTCTTCACAAAAAAAGAAATCTTTAATATCAATATTTATGGAACATGTCCACAAAAAATCTATCCGTCAACACTGAATATTGCATTGTTGCATTTCTTTTCACAGTTTATGAATTTACATTAATATTTTGTTGAATTATTATTCAATAAATATATTAATAAAGGATTTTTGAATTGTTGCTATTTTGAGAATATTTAAAAAAAATCTCCCGTACCCCTTGGTATACTTTCAAGTACCCCCAGGGGTACGCGTACCCCCATTTGAGAACCACTGATGTAGATGATGCGCAGGAAACCCACAGGTAGTTGTAGGGTGTCCCCAGCTAAATGATAGTTAATAGAAATTAACCTTTAATGGGACCATTTGTACACTCAGTTACATTAACATTGATAGTATACATATGGGCCTACTTTTGCTGTGTAGCTTTCAGTGTAGCTTGCTACAATTCTCCGGTGATAGTTTTTCCTGTGGCTAAGCTGTATTCAATTGAGAGTAACTTGTAGCTTAGCTTACTATATTTTCCAAGTAGCTTCCCCATCATTGATTATAGTGTTGTCTTTGTTTTGTGTCCAGCACATGTCAAAGTGAAGGGCTTTGAAGTCTGAAACCTGAAATGGATTATTTTAGTTCCTACTGAAAAAATGTTGTTGTACTGTACTTTCAGCATCATAATAGCTCATTTCCCAGTCAGAGATAATCACCCCCACAAAATCTACCCGCACTGCTCCACCATGTTACTGTAAGAATTCTCTATAGTCAGCCAAGTTTCCATCACAGCGGAAAAAGACAAGTGCACAAGCCAAGGCCTGTTTCTTAAGCCTGCCATTCTGACACACACTGATGATGATGATGCTCATCCAGGCTTTGTGTTGAGGATTAGAAGAGCTTGAAAAATCGCAGCCACAGAGCAAGCGAGAGATTTGAAATTGCTGCATCCATTTTCTGACAAATGGTTTGAAAAAGGACACGCTAACGCCCCGGGAGGATTGTCGGCGCTAATCGGTCACAGTCAAAAAAATAAAATCGTACACAAAATTAGTGAGTTGCCAGGAAAGAAAATGAGTAATCCAAAGTGTTGCGGAAGGGCACATTTTTTATTTATCCTGACAAGTTAAAGGTTTTGACGCTCAGCTCGCAGCATAGCACAAAAGCAAGATCAGTTGTTTCTAACTGTTTCCAAACTAAAGAACAGCAAGAGCCATCAAGTCCAATCAGCGTTGGTCACTTGTATGCTCCTTTCAACATGGAGCAGCAAGAAAGGATTACTGAGCTTTGCAGAAAGTTACAAGCTGAACTGCAGGAGGGGAGTGCCGCGTGCTTCAGTCGAGGACGTTGATTATATGTACCTATTTGGAACCATGATAACAGGACATCTGCTGATTGGAGTAATGTATCGACAAATTGGAAGATGTTGGTAGCAACCAAGAGTAACCCAAAGTTGCCACAAATGATTGGAGGATGCAGGCAGAACTGTGGACAGACTTTTGTGATTTTGGATAACATTGGACAATTTGCCCTGCAGGATGAAATTGAGGACCAGAAATAGACAAAGTAAAAAGTTTAAAATTGTTTCAAACAATCATTCCAATCTTGGTTGTTTTCCCTGGCTGCGACGTGGCAAGGTCGTTCCTTCAAGATTCAAAGTCATGTGGTTTCTGTGTCAACGTGTTCAGTATATGTGCTTATCGGCTATTAAGTTTTCGGCCCCAGTCTGTGCCCACTGCCTCCTAAGAGCCCAGTCTGAGATCTACCTTTTTTAACTCATCCTCCCCCGGTGTCTACCTTTACCTAACTTTTACGATGCGCCTTTCTGTTACTGTACAATGTTTGTCTAATCTTGAATGGGTTTGTGGTAAAAATGAAATATTGTACTTGTGCAATGACAATAAAGTGCATACCATGCATACCGGATGTTTAGAACGTCTATATGTACAACATTTTTTTTATAATACATCTATTGTCTTGAAACCAATTTTACATGTAAAAACATTGGACTTTTTACAGATGTGACTATTCGATTGGAAACTACTTCCCTCTTGCATGTATACTAGGGATGTAACAGTATTGTAGACACCGCAATATTGCTGTTTCAAAAATCTCCCAATAATGCCGTGACGTGTGACGGAATCCAAAAAAAAAAACTTGGTGAGTCTAGTTTTTCTTTCGGCACTGCAATGGCCTGCCTGAAAACAAACTGCATTTCCCCAAATCTTTTGGGCAGCATATGACTGGCAAGGTGGGGGCGTAAAAAGGGAGAAGAAGAGGAAGTGTGTTCGTAGTAGATAAGAAGAGATGTTTTTTCGTACATTTCATCAAAATTCGTACTTAAATTTTTGAGATATGTTGACAACAAACAAACGAACCCTTGCGAAAACAAAACCTCTTTGGCGTAAGTAATAAAGCATGCGTACTGCAAAGCAAGTGCGCCACCTTCGTCGCGATCGCCAACACAGAGTTGGTCACGGCGCGAAAGTAAAGCACCAGGTGGAAGCGCGGACACGGCGCACAGCAGTAATAGGAGAAGCTGGTTGATAAACCATCACCCAGAAAATGTATTTGAAGCCAGTGGAGCTAAACATCGATTTGTGAGGTATTTAAGTAATTGAAAGTGAAATTGTCAGTTAACCTTTCTGACAATCAGAATTCTCCCAAAATATATTAGAAAATATTCACTGCGGACCGGTCAACGCTTGACAATTTGTCCTGCGGCCCGGCGGGACAAAAAAAAAATTTCTTTGTCATGAAAAAGGGAGGTTTTTTGGGTTGGTGCACTAATTTTAAGTGTATCTTGTGTTTTTTATGTTGATTTTATGTTAAGAAATATGAATGTATTGCATTGAAAGGGTATTCTTGTATTATTAATCTGTATATTCACTATATCAGTGATTTGGTCTCAAAATAATGTAACAAATAATAATGATGTTCATCGGCAATAATTCGTATGTCAATATATCGCACAGCAAAATGTATTATCGGCCTACACCGAGGTCTTTGACTAGTGTTTTTTGCAGTGGGTCCTTAAGAACAGCAGACCTTTTACTATGTGCTCCTGAAAACCGGTGTCACCCGTAGCAGACACTTCCTTTGTCAGAGGTACACATTTAAAAAAAACTTGCCCTGTTATGCATGTCTATAAATGTCTACTGAATAGAACGGGTATAGAGGATATTTGACTAGCGTAAACATATTGTGTTTTTGTTTAGGACTATATAGCCACTTGGTGAAGTAAATGTGTTAAGGAATGCAGAGGCTTAGTTGAATAGCCTTGCTATATATGCTAAAAAAGGGCATCTAAAAAACATGTTGTCCATCCATTAAGGATTCAGTTGCATTATTAGCAGCTTTCCCAAACGTTTAACGTATATTGTATCATTTTAAGTCAATACTTAACTCTTCAATCGATTTTTACAAACTTAAAAAAAACCTTAATCTAAGTCTTTTAGCACACGTCTGGTATCAGAAATAATTTAAGTCTTTTTCTCAAACCGATTTGCTTTCAGCATGTGTTGACAAAGGCAACAATCCAGTTGTATGGACATCAGCTCAGCAATGCATTAGATCAGTCTGGGGCCCGTCTATGCTCATCTCTGGATGCCCAGCTTCTCTTTTCAGGCTCTTCTCATGCTTTTCTGCATCTGTCATGGCCTTCTCTGCCAGGGCTTAGTTCAGCTGTCTCCTGGTGCGGATGCCGATTGGATGCTTTCAAAAGATGTTTGCACCCTCCATTGTGTTAAAAACCTTACAGGCTTACAATATCTATCTCGAGTGAGGGGAGTGGTGAAGCCTGGTGAATTAATAGCTTATAAATGAGGCAGACAATTTATATTGGTGCAAGTCTACATAGAAATTGAAAATAATTATATGAGGCAGAGTAGTAGGTAACCAAGATTAATAGCACTTAATTGATCCTTGTGTTAGTCAAGCCAGAAGACACTGATGTTGCAATTGCTAATACAATGGAACCAACCCCCTAAAACGCTGTAAATATTCTTGCACCAGCCACATGGAAAACACACTGCAAAGTAATTATCTCACAAGCATTGGTGTAGGCTAAAGTTGTGTCTCAGCTGACAAATACCCGAACATTTGCTGCAAATATCACCTTACTGTGAAAAAACAATACTCATTGCAGCTGGAAAGCAAACAAACATGTGTTAGCCATCTGGAAAAATTACCAAATACAGTATGCATCCTCCATTCTGAAACAAAAAATAATGTTTTGTCTTATTTTGTTCACTGCAGAATAGATCTTTGCAATTAAACTTGTGTATAATGCAGATTGTTGTTGTCAGACTTGGGTGAAGACATCAAAACCCTTTTCATACTCAAACTCATACTCAAGCTTGCATATAAACAGCAGCAGAAGAATCAGCGTATTTTACAGTGAGACATTAAGCCTGATATTTTATTCCTGCCAATTCGATGCACAGTTTGGCAGAATGACAAAAACTAAACGTTTAAACACAGCCATTAAGTGTTTGTGGCCTAAAGCGTTTTTCAGGCACCTCAAATCCTCTTTGAGCGAAAAACAGTGGTATTATTAAAATTAAATAAAGAAGCTTGTTTTTAATTCTCCACAGCTTACTGTCCGAGGGAAAAATTAGCCAAAAGTCAGTGGAAACCAGTTATACTTGGACTGGAGATCACCCAGGTGTGGTTTTGATATCCAATGGAAGCCAGCATCAATGTTCCCCAGACCCCTGTTGACCAAATTATGTCAGCAACATTATTTTGTATATTTGGATATTATGAGGTCAATTACTCCATGGTTGTAGATTGAAGCTGGAAAACCTATTTTAGAGAGTGAAAGTGTAACCTACCTTGTTGGATTCCAGTGAAAAATGCCCATTCAAAATCAGTACTAAAACTCAAAATACTAAATACGACCACACAATAGCTTGAAGTTCAATCTTGTGTATATAAAATGAGATGCACTAAGCACACAGGCAAGAAGACTGTTTACATATTTAGGCTCATTATTTTCTACAATGTTTTTCAACTCAGGCATTTACACCAGAGTAATGCGGATGGAGAGAATACGATCAGTATTGGATGATTTTCATGAAAAAGTATGTGATCAGCCAGCCATCCATCTGTCTTATTCCGCTTATCAGAGGTCGGGTCGCGGGGGCAACAGCCTAAGCAGGGAAGCCAGACTTTCCTCTCCACAGCCACTTCTCCAGCTCTTTCCGGGGTATCCCGAGGCGTTCCCAGGCCAGCCGGGAGACATAGTCTTCCCAATGTGTCCTGGGTGCCCTAAACACCTCCCTCAGGGATCATGATCAGATGCCCATAACCACATCATCTGGCTCCTCTCAATGTGGAAGGGCAGCCAATGCTGATAAATTCCTTTCAATGTCGATCACAAAAGCCGATATTTTTGGTCCCCTGGTTGACAGAGGCAGGTTCCAGCTAACGGTGTATATCCAATCATTACCTCCATGAAGGGCTGTTTGACACCTGTATGGCTGAAAACTGTATCACCATAAAAGTTTTTTATATTGGTCAATATCGATAATTATTGATATTTTTCATGACCTGTGGAAAATATGGATCAGGATAAAAATATATCAAAGGTGAACACTTTTATTTTGAATGTAACTTTCCTCTGATTATAATCCCCTCAGCTATCAAGGCAAGTAAATGTCAACCCAACCATGGAAAACACTTAAACAATGTAAACAACATTCTAAAATCACATTTAAAAACTTAACAATAACCTTTTAAAATTGAGTTGCAAAAAAAAGAATTATGGAAGAAATGCTGACAAATGTGTAACAAAATAGTGCTAAGTGTGAAAATGTAAACAGAAACCTAAGAACATTTTTTTGCAGTTTACCGGCAGGAAGTTACGTGGTCTGTGGATCATTTAATTTGGTCTGTTTTTCTTATTCAAGCATAGAGAAAAAAAATACGTTATTCAGTATTTATTATTTAAATATAATTGGACCTAATTATTATTTTTAAAGTGGCAGGGTTGTTAAATGTTGTTATTTTATTTATAAAGTATTGCACTTTAGTTCCTACCTGTTGATTTTTGAACATCCGAATAGGGAACGGACGACGGATGAATAGAAAAAATGAGCACGTCAAAGGACTACTCCATCCATCCATCCATCTTCTTCCGCTTATCCGAGGTCGGGTCGCGGGGGCAGCAGCCTAAGCAGGGAATCCCAGACTACCCTCTCCCCAGCCACTTCGTCCAGCACTTCCCGAGGGATCCCGAGGCGTTCCCAGGCTAGCCGAGAGACATAGTCTTCCCAACATGTCCTGGGTCTTCCCCGTGGCCTCCTAAAAAACACCTCCCTAGGGAGGCGCTCGGGTGGCATCCTGACCAGATGCCCAGCCGACCTCATCTGGCTCCTCTCGATGTGGAGGAGCAGCTACTAAAAGATTCAAAAATGTTCGAGGTGACTTTCCCTGTTTGATCGACAACTTTTTGGGTCTCTGCAGCACTCACTTGTAGTTTCTCTTCTCACTTCCTGCAGTGAATCAACAACCAGACAGCAAGATGGCGCACTCAAACTTGATAGTAGATACTGTTATGCTATTGGCTGATAGCATTTCCCTCCCATTGCTCACTGAAAACATCCTGTTTTGCTCGGACTGAGAGTACTTTTGTACATACAACCAACCATGTTCTATTATTTCCATTTTTTTTTTAATCAATATATATATATATATATATATATATATATATATATATATATATATATATATATATATATATGGTTAAGTTACATATAGTTAAGGTTTACGTGGTGTATCCGTTATACAGTGCAGTACAAGAACCCCTCTGCCCCAGTACAATACTAGGGTACAGCGGAATATACGTTAGGTAAGAAAAACCTGATGAGCAGGGAAACCTGCGAAAAAAGGCTTGTAGGGATGATAGATAGATAAATAGATAGATAGATAGATAGATAGATAGATAGATAGATAGATAGATAGATAGATAGATAGATAGATAGATAGATAGATAGATAGATAGATAGATAGATAGATAGATAGATAGATAGATAGATAGATAGATGGATAGATAGATAGTACTTGATTGATTCCTTCAGAGAGAGAAGCTTTTATCAAACGCATGTTTTATTACTATCAATTACGTGTCTATCGCAATATATCGGCACAGCCCTACCTTCGTGGCAGAAAACTACATTATTATTATCATTGCAGGTCAAAGCTAAACATGTTACACATAGAGTAAAACTAGCAGAAAACAAACAAGAAAGTATGCTAATCCCTACTTGAAACAACACAGACTGTTAGTTCATTTCCGGCATCAAATAGCGAGTTGATTTGTTGAGATTCGGGAGGGGAAAAAATCTTGAAGGAAAATAATGAAAATAATTAATTTTAGGCTTGAACGAGCCAAATCACAAAACTGTTACGGACTTTACAAACAGGGTTTAAAGTAACAACACATGTTGTGTTTTTTTTTATTTCTTGCCAAAAAAAGTGTAAAAAAAAAAAAAGAAGACAAAAGTCAGGTGTTGCAAGAAAGCAACAGAAAGTCAGAAATAACATGTTCAGTTCAGCCTTTCATTTTTGCTTAACTGAATACTTTAACAGGGTGAGTTTTGTGCAACTTTAGCACCATATTTTTACCCCAAATTTTTGTTAAATTCAAATGTATTATACAACTTTAGTGGGTTCTAATGTAAATAATAACTTGAGGCTTATACCAAATAAAACTGCTATTTCTTAGTACAAACTGATGAGGACTTGGCCGGATGTGATTAATAGAAACCGCCTGAAAACCTGCACAAATACTGCATTTAGTAGTAAAAATATTGCAAAAAAATGTACGCTTCTATCTTTCATTCTTCCTAATACTGTAAGTGGAGTGCGACTGTCGAGCAGCAAGTTGAAATGCTGCTACTTGAAAGTCACAAGTCAAATCATCAGTATTTTCCGCTGTATTAAACATTGGCGGCAACTTATTTGGAATGTGAGCAACCACAAGTAAAACTACTCACATATGACTCTACATCGTTTGAATACACAAACGCTTAAGAAGGGTCCTAATCCGCATTTTTTATGCTGAATTGTACAGCCATAAATACATTTTACGATAAGGTAAAATGTGTCAACTCCTACACTTGCTTTAATTAAACGTAGTGGTGAGCGGACCGGCCTGCAAGTTGAGACACAGAAAGATAAACTTGGCCCAAAGGCAAATATGACTCACTGATGTTATTTTGTGTCAAGCAATGGGATTTTTTTTTTTTTCCTAGGGAGGGTGGGGCGGCGGTGAAGAGGTTGGCGTGTCTTCCTGTTTCACAACTTTTCAAGAGAGCTACACTGTGTGAGGTGTTCCTTACGCAGAGCTGTCAGTAAAAGTCAACAAGCTCCATCATCATTCCACCCCTGGACAGACACCTGACTAAACACCAGCTGACATCTCATCTTTAGAATCCGAGCTATGAGGGCGGGACCAAATTGACTTATTAATAAATCACTTCACGTCACATTAAGCACAATTCTAAAGCATGGATGACCACATAAAAAAAAAATACTATTCAAATACTATTCAATTCCAACTGGTTTCCAGTTCAGTATTCACATGACAGTATCAGATTACATGTGGCGATCAATCAAATCTTCATTTTGCCCAAGGGCTACGAACATGGTCTCAAATGGCCATAAATGTATCTTTCAGTCTTTCTCTATAATTAGACATCCTTAGACTTCAATGAACTACTACTACTACTCGGGCTAAGTAAAATAATCGATTTGATCTATTATTGATCGATATTTAAATTTTAACAATATCGATTCGCAAGGCATAATATTGAATATTCTCTCCTTTCCCACACATCTACTCCCCCTGTAGTAGTCTGCGTAGTTACAAGCCATCCGGTGCAAAACAAAAAAAAGTGAGGACCTTATGATAATACCATAATATTATCACCTGATTCTCTGCGGACCATGAAGATACACACAGCATGAGAAACCATTCCAACTTTTGTGGCAAAGATTTACGATTTTACTTGCTGGTTTCAGCTTTTGCAGCCGTACTACGCTTTGATCATTCAACATAAACATCTGTCGGAAACTGTTATTATTATTGATTATATTGGTAAACAGAGTTTTGTCACATCACCACTGAAGAAAGGACGGCATGTACTTGTATTTACGTATTCAGCAGCTTTCAAAGCAAATAGCTTTCATATGTACTGTTACTATATTTCACTTTAAAAAAAAAGATTTTAGTGTAGAGGTCTTCAATGTTTTCCATGAACCCCAAACTTATGGCTAGAAAGGGCGGGAACCTCCGAATAAATACATATTGTATGAAATTTTAATTGTGTTTTACAATTAACTGGCCATAACTATTGTGCAATGCTAACAGTATTTAAATAACACTATTGTGCTGCTAATAGCTAGCCGGTAGCTAGCACTCTGAATACCGGCTGACAACTACTGCATTAATTGCTAGCTGACAACTACAGCTCAAATCACTATCTGATAACTCGAGTGCTAATCGCTAGCAGACAACTAAAACGCTTATTGCTAGCTGACAACTCGAAAGCTTATGGCTAGCAGGCAACTAGAGTGCTAATTACTACCTGACAACTAGTGTGTTGATTGCTAGCTGACAACTAGGGCACCAACCACTAGCTAACAACTAGGGTGTCAATCAATAGCCAACGACTTTCATGCTAATTCTTTGCGAGCCACTAGAACGCTAATCATTAGCTATCTTAAAAAACTAAAATGACTATAATAATTATTTTTTTCATGGATATCATTTTAAAATTACTTATTCATGTTATCTGTTATTGTTATTTTACATTCAACCACATCACAGTGTGTTGGCTCAATGTTCATGTGTATTTGTAAAAAAATACATAAAAAAAAATCTACCAAAAATTGTCAAAGCCCTGTCGTACTTTTGCGGACCCTCGGGCGTCGCAGATACCTCATTAAAAACCATATTGCAATGTGCAGTCATTGAATGTTGCAATTAAGGATGGGTCTTGATACGGTGCCAATTCCCGATCCCTGGTAATCGATACCGGTACTCAACGGTACCAATTTTTGGTACATGTATGTGTGTTGATAAAAATGTATTGTTTTTGATGATAAAATTTAAAAAATGTTTTTGCAACATTTAAAACTGAGCTGATTATGATAACTGCTGTCCGGTAGTTATATCTTGTTTTGTCATCATCACATTATCATATGCAAGTAATACTGTAAGTATCATACTTGTTACGCACCAGCTTTCGATTGTAAAATGCATCTTAATTGTAGTTTTCCTTAACAAATTTGGTGGTGTTCAAATTGCCATGTAAAATTGCTAATGCTAGTCAGTAGCATGCCAACAGCAAAGCCAACGTATATTAGCATTAAGCTAGTGCATTTTTGGAAAAGTGGAGCCTTACTTAACTTACGTTAGAGTGTTTTTTTAAGTCAATCTCTTTGTTTTTATTGAAAATTGCAACATTACCTCAAGGTAGTTTGGGCACTGGAGTGCTCGCCAAGTGCCGAAGTGCGACAAGCCTTCTGACGTCACGCACAACTAATTAGTAAGATGGCACTGTTGGATTTTACGTGAATTTGGTTGATGCAAAAAAGGTACCTGATTCAGTACCCACCCCTAGTTGCAATACAATCACACTTTCACTTGCTAATATTTTTCTTATTTCAAAATTGCCCTTTAAAAACAGAGTACATTTGTACATTTTTAATTTTAACACATTTGAGACATTTTAAATCAAACAAATCATGATTAATCGTTTTAGAACCTTGTGAATCAAATTTATGAAATTGGTAGGGGTGTAACGGTACGTGTATTTGTATTGAACCGTTTCCGTATGGGGGTTTCGGTTCGGTTCGGAGGTGTACCGAACGACACAGACATATTAAGTAGCGCACCGCACGTTGTGTAAACAATGCACACCGAGGCACCATGAATTGATTTACGTGGACCCCGACTTAAACAAGTTGAAAAACTTATTCGGGTGTTACAATTTAGTGGTCAATATGTACTGTACTGTGCAATCTACTAATAAAAGTTTTAATCAATCAAAAAAAAAAACAACACACAGCATGCTAGCAATGACTGGGCTATGATAGACTGACCATACCTCCTCTTTTCACCGGATATGTCCTCTTTGCGGAGCTCTCCAGGTGGAGTTTTCTAAATGCCTCGAATGTCCGGCATTTTAAGTTAGGGTTGCGTGTATTTTCAATGTGTAGCTGTGGGCTGCAAATGGCCTACGGGTCACACTTTTGACACCGTAAGAAATAAAGCTTAAAGGCTAAATGTAATTTAGAAAAAGTCGCAACGTTGACTAATAAAACAAAGCTGTTTTTTTCTTTTCTTTCAAACTGTCATCGTTCAAAACATAATATTGAATAAAAATTAATGTTATTATGAATTATTGACCTATCCAAGTTTCCGATTACTTCACATCAAATATTCCACTAAGAAAAATATTTTGGGCGGAAGATTTAACAAATTAGTTAAATAAATAATCATCCATCCATCCATCCATTTTCTACCGCTTATTCCCTTTTGGGGTCGCGGGGGGCGCTGGCGCCTATCTCAGCTACAATCAAAAAATGTATATTTTGTTGTTTTCTTACTGTACCGAAAATGAACCGAACCGTAACCTCTGAACAGAGTTACGTACCGAACCGAAATTTTTGTGTACCGTTACACCCCTAGAAATTGGCCATTTTACCTAGCCCTTAATTACTACTCTCTAATGAACCACAGTAAAACAATGAAGGCACCTTCTAAAATGTGTTGTATCTAGCATTGATTAACGATACAGTTATTTTGAAATGTTTGGCAAAGTCTAACGCAAGGGCATCAAACAAATTTTAGCTCAGGCTACATTAAGGAAAATCTATTCCCACGTGGGCCAGACTGGTAAAATCCCAGCATAATAACTTCAGATTGTTTTCTTCCACCTACAATCATTTTCACAGAACTATCTCAAGGTGCAGTGTCTCATGCAGCATTGGGCTGGGTTGCCAAGTGTTTACTTTACTTTTCAAAACCTGGCATCTTTTAGCTTTCACAAGTGCATCTATATCAGGTGTCACATCTTGAGTGGCAAACAATTTCATGATGTCATCCAAATGCTTTGTTTGATTGATGATTATACAGTAACAGAGAAAACTTGCTCACAAAGATATGTGGTTTAACATTCACTTCTGTGAAGAAATAGGAGGATAATCCCTTTGGGTGTGCCGAAAGGGCTATGTTTTCCAAGCAGAAGACTAAAATGGCAGGTTTTACGTAAAGTCCAGGGGGAGGAGCCGCAGCCCCGCTTTAGTGTGTACCTAACAGTTTTTCTATTGAGACAGCTAATTTTTATACTTAGCAAACTCATCTTGCGGGCCCGATTAAACCAGTTTGTGGGCCGAGACACACTTTTGACATCCCTGGTCTATGGGAAATTGTTTCCCTAAGGCTCAATGACTAAGTGCCATATGACTTTGGAATGAATATGTTCTTCAGCTACCACTGAATTCTTCTCAACAGTTTTGAGGGGACTATAAATATTTCAGTATGGAAATGATACTCTACGAAGAGTTAGAATTGCAAATGCATTTCCCTTCACTGGCAAAGGGTAAAAGTATGCTTCTCCAAAGAACTGTGCGAATTTTCTTTATCGAGCAACTGACCCATGCTAATGAATTAAGTCTCGCTGCTTTGAATTGCAAATGAGACTCACTTTACACAGACCCAGCCAGAATCGTGTGCAACCTTTTTCTATGCACCAACGTCCATATAGAGCATAGTGAGGTGTTCTATAAGCTTGTTCTTTTCCAAAGTTGAATGTGTGTGGTCAACTAGGTGATCCATGAATAACTTGTGAGCCAACAATGCAGCAGATTTACTGGCCTACAGTCTAGACTAATTTTAGAACCATTCTTGCAATACCTCTGTGGCTGTGCAGACAGTACACACATACGCGTCGCATGTTGAAAAACTAGCTTGTGTCTGAGTTTGGGTGGCCGCTAATTTGCTGGCACCTGCAAAAACTTCAGCTTTTCACTGCTATGTATTGTGACAAGACGGGACAAAAGGAAGGGCAGGATGTAGCCACCGCAGCTGTGCACACAGGACAAACTCTACGGGACCCAGTAAAGTTCAACAACCACACAGAAGAAGCCGGGACATGAAAGGGCTCACAAGAATTTGGGGCTGCTTATTTTTATCCACCTGCAAACTGGTAGCATTCATCTTTAAAAAGCCAAATCAGTGATGTGGTGTGACAGGGATTGGAAAGTGTTTGTTGCAATGCAACTGCAAGAAAAATGTTGCCTCAGTTTGATCAATTGTTTGTTTTTAAACCATATTGGGAAATCTCTCTAAATGTTCTGAACTACTGTTTTCATGCCAATATTGGATTAAGCAATAACACTGCTTGGAGGAGTCAACTAGTTGAAACTGGTGATGGGAAACGTGATTCAAATTTGTATAAATGTCTCACTGAATCGGGTACTCAGTTCGTTTGATTCACCTGTCACGAAACACATTTGCAGAATGTCGCACATGCACCAGTTTACGAGACCCGAGTCCTCCTACAGTATCTGTGAGTCAGAGAAACTCAAGTCATTGTTTGGCGCTACAGAGAGAGTAAAACTTGATTATTCGTCGGCATGCGCATCTGTGAAACTATAATCTTTGGCGGGCACCCGTCAGTTAGTCACTGGCTGGCCAAAAGAGTGAAACATTTGCTTTGTTGAGCCTGTAAAGCAGCTGGATCAGGAAGGGGAAAAGAGAGTTGGTTTAAGGCATTGTGACCTAGGGGACCCACAGATGGTGATTTGAGTGGGTCCCTAGGGAAATCAAGAGGTCCCCAATAAAAAAAAAAATATTTTTGTTTCTTATTGTATTTTTCGTAAATGTTAGTGTTAAATTCCTTAGATGGTGGTTTATGACATGGTTTAAATTAGGGATGTCAATTTCATATCAAGGTTATCATTGTTATCGCTGTATTGTTGAATATACTCAAAAAGTACTTACCGTATACACACACTGAAATCGTATGACCAAGGAATTTTTTTAATAGCTAAAATAAACAAACTGTTAGGAAAAAAAAAACTGTATTTTTCATGTTTTGTGTTTCTTATGCTTCTCTGATAGCGTTTAAGTTTTTATATATTCATATATTTGGTTTTAATGTAACACTTAAAAATGTATCCTAATGAAAAGTGCCTTACAAATAAAATCCATTATTATTTGTTATTTCTGGCGGGCATTGTGACATGCTACTCTGTTCAACAGTCCTTGAACGCGCCGTAAAAACACCTCTGTCTCTTATTTCTTTGAGTATAAATCATCTTAAACATCACAGCTGGTAGGTTCAATGTGCACAATTGATTATCTTAGTTGCACAGACAGCTAAGTGTTTACATAAATTTAGATTGGGGTATGTTGGGGTAAGATGTTAATGTCTCTTGTTTTCATGTTAGCATTTAGACCAACAGACTGGCGGCAGTCAGTTTATCAAAGTACGGTTATCAATCACAGTTTTTCGGTAAGTCTGATTCAAAACAATAATACTAACAGTCGGGAGTTGCAACACGATTATCATTTATTCTGTTTATTGTTACCTCCTTAGTTATAAATAATGGATGTATTCATACGCTGCACTATTCAAATATCTCAACAGTTTGTTGCTGTCACAAGGGCATGACATACAAAATTGAAATAAAATTAAATTTTGTAGCAACATAAATACCACCAAAAGAAATGAAAACAAAATGGTCCTTGTCGTAGCAAAACAAAATATCAATTAAAGTCCTGACTTTAACACAAACAAATCATTCTCAATAAATGTGTTGTAAATCAGGGGTCTAAAACTCAATTTACCTGGGGGACACTGGATGCAGAAACTGGGTGAGGCTGGGCCGCAAGAAAAGATTTCTTAAAAAATCCAACATGCACTTTTTAATGAATTCACCTTCTATGAATGGCTATCCCGCCCTAGCAACATACTTGCCAACCTTCACGATTTTTCCGGGAGACTCCTGAATTTCAGTGCACCTCCGGACAATCTACCGGAGCAACCATTCTCCCGGATTTGTCCCAATTTTCACCCGGCCGACATTATTAAGGGCTGCCGTGACTGCACTGCCTTTAACGTCCTCTACAACAGTGCTTCTCAACCTTTTTTCAGTGATGTACCCCCTGTGAACATTTTTTTATTTCAAGTACCCCCTAATAAGAGCAAATCATTTTTGGTTAAAAAAAAGAGATAAAGAAGTAAAATACAGCACTATGTCATCAGTTTCTGATTTATTAAATTGTATAACAGTGCAAAAATATTGCTCATTTGTAGTGGTCTTCCTTGAACTATTTGGAAAAAGATATATAAAATAACTAAAAACTTGTTGAAAAATAAACAAGTGCAATTATAAATTAAGATTTCTACACAGAAGTAATCATTAACTTAAAGTGCCCTCTTTGGGGATTGTAATAGAGATCCATCTGGATTCATGAAATTAATTCTAAACATTTCTTCACAAAAAAGGAAATCTTTAACATCAATATTTTTGGAACATGTCCATAAAAAGTCTAGCTGTCAACACTGAATGTTGGATTGTTGTATTATTTTTTCACAGTTTATGAACTTACATTTATATTTCATTGAAGTATTATTATATAATAATATTACAAAGGATTATGAATTGCTGATATTTTTTATAATATTTTTTTAATAAATCTCACTTGCCTCTTGGCATACTGTCAAGCACCTCCAGGGGTTCGCGCACCCCCTACTGCATGTCATCGCGCACGCTCCTACAACACACAACCAATATGCCTGCTCTGTAACATGTTGTATAAGCCTTGTGCATAACAACGTCAGGGGCTGCAAGACGTACTTGTTAAACAGCCATATAGGTCACACTGAGGGTGGCCGTATAAACAACTTTAACACTGTTACAAATAGGGTTGGGTATAGTTTGAATTTGAACGATTCCGATCACGATTCCGATTCTTTGTTTCGATTCCAATTCTTTCTTTAAAGAAAAAAAAAGGCAGGGTCAAAAAAAAGTTTAGGATATTTTAAATGAGCTAGCTAACCTACAGTCTTTCTGAATGAAATAGTCTGACATTCTCCATCAATTTAAATTCTATTAACTTTTTATGAACTTTACCAGAAATTCCTCACAGTTCTGTTTTCAACTAGAATATAAATATCAAATATATGAACTTGAATATAAATATAAATTATGAATACATTTTCACAGGGGTACACTTTCATCAAGAGAGCTTTATTTTTGAAAACCTCATGAAAACACATTTACACACACAAGTGTATGATGCTGCAGGTACTTAAACATGTTACCGTGCTCCCACTGATGGGCTAACCTGGAGCAGAAAAGCAAATAAACAATAAAAAACAACTTGCAAAACCCAGTCCATATTAGCAGCAGGTACAGTATAAAATCAGAGACAGTTCTTGTTTAGGAAAATGACCATATCCGCCTTCTCAGGCAGGATGCGTGAGCGTTCTGGACAGATAGTGTCTCCTGTCGAAGACGGGACACGCATTTATTTGTACTCCATGAACTCGGAGGTGCTTCATCATGTTTGACGTGCACCCTCCTAAGCACGAAACAGTCCTGTCGCACGTGTTGCATTTCGCCGATATTTCATTTATTTTAGTAAAATAAAGCCAAACTTTCAACTGTCGACGCCCGCTATCCATGCTTGACTGACTCACTCGGTCGGCTACATAGGCTCGGCTATGCTAACACTTCCGGCGGTGCGCGCTTCTTCGTTGGTGTTCAACGGCTTCTTCTTCCGGGACGGCGGACTTATTATTTTTTTCCCGGTTGGCGGACTGGGTTTCGAAACTAGGAATCGAAATGTAAACTTTTGAACGATTCCGGGAGAATCGGAAAGTTAGTCCCGGTTCCAATCGATACTCGATACTTGATACCCAACCCTAGTTACAAATACACGCCACACTGACTGTAAACCGACACCAAACAAGGATGACAAACCCTTTTTGGGAGAATTTCCGCACCCTAATCAACTCAAACACAAGACAATAAATACCCAGAAAACATTGCAGCCCTTACTCTCCCTGGCTACAATATACAACACCTCAACCAACGAAAGTAGGGAGGGAAGGGATGGGCGGGGTTAGTGGTAGCGGGGGGGTGTATATTGTAGCCCGGAAAAGTCGGGGCTACATGGGATTCTGGGTGAATTGTTCTGTTGTGTTTATGTTGTGCTACGATGCGGATGTTCTCCCGAAATGTGTTTGTCATTCTTCTTTGGTGTGGGTTCACAGTCTGGCACATATTTGTAACAGTGTTAAAGTTTTTTTTACGGCCACCCTCAGTGTGACTTGTGTAGCTGGTGAGCAAATCTGTCTTGCAATAACACACATGCGTCCTGCATGGCCATATGCAACATATAACTGGGCTTGCACGCTGGCAGTTCAGGATGTAGGGGGCGCTAAAAGCAGTGCCATTATGGCACTCCCTGAATATTGTTGATATGGTAGAAATCGACAGGGGCTTTGAGAGAATTGGTGCCCTGAAATTCAGGGGTCTCCCGGGAAAATCGGGGACGTGGGCAAGTATGATGCTGTCAAGCGCCGTTCATATTAAATCCGCGGGTCGCACCAACATTAAATTGTCATATCAAAGTGCGGGTCGCATAATAACGTTTCACGGGCCCCATTTGGCCTGCGGGTTGCATGTTTGAGACTCCTGTTGTAAATAGTGCAAACGTTGCAGTACATGAAATTCATCTAAAAAGCACTGTAGTGAGCCACTTGATAAGAAAAATGTACCTCTTTGGGGAGGTAAATGCAGAAGGTAGAGAAAATTATTTTGCACTGGGCTCATCTGGCCCAGTAGGAGAACACCAAAGTGTCTCATCTCGAGCCTGTGTAGTTGTAGTGGAAGCAGAAAATACAGCAGCAATACTCTGCTGACCAGCAACAGGTTTTTTCTTTTTCTTCAGCCTCAATTGCTTCAAGACATGATTGATCAGCAATCACGACATGACATAAATTTCAGCAATTTGTCAATCAGCTGCAATAGGCCTATTCCGAGTTTTAAATTAGTGTGCGCTATTGAGTAAAAACAGCCTAAAGCTCAAAGGACAGCTGATAGGACAGGCTGAGATTGTCATGTATAAAATTCAACTACAGTACACAATATTAAACCATTGTTCTTTGGGGCAAACGATAGGAATCATGCTAAACTATTATTATTGAAGCCACAAATTGCTGTAAATCAAATTGGCACATGGAATCGTATGGTAATTCCAAACAATAACCTGAAAAATGTACAGTTTTTTACCATTTAAATGGAATTTCCGAAGCAGGAAATTAAAAAGACAGCTGCCGTATTGAGATAAGCCTCCATTTTCTTAAGGCATCGTAAATTCTAATGCAGTCATGGCCCCTCCAACAAAGTGCTCTTAAAATGTTGCCAGGTGTGGCATTGTGATCATCGCCCATTGTCCCAAACTGTTATTCATTCACTAAATGCTTTCTCTCTGACATTTGGCTTGACGTATTGCCTTTCATTGAGGTCAGCAGCAAAGCTAATTATTTGTCTCGAGGCCTGTACAAAATCTGTCTAGTTCAGTGCCCGTCCAGAATTAAGGAGCGTGCGTAATTCTCAGTCTGGTAATTTGAAAAGAACACGCATTCACCTTTCTTTTTTTACTTCAAATGAGAAAGAGATGGGACAAGTTGTTTAATGAGCGTTTTCGTATTCAAGCTCACTCCTCTGTGGGAATGAGCAGGCCAATTTGCAAGCGTCCTGCATTCATACAGTTATTGAGCGTGGCAGGAATTCCACACAGAGCTCGGTATATCATCTTTTAATAGAGTTTTAGAATGCATCCTCACACCTTATTATCAAAAAGTGGAGCCGTGGATGCATTGGTCCCTTCATTTTATCATGTACCATTAGCACCAAGTATCATCTTTGCTGTCCTATTACAGGGAAAAACAGTCAATCATATTTCCTATAATTATATACAGTACATGCATAATTCATTTTTGTTTTGGAAGACAACACCAATGAAATTATATTTGTATTTCAGCAAAGTAACACTAACATTTGCGGAACTTCTATCACATGTAAGCTTTACCACGAATGACAATTTCCTGGTATCTGCCTCTTACTCAAACTTGAGTTATAATTTATCAGATTCCACTCTCCACTCTATACCGTCATCAGTGTGTGAATGTGTGTGTGAACGGGTGCATGTGACATATAATGTAATGCGCTTTGGGTATCATTCAAGCCAGATACAGTAAAGCTCTATATAAATACAGACCATTTATACAATGACATAAATATAATGAAGCAAATGCATATGAATGCAATATCAGAGCAAAAGGCCCTAGCTTCAAAATGCTATGAACAGTTGGTTTCTAATTTCATTTCCAGCTGTCAGGGACGTCTTTACTGTATTTGGTCATGTCCATGAAGCGTATAGTTCATAGGGGCTTCTCAGAGTTGGACAGTCAAAACTCTGTCTGGTTGTATTATTTACATAAATAGATAATTTTATCTTAGAAAGCTTTTAAGTAAGTACCCCTGCAGATTTCACTCTGTTGCAGACTTTCAAAACAAGGGAAGGGCGAAATAATCGTTTAGTAAATGCCAAATGTCACATATATCGAATATTTTACTACTCTATTTTATTGTACCGTATTTTTCGGAGTATAAATCGCTCCGGAGTATAAGTTGCACATGCCGAAAATGCATAATAAGGAAGGAAAAAAAACATATATAAGTCGCACTCGAGTATAAGTAACATTTTTGGGGGAAATTTATTTGATAAAACCCAACACCAAGAATAAACATTTGAAAGGCTATTTAAAATAAATAAAGACTAGCGAACAACGGGCTGAATAAGTGTACATTATATAACGCATAAATAACCAACTGAGAAGGTGCCTGGTATGTTAAGGTAACATATTATGGTAAGAGTCATTCAAATAACTAACAGATAAAACATTCTATAGGTTTACCAAACAATCTGTCACTCCTAATTGCAAAATCCGATGAAATCTTATACGTCTAGTCTCTTACGTGAATGAGGTAAATAATATTATTTCACATTTTACGGTAATGTGTTTTGATTGATTGATTGAATGATTGATTGATTGATACTTTTATTAGTAGATTGCACAGTACAGTACATATTCCGTACAATTGACCACTAAATGGTAACACCCGAATAAGTTTTTCAACTTGTTTAAGTCGGGGTCCACGTTAATCAATTCATGTTGATAATTTCACACATAAGTCGCTCCTGAGTATAAGTCGCACACTGTGAAAAAAACTGTGACTTATAGTCCGAAAAATACGCTACTGAAAAAAACCTTCAATTAATCGATTAATTGGACAAAATATATATTTGCTTGGTTAGAGAGCAATTTTTAACGCAGAAGACAAAATAAGAAATTTCACTTAATAATTACCAACCAATTGGTTTCACTTTGAAATTACTAAGACTAAACTACATATTACGAAAAAGAAATAAAAACTATTATTTTAAAAACAAATGTAAACACAAACCGCAAAACCAGTGAAGTTGGCACGTTGTGTAATTTGTAAATACAAACAGAATATAATTATTTGCAAATCCTTTTCAACATATATTTAATTGAATAGACTGCAAAGACAAGATATTCAATGTTTGCACTGAGAAAAATTTTTTTGCAAATAATATTTAACTTAAAATTTAAAACATTCAAGTCATTTCCAAAACATAAATTGCAAGATTGTCAGAGACATTTTAAGTGTCAAATAAAAATGAGCTGCATAAAAGGAAATCAAATAGTATTCGTCCTTCACTATGTGGTATGTTACTAAGGTTATGAAATTCTCTTCATACTCTAGCGAGTGACTTTGCAAATGATGCTACGTATTAGCAGTAATACTACTTTTTATAGCAACGCTTTTTCCCCCCACACTTGACAAATTACGGTTGTATGTTCGACATATTCCCACTTGAAGCCGAACCACCGCCAGACGATGGAAACCCTGCTGTTTTTATTGGGAATTAAGTCTTCCTTCATTTGTTACCAGATCCGCACCATCTTTCTCTCGTACGGCTACGTTAGCAGCTAACGTTAGCCACGCCGTTACCTCTCTGCTGGTCGAGGGCGTATACGTATGTGACGTGTGACGTGACAGTTTGTGACGTATGTAAGAATGTGTGCGTGCTTGTCTGTGAGAAGGAGACACAGAAAAGAGCGAGGAGAGCCTGAAGTGTACGCCCGCAGCTAAAAGTCCTGCGTGAGAACATATACTTGAATATTACGATACAGTCATTTTCTATATCGCACAGAGACAAACCCGCGATATATCGATATATCGTCTAGCCCTATGACATAGCGCTGTATTTTACTTCTTTATCTCTTTTTTTCAACCAAAAATGGTTTGCTCTGATTAGGGGGTACTTGAATCAAAAAAAATGTTCACAGGGGTACATCACTGAAAAAAGGTTGAGAACCACTGGTCTAGAGCCCCATTAGGCTACTCATGAAAAAATATTTAAAAAGGAATGTAGTGGATTTTTACACTCTTAAGAAAAATATAATTTTTCAAGATTTAAACAATTTATCATCACCAAGACGTTACTGCTCGCTACGACCTCACTTCATTTGACATGTCATGACACTTCATATGTCTTTACATATGAGGGGTCCTAAAAATTAAACATGAATTCGTAAAAGACAAAGTTGGACTTATTTGTGCATCGCTAAGTAACATATTTGATTGACATAACGAGTGTCATGACAATAATGAGAAAAAGATACGTTTGTTTGCCTTTGATTTCCTGCTACAATTCAATGTTTGCAGTTGTTTTTATGGTGCAAACTAAATATTTTGTCTCATTATTTAGCTATAGATGTCATTGTTCAGCAATGCTTGCTAGCGACATCAAGATTCAGTATATTCTGTTGAACCTACGAGAAATGTATTCATCTAGTTTATTAATACTATTAAGGATATTTCCTTGATGCTAACAAATATCACCAAAGACGTTATAATGTGGTAATCTGTGTTGTATAAATCATTTGGCTTTCCAGCACAACAACAACTAAGCTGTTAGTATCTATTGTGAAAATGGTCAATGAAAATACAGTGTATTGGACCAACTATTAAAATATTAATTATTAGCACTCAACATGACGTCAGTTTATTTGCACAAGCAGGTGTTTGTAGTTATATTTAGGCATCGCAACCCCAAAAGGAAACAAACCATTGCAATTGTGTGTATTTTCTTTATGTTTAGTTCTGCTTTGAAAACACTACTGATATAGTAGAGAATAAACTTGATTGCATCACAGAAAGTTTCTTAAACAAATCAAGTGTTAAAAAAAATATTTTACAAAGTGATCGCTGCAGACAAGCATGATCCGGTTGTATTGCACAAGATGATGAAAATGATATTTTTAAGAGCCGATTCCATCTACGCACTTTCATTTTTACATGACTTATGGAGAGATTTGCTGACGAAACTAAGGCAAAAAGTGTCACTAAAGTCTCAAATTCCAAACTTATTTGTTTGGAGCATGTTTGGACAAAGGCAAGATTGTTTTACAAATATTTCTGCCTTGCCCCATGGTTTGATTTCACATTTTCAGGATGCACGCAGATCCCAAATACACAAAAATAGGTACCAATAGGTAGGAAAAGTTGGTTTTGCACAAAACTGTAGGACGTTAACAAAAACTGCACATTGTGTTACTACTGGTCAGATCCTGTCAAATACACTTCTGTCTTTAAAGGTGCCCTATAATGCAAAACCAACTTTTCTTACATATTGGTACCAGTGTTTGAGTACTTGGGATCTGCATAATTTCCGAAAATTTGAAATCAAACCATGGAGATATGGTGGATATATTTATAAAACAATCTTACCTTCTTTCATAGTTCCTTCAAATGAGTCTTTTGGAATTCATCCATTTCTTTATCTTTTTTTCAAAGTGTAACATCACGGATATCTTCATTCATGGTAAAGATTTACCCAAAGAGCTTTGCGCGAATCCACCATTGTGGTCCAATGTTGTAGTCAATATGTTCCTTATTTTTCTCTATCCTCTTGTTGTGGGGCAGACTGGCTTGTACATGCACACGCATCCTTCACTGTTGCCAATTTTAATACAAAGTGGTGTATAGCTCAAACATCAATATGGCAGTAGACTCCGTATGGAAGTGCTAAAAACTACACCAAAAATGACGGGAAGAAGACGCAGTTGAAGTAGAGCCACGTAAATAACGCCGGCCACAAAATGCGGCATAATGAAGAGACGGTCAGAAAGAAGCTTTAGAATGGTCTGTAAAACATAATTTGTGCAACATTTTGACCACAGAACCACTGTTACATGTTGTGTAAAGTGTCTTAAATATTTAAAAAAAAATCATAATTGACCCCTTTGAACACCCCTAATTGTCACATATATGCCCAGCTTTGGCCATTGATATGTAAAGCCGATCTCTCATGTTGTCCCAACAAAAAACCTCAGCGAGGCCGCATTGAACACCAGCTGTGTTTGAAAAAAGGGCACCAAAAAAACCCCAAACCTTTTCACACTAGGATGTCACACTCTTTCATGTTCTTCTCTTACATCAACGACAAATATGGTGCCATCTGGAGAGGCCGTGCAGGTCCAGGGGGCTGAAATGAGCGAATTACAGAGGTGGGCTTTTTGCACTGATACACAAAAAAGATGATGTCATGCCCAGTAGCCCCACACTGAAGGTTGGCAGAACACAAAGGCTCAATATGAACCAATTTCCTATCTCCATTTGGTTTTGTAGCCAGCCTGTTGGACATGGGAAATCTCCACACACAGATGGGGTGATGAATTTTCCTGATCAGAGGAAGGAGTAACCCGAGCCGGGAGAGCCACTGGTGTCGGCAGGAGTTCAGGCCGGAGAGGAGGAAAAGGCGGGGGGAGGTTGCGTGTCCTGCGGTGGTATTTTCCTGCTTGCAGGCTGATCCTAAAACACAGGTGCAGCCTCCGTGCAGGCCTTCCCCACCCACCTCTCACCCTGCTGCTTTGTGGCTTCACCTCCATTAAATTCTCATTATAGCGGATTTGTCTTCGTCTATCTTGCTGGGGAAACTAAGTCCTGCTTGGGTTTATCGCTTTTGCAATTGCTACAACCACAACACTATCAAAAATCAATCTGTGCATGCACGCAAATGGACTCTTTCACAAGCGGCTGCAAAAACACATATTTAAAAGACACAATTTGGATGCACCTTTAAAAAAAATAGATGTAAGAATTCAAAGAGTGCATGCTTGTCTAGCAAAGCTATGCAATGCTATTCAGAGGACCCCCGCATGCCCCCTCCTCCTTCACAGCTGAGGCTCGGCGTCATGCAGAGACCATCATTGTCTCTCTCACACTTTCTAACGAGCCATTTCACAACATCCACGCAGCAGATCGCGCCACGCAGCTCCTCTCTCTCTCTCCTCGAGATGGGCTTCTTCTGACACTTTGGATTAAACGCACAGATGTGGCCACTTTGGAGACTTTAAGACCCCCGCCCCCCAATAATGTGTCTTTACGAATGGACTAATAGTCGAACGCGAACGGCAGAAGTGATTTGCGTGCCTCTGGATGAGCCTCAACTCGGAGAAAGCACTACTTTTGTGGTAGGATTTCCACGCAGAGCTCACCGGTGGTCGTGATGTTCGCGCTGGTGGGAGACTTGTTCTTTTGGATTACACAGAGGTCCGTTTATTTTTAAGAGCGTGCGCCGGTTTCTGCAGGACTCCATGCAATCGCAAAGGTTTGTGTGTTTTTTTCCCCTTGGCAGTTTATGCATGAATTTCTTTTTTAATACGTTGCAATATGCATACCTGTAAAACAACATTTTATTTGTCATCACATTTAGACACACACACACGCACGCACGCACACACACGCACACGCACACACACACACAAACACACACTCCTCCGGCTTGTGGGCTTAACGGTATGACAGCTGCAATTAGCAATAACCGAGCTGTCCATAAGGCTGAAATCTAATGACAGGTTTGGCTGTCCTTTACCGCCATGTGCGTTTTTGTGTCATGGTTTGACTTTATTTTACAAGTGCCATCTGTTGGGAGTAAGGGTATTGGATTATTGGTCTGACTGACACTACAGGCACAGCAGGGCAATGCAGGTTAATGCACATATATTAGAAGAAAGAGATAACTGCAGGTAAGGTGTCTATAAATCAGTTTGCTTGAAAGGTCCAATTGCAGACTGTGAAAAGATTAATGCAGGTTTTGTTATTTTTACTGATCGACACAACATAAATGTGCATTGACACCGAGTGCAGCCAGTTTGTCTATGAAACGTGCACATATGTCAAACTGGTACCGGTCTTCGAAGAACTAAAACTGTCATTTTAGCTCATTACGTACTGTATGTCTTGACATTTGTGAACATACCGGCCTTTGGGTAGTTGTCTGCCAATCACTCAGTCATATAAAACAGTAAATCGATGTGCGGTTATGGGCTATACCACAGATAAATGTAACAACTGTAAACTTGACGTCGTGTTTGTTATCCTTTACTATAAAGACCGCAGACTTGTTTGAGCGGTCTACATTTGTGTTTGTGGCATTTACTGGTATAATTCATTTAAATGTATGTTTTTCTACTCATTTTGACAATTTCAAACAATGCACCGTCAATTTTTCCTGCATCTCTATACTTCGTCCACAGTGTTGCAGCTATAAAAGCCGCCAACAAAGTGTCAAAAGAATAGCTGGAAATCACTATGCTAAGGCGCCCACCCTTGTTGCAAACGTGTTCATATATCAACCTCATTGTCGACCCTCTCAAATCCATCATACATGAGCGGGACAAACGTTACAAAAGCATTCCTCGCTTTGCGTTTAACAACTGACATGACGTTTGTACAACTTACATTAAAAGTGGCTGAATCTCGAGTGTCGGTGCACATAATTTATCAAATTCCCTAAAAACCACATATTACATTTTGTTCCAATTCCGTTTGAGGACTGATTGATTGATTGATTGAAACTTGTAATAGTAGTTTGCACAGTACAGTACATATTCCGTACAATTGACCAGTAAATGGTAACACCTGAATAAGTTTTACAACTTGTTTGAGTCGGGGTCCACGTTAATCAATTCACGGTACAATTATATACTATCAGGATAATACAGTCATCTTACAGGTTAATCATCAGAGTATATACATTGAATTATTTACAATCCGGGGATGTGGAGGGGGTTGGGGCAAGGGGGTTAGGTTTGGTTGATATCAGCACTTCAGTCATCAACAATTATACTATCGGAGAAATGGACATTGACTCGCATCCATACCCTTCATATGTCTTGTTAGGGATGCTTTGACCTTTGCACTATAGGAATGCGTCCTGTTGAGTCCATTTACAACAAACATTATTGACAGTTTTTACTTTTTACAACACACACACAATTGACAGGTTTTACTTGAACGTGTCATCAATTGTGTTAACATTTAGTCTGACGAGTAACTAAAGTCCTTATGTTCAAATTATAGCTAAAAAATTGATTACTGTGATTTATCTACCCATTATATACCCATTTGTACAACATATGATTACTATTATGTAGGGAAAATCTGACAGATTGTCTATGTATCAATCTGTAATCTATAAATATTCAAAGCAAATTATTAGGAGTAGGCCTACTTGTTTGGTCTGTTTTTAATACCACTCCAATGTTGTATTATCTAATAATATAATAATATCGTACAAGAAGCAATGAAGAGCATTGAGAAGATTGGTTTTGATTATTCTGCACATTTTCTTCACTGACAATCCAAGGTTGTATCCAACCATTTGTCTTACGGCCCATTTTTTTAACATATTAAGGATAGTTTTGGTGATGCTGCTTGTCTTTACTTGCAGTATTCTTCTATGGTCATGATGAAAACAATGCCAAAAAAACATTTATTGGTATTTCATTTTTGTTTTAACACAAGTGCAGTGAAGTGTGTATTTTGTCAAAAAAGATAAAAAGAAAAGTATACCTTAATTAATATATTTGCTTCACTACTAAAGCAAAGTTTTATGTAAATACTTAAATAGTTTGCTATAACTATTTGATGTGAAAACAAAGTAATTTTTTTGTTCCCTGTTTGTTGCTAATCAGTGCAAGCCGTCACTTGTACTATATATTTGTGTCATATTGAAAAAAAGACATCAAAAGCTAAGGCTGCACAATTCCGCCAAAAATGTCTACGCTTTAATTGCTCTAAATCTAGGATTTTTTTTCATGTGCACACACCAAGTTCAGAGCTACAATAGGGCTGCAGCTATCGATTATTTTAGTAATCAAGTACTATTTAGATTAGTTTGTTTGGTTAATTGCATAACTGTATAAAACACTTTATAGCCTCAACAAGTGTTTTTGGAAAAATTGTTGAAATAAAAAATTCTTCCGCTTGCCATAAAATTCATAATTTTTTCTTAATAAATACATATCAACATTAAAATTTCACTTTTTCTTTTCTTCTCGCCGCTGTTTGCCGCCACAAAGACCACGGCAGCCACACAACACTGCGCTCATGTGCGGTCTATTATAGTGGCCATGCGGAAACTATGCCCACACATTTTAAGTTCCGGGCACTCGGTGCAGTCCGGATTTTATCAATTTCTATTTGTTAAACTCATTAAACCCACAGGTATCAAACTAAACGCCTGGGTGCAAGATTTGAACCTCCACATTATTTCACTGGGTGCTGAAAGCCTGGAAATAATTCAATAATGTAAATATTTCCAACAACAAAAATATTTCCATCCAATTGCATATTTTCTAAACTTTATTATTATTTGATGATGCAACAAAGTATTTCTAAACAGTTTTGTTTAAAAAAAAAAAAAAAATTTAACTATGAGTGTCCTGGTACAACTTCACTTCAATACCAACAGTGGAACATTGAGTATTCGAGGATACCAATATTAATCCAATACAATTTCAACACAAATCAAAGTTGTTTTTTTTGTCTGGGAAATGTCCGAAAAGGTTTGATCAAGAGAAATTAGTAAAACAGAGAACAATTATAGGTATGAAAAACACACATTTATTACCAACCATATGACAAATGTATGCTGTCTTCAAATTTAAGTAGAGGTAATTAATTTTTGGCGACACCTACAGGTGAGAATAATTCATTAAGTTAAGCTCATGTCCAGTTTTCCATCATTAAATGTGCTGCAGGGCCATTTACATCAGTGCCTATGTCTGCATGCCGATATTATCTGATACTTTTTTTGCCGATATCGATGATAACCATAAATATAAAAAATATGAGGTATTTATACATTTACATTCATTTACAGTATGTTCACTGTTACAAGCAGCCCTCCAAGAGCCACCATAACTACATTATGGCTCTCATTGAAAACGACTTTGACACCCCTGCATTAAACTATTAAACCAAGCAACAGAATACAAAAATATGTTTTTTTCTAATTAAATTCATTGACATGCACCCGGGGATAGGTTGATTGGCAACACTAAATTGGCCCTAGTGTGTGAGTGTGAATGTTGTCTGTCTATCTGTGTTGGCCCTGAGCTGAGCTGGCGACTTGTCCAGGGTGTACACTGCCTTCCGCCCGATTGTAGCTGTGATAGGCACCAGCACCCCCTGCAACCCCAAAGGGAATAAGCGGTAGGAAATGGATGGATGGAATGATGGATGGATTAAATCGATTAGTATTTGCAGCTATGTGCTTCTATTTTTTTAAAACAACTCAGTTTTTTGTTTTTTTTATCATTATTGGACTCCCCATTTAGGGATGTAATGATAAATGGTAATATCGATAATCACAGAAAAAACTGCCAACAGATAGTATTACCATATAAAATTACAATTATAATAAAAACATGATTGATAACCACTCATTGATAAAATGATGGACCGACTAGCATTAGCTTGCAAGCTAGTTTAAATGCTAACATGAAAACAAGATACATTAATGTCTGCCATATCGCAATCTAAACTTGTAAAAACAACTAAGATATTCACGTTAAACTTTAAAGGCTGTACTGTCACAACGTGATCCATCTGTACTCGACGTTGTCGAGATAAAACAGTCTGAGGTGTCTTCAATAGGAAGTGAACTCGTGTGACGTCACATTAACAGGAAATAAAGCAAAGTGATCACCCAATTTGCCTTTATTTAACTATTGTAAAATCCATCCATCCATTTTCTACCGCTTATTCCCTTTCGGGGTCGCGGGGGGCACTGGCGCCTATCTCAGCTACAATCGGGCGGAAGGCGGGGTACACCCTGGACAAGTGGCCACCTCATCGCAGCTATTGTAAAAGTTTACAAGATAAAATGGAAGGAGATAAACATATTTTAACTCACAAATAAAAACAATATACTGTAGATCATGGCCACCATAATGTTTAATGTTTCCTCTGCCAAGAAAATATATTGTGTGTCTATTTATTTCAGTTGTTTAAACGATATTAGTGTGCGTACTTTTAGAACACATTCCACAATACCGTGGCAATAATGATAACCGTGATAATGAAATTGTTCTATTATTCCATCCCGAGTCACGTTCTGTTTTAAAGAAACGTTCAGTTATCTTAAAATGGCATTGAGATTAATTTTTTTAGAGCAATACAAAATAATACAAAATAATCCACCAGGTCAAAAACATGGTATACTTGCTTAATACACAATAGATCTATGCAAAAAAGTTAAATAAGTCCTAAAAAAATTGAGATTATTTAAAATGAAAAATCTGATGTTTGTTTGAATCGATATTGCTATTTTTTTACCAGTTGTGCAGCCCTGTCAAATCAACCCATATTGCTTTTTCTTTTCATTTTCATTACTCTTGATAACATGTATCAAAACTTAAGGCCAGATCTGGCCCGTAACAGCCAGGAAATACGTGTCAATTAAGTATTTTATCTTTTCTTGCTAAATGCAATCATTATTTCCATTTTAACAGAATAAAAACAATAATGCAACACATAATATTATATTATGAATGAATGAATGAAATAAGTTTATTTATAATCAATCAAATCAAATCAATCAACCATTGTGTGTGATCAGTTTTACAGTACATGTTATATGTATACAATAATGCACATTTACACACGAAAGAAAAGAAAAAGAATGACCAAAAAAGGAATAGGCTGAAGCCAAAGCTTATATTTGCCTATCCTATACCTTCACCTCATTATCATTAATTCCAAACATTTTTGTCAATGCGTTAATTTCTAAGCATGTTATCCATCAAATTATAAACTGTAAAAACAACAATAGATTTTACAGTAAAAAAAATTGGCAGCTCAGTCGCCTATTTTCATTTTTTAAACTGGTTACTGTTTTTTCATTAACAGTAATATGCTGGAGAAAAAAAAAATACATTAAATTTTACCGTAAAATTCTGGCTATTGAGCTGCCAGTTTTGACCGTAAAATCTAGTTGTTTTTTACAGTGTACCTGAAAAACTATATATAATGATTAGGGCTGTCAAACTATTAAAATATTCAAACGCGATTAATCGCAGTTTATTCAGTTATTCAAAATTAGTTGCGATTAATCACAGCTAAATATCATTTTTCGTTAATAACTACCTTAAACAGATCATTTTCAGGTTTTTTATTACTAAGACTGGACAATTAGTTTGCTTTAAATGTTTTTTAAAAATGTGATGCTTTTTTTTTTTAAAAGCTCAACACAAAAAGTATGCTTTTGCATGTTGAATGAAATACTATTGTTTTAAAGTTTTACCTAAAAAATAGTCTTACTGAAGGCATTTTCACATCTAAACAGTTCTGCTGCATTAAGGCTGAAAGTGAAAATGCTGTCATCTTTAAAACCTCTAAAGCCGTGGTCTCAAACATGTGGCCCGCGGGCCAGTTGCAGTCCGCGAGATGTTATTTAGCGGCCCACACTTTGATGTGACAATTTAATGTAGTTGCGGCCCGCGAGTTTAATACGAATGGAGCTTGACAGCGTCATACTTGCCAACGTTCCCGATTTTCCCGGGAGTCCCATTAATTTCAGGGCATCCATTCTCTAGAAATCCCTGCCGATTTTTACCCAATTAACAATACTCAAGGGGTGCCATAATGGCACTGCCTTTAGTGCCCTCTACATCCTGTACGGACAGCATGCAAGCCCATTTATTTGTTGCATTTGGCTGTGCAGTACACATGCGTGATGTTGCAAGACATATTAGATCAACAGCCACACAGGTCACACTGAGAGTGGCCGTAAAAAATACTATAAGACTGTTAGAAATATGTGCCACACTGTGAACCCACACCAAACAAGAATGACAAACACATTTCAGGAGAACATCTGCACCATAATACAACATAAACACAACAGAAAATATACCCAAATCCCATGAAGCCCTAACTCTTCCGGGCTACAATATACACACCCTCGCTAACACAAACCCCCCACGGCCCCACCCTCCCTACTTGCGTCGGTTGAGGTGAAATATATTGTAGCCAGGGAGAGTTAGGGCTGCAAGGTGTTCTGGGTATTTGTTCTCTTGTGTTTAAGTTTTGTTAGGGTGCGGATGTTCTCCCAAAATGTGTTGGTCCTTCTTGTTTGGTGTGGGTTCTAAGTGTGGCGCATATTTGTAACAGTGTTAAAGCTGTTTATACGGCCATTCTCAGTGTGACCTGTATGGCTGTTGAGTAAGTACGTTTTGCAGCCACCAAAGTTGTTCTGCACAAGTCCCGCACAACATGATATAGAGCTGTCACTTTAGTTGTGTGATGTAAAAGCGTGCGCAATGATGAGTTGTAGAGCAGTAGTCCTCTTATTGATGGTACGCGAAAGTATGCCAAGGGTCAAATAAGATTTATAGAAAATATTCTAAAAATTAGCAGTCATATATAAATACTTAATAAATATATTTATTGGATAACACTTCAACAAAATATCAATGTAAGTTCATAAACTGTGAAAAGAAATGCAACAATGCAATATCCAGTGTTGACAGCTAGATTTTTTGTGGACATGTTCCATAAATATTGATGTTAAAGATTTCTTTTTTTGTAAAGAAATGTTTACAATGAAGTTCATGAAACCAGATGGATCTCTATTACAATCCCCAAAGAGGGCACTTCAAGTTGATGATTACTTCTATGTGTAAAAATCTTTATTTATAATTGAATTACTTGTTTATTTTTCAACAAGTATTTTAGTTATTTTTATATCTTTTTTTCCAAATAGTTCAAGAAACACCACTACAAATAAGCAATATTTTGCACTATTATACAATTTAATAAATCAGAAACTGATGAAATAGTGCTGTATTTTACTTCTTTATCTCTTTTTTTCCAACCAAAAATGCTTTGCTCTGGATAAGGGGTACGTTAATTAAAAAAATGTTCACAGGGGGTACATCACTGAAAAAAGGTTGAGAACCACTGTTGTAGAGGAAGTTAAAGGCAGTGAAGTCACGGCAGCCCTTAATAATGTCGGCCGGGTGAAAATTGGGACAAATTCGAGAAAATGGTTGCACCGGTAGATTGTCGGGAGCTGCATTAAAATGCAGGAGTCTCCTGGAAAAATCGTTAGGGTTGGCTTTCCCGCCCTAGCATTAAGCCATTCATAGCAGGTGAATACATTAAAAAGTGCATGTTAGATTTATTAAGAAATATTTTCTTCCGGCCCAGCCTTACCCAGTTTTCGCATCCAGTAGCCCCCAGATAAATTGAGTTTGAGGCCCCTGCTCTAAAGGCTTAGTGGCTACATGCGTGGACAGCACCTTTTAGCTTTAAAGGCCTACAGAAATTAGATTTTCTTATTTAAACGGGGATTGCAGGTCCATTCTATGTGTCATACTTGATCATTTTGCGATATTGCCATATTTTTGCTGAAAGGATTTAGTAGAGAACATCCACGATAAAGTTGGCAACTTTTGGTCTCTAACAGAAAAGCCCTGCCTTTACCGGAAGTCGCAGACGATGACGTCACATGTTGAGGGCTCCTCACATATTCACATTGTTTATAATGGGAGCCTCCTACAAAAACAGCTATTCGGACCGAGAAAACGACAATTTCCCCATTAATTTGAGCGAGGATGAAAGATTTGTGTTTGAGGATATTGATAGCGACAGACTAGAGAAAAAAAATAAAATAAAAATAAGTTTTAAAAAAAAACGCGATTGCATTGGGACTGATTCAGATGTTTTTAGACACATTTACTGGGATAATTCTGGAAAATCCCCTATCTTTCTATTGTGTTGTTAGTGTTTTAGTGAGTTTAACAGTACCTGATAGTCGGAGGTGTGTGTCCACGGGTGACTTGACCCCAATGTCTCAGGGGAGTCGACAGCAGCTTTATGGATGGCACTAGCTCAGAAGCGACTTTTTACCAAAATTTTCTCTCTGAAACCTGCCGGTTGACAAGTGGTCGGGATCCATGTTCGCTTGAGCACGCTCTGATCCATAGTAAATTTTCACCTCCGGGAATTTTAAACAAGGAATCACCGTGTGTTTGTGTGGCTAAAGGCTAAAGCTTCCCAACTCCATCTTTCTACTTTGACTTCTCCAATATTAATTGAACAAATTGCAAAAGATTCAGCAACACGGATCTCCAAAATACTGTGTTATTATGCCGTTAAAGCAGACGACTTTTAGCTGTGTGTGTGCGCAGTGCTCATATTTCCAAACAGTCCGTGACGTCATGTGTCCACTTCATCATTACGCAACGTTTTCAAGAAGAAACTCCCGGGAAATTTAAAATTATAAACTAAAATAGCCCTATAAGCATGTGTTACAATGTTAATATTTCATCATTGATATATAAACTATCAGACTGCGTGGTGGGTAGTAGTGGGTTTCAGTAGGCCTTTAATTTCCAAAATTGTGTACACTACTGAATTGGGGTCTTATGGCTGCTTATGTGGACACTTACACTGTCATCTGGTGGTGTCAAAAGAGTATAACATACAATGGAATTTGTAAAAAAAAATTTGTAAAAATAAGAATTAGCATGTCACTAAACATGAAGTACACATTTGTGTACTTATGGACCAAGTACATCATATCAAAAGATGATTCTAAGTTTTATTCTAATTAGGGTCCAATAAGCCCAAATAGCAGATTAAAAAAAAAAAGCATGTAAACCAACAGCTTGTGCCTTAAGAGGTTAAAGGGGAACATTATCACCAGACGTATGTATGCGTCAATATATACCTTGATGTTGCAGAAAAAAGACCATATATTTTTTTAACCGATTTCCAAACTCTAAATTGGTGAATTTTGGCGAATTAAATGCCTTTCTATTATTTGCTCTCGGAGCGATGACGTCACAATGTGACATCACCTAGGTAGTCAACTGCCATTTTCTCAAACACATTATAAACATCGAGTCAAATCAGCTCTGTTATTTTCCGTATTTTCGACTCTTTTCCGTACCTTGGAGACATCATGCCTCGTCTGTGTGTTGTCGGAGGGTGTAACAACACGATCAGGGACGGATTCAAGTTGATTTACGTAGAATGTGCATCGATTAGCACGGCATGCTAATCGATGCCAACATGCTATTTAGACTAGCTGTATGTACATTTGTAGCTATATTCGCATCCAGCCTTTCTCTCCACCCACATTTAATGCCAAACAAACACTTACCAATCAACAGATTTAAGTTGCTCCAGTGTCACAAGATGCGAAAGTCCCGATCGTTTGGTCTGCACATTTTACCGACGGTGCTAAGGCAGACATGGCCGAATATTGTCAGTAGCTATTCGCTCAATAGCTTCAGTTTCTTCTTCAATTTCGTTTTCGTTATTTGCCTCCATACTCCAACCACCCGTTTCAATACATGCGTAATCTGTTGAATCGCTTAAACCGCTGAAATCTGAGTCGGAATCCAAGCTAATGTCGCTATATCTTGCTGTGCTATCCGCCTGTATAGCATGTATATCACTGGATGACGTCACAGGAAAATGGACGGTGGCTTCACAGATAGCGAAACTCAGGCACTTTAACGCCTTTTTTCGGGATATTACACGATGGGTAAAATTTAGGAAAAAAAACTTCGAAAAATAAAATAAGCCACTGGGAACTGAATTTTATTGGTTTTAACCCTTCTGAAATTGTGATAATGTTCCCCTTTAATGTTTCTTTTTTTTTTTCAAGCAAAGGGTAACAGCTCACTAAAGCCTCGGTGGGTCGTCGTGGAACAAGTCTGCGCATTGAGATGTAATTTGAACCGAGTGGAGGGTCTTTATGGGGGGGGGGTCTATGCAGACTGCAGTGATTGGCTCGGCGTGTCTTCTCTTCTCCCACCCCCGGCTTGCACACACACACTCGCGGCTTCTCCACACTCCCTCCGCCCGCCAAGGAAATAAATTACCTGCTCGCTTTCACCAGTGTGCGTGGCTGACTTTATAGGAGTTAAACACTTACCCACAGCAGCGATGAGAGATGTTTACAGGACTACTTTGCCGTGTTTTCCCACCGCGGACTCTTGGGCTCTAACACTTCCCCGCTCTGTGGTTCCCTAACCAGGCAGAGGAGTGAAGGGCGACCCCGAGCTGGATGGATGGTTATGGGGGAAAGAGGCAGACCCTCGGCGCTTGACGTGTGCAGAGTCCTCGCCGTCTTTCTCTCACTCTTTCCTTCAGGTAAGACGCTTAATACTCGTAATTAGGGGAAATACATGAATTCTAACTTTCAACTCAATACACACATTAGTTTTAACAAAAGACTCGTCGTTGGCGTTTTGAACAGGCGATAGTTGCCGCCACCGAAAGTGTTGCAAATCAACTAAAGTGTCGTACAACACGGCTAATGCTAACTATTTATGCATTCCCTTAGCAATTAGTAGCGCTCAGTGGCGAGAAACGATTAGATTAGAGGCGAAGTGCTGCTTTAAAAGTGATGATTCTCTGTAATGTTTGATTGATTGATATATTTTTATTTCAAATATGCAAAAAAAAAAAAACAAGAGCAAACATGATCCACTACAGTGCTGTAACCTTAACAGCCATTATAACAAAATGAAAACAATGGAGAATAAAAAAATAAAACAAAAACAAATGAGCATTGGACTTTCTTTTTCTTTTTTCTTTTTTCTTACATATTTGAAAAGGAGTGAGAAGAAGTATACACTTATTTAATCCCACCCCTTTTCTTTAAATCATAAATTACTCTGAGCTAGAACTACCTGTTCACTCTATGTACAAAGTTAATGAACTTGTATGTACATATATTTATCATTTATGTATATACAAGTTCATTAAGTTTGTACATAGAGTGAACAGGTAGTTCTAGCCCAGAGTAATTTATGATTTAAAGAAAAGGGGTGGGATTAAATAAGTGTTGATTGAAACTTTTATTAGTAGATTGCACAGTACAGTACATATTCCGTACAATTCACCACTAAATGGTAACACCCGAATAAGTTTTTCAACTTGTTTAAGTCGGGCCCACGTTAATCAATTCACGGTAAATGTAATTGTAATTGTAAACATGTAATTGTTTTAGTCTTAAATTATAATTGTTTTGTAAGATTTAATAACCTAAAAGACCACCATAAGATGTTTTTGCAGCTTTGTTTTGTTAGGGGGATGGGGGCGTGCTTGCATGGGGTTTTTACCAGTAGCTCATGGAAAGTTAATGCTTTTTTCTCCACTAAAAAGAAGACTGCTGAATGTTGAGCTTTTCTTTTTATTGCTGTCTCTAAAACTAATTTGAAAAATGTGTGCTGAGGGAATTTGATACTTGGGGGAGTGCAGCCTTGCCCTATAAAACATTGCATATTTTAATAATAGTGCTCCTGGATGCATGTAGGCTTCGAAATAGCAAAACAATGAAAGCCCCTTCTTTCTACTTACTGGGACTGTTTGCCGAAACCCTTATCAGTCCCCTTCTTAAGTCACTTAGCGTCCAACAACAAGGTGATAACTTGCCGATAGTCCGACTAAGATTGTGTTATTATTGCCATGTGTTAAAAGGGGCAGGTGCAGAGACAATGTTGTGGCTTGTAGTCAGGAAATAGTGTATGAAAAATATAGATTTTTTTTTTTACTGCTGTAATGTTGTTATGCACCCTTTCTCCACACCCTGTGAGTGAAACCACTTACAGGCCTTTCAAATAAAAAAGCATCACTAGTCAAACATGGTGTCGCAACAGGCCGTGTGTTTGAAGAGCATTTCATGTCGAGAGTTGGCCGAATGTGGCATTAACAGTGAGAGGCAACAAAGTACAGTTGATTAGTGTTTATTTTAGCTAAACGTATAGATTAGATCCCCGAATGGCGCCAGTTTGTTGTCACTTTATTGATTTAACTAGGTGTTGATAGGCAAGTAAAGTTTCTTACTGGAAATAGTAGAAATGATCTGTTCCAGGGTCAAACTATCACGATCTTGAACCTTTACCTGTTTAATATTTCACCGTTAACTGTCATTCCATTGTAAAAACATTTGTAAAGGGGAAACTGCACTTTTGCCCATCATCCACAATCCCTAATTATGACAATAACACTGTTTTTTATTTCTTTTAAGTATTGTAACTTGTAATATACGGCAAGTACGAGGTGGCTAACAATGCAGCTAATACGAGTAAACGTTTCCTCCCAAAAATACCTCTAAAAAACATCCACTAACTACTCCATCTCTTGACCAAAATATTAACCAAGTATTAGAGATGATGTTATTATAAGCAGCAACGCAGATAAACTATTTTCAGCGGCGCCGCTGTCACAGAGATCTAACTAGCTTATGCTATTATTATTATATATACTGACATATTTAGCCAGTGAGCTGCTGCTGCTGCATCACCTCTAACCTGGTAAAAGTTATTTCTAGTCTCTCAATCATTCCTCTCAACTGGATAGTGGAAGGATGTGGCCATACACCGAAAAGTTGGTCAACTTTGACATCCAATTTATACCTGGAGATGGCGAGGAAAACGCAAAAAGACGCTCGTTTATGGAAACTGTTTTTTAACCCATAGTGGGGATTATGATTAATTCTTCATCTAAACGGGAAGATATGAATATCCAATCAGTCGGTATGTCAGTGAGAGCAGATATTGTAAGTTTGTTTTTATTTTATTTTCATAGTTTGTATGTATTGTCTAGCACTCAGCAATACTGCTACATGATGCTTAGTGTTTGTTTTTTTGAAGGGAAAAGTTTTGATGCGTTTTTAAAATAATAGGTCGCCGTATGCTTAAAATGAGCAAAATACGTAAATATTACATGTTGTTATGAATGTTTCTGTTACTCCATTAAATATTAATTTACAGCATGGACCATATTTTTTGGACCATAGGGCGGACCGGATTAAAAGGCACACTGCCGATGAGCGGGTCTATTCGGGTCTTTTTTCATACAAAAGTCGCACCGGCTTATAAAGCGCAATAAAGATGTCATACTATAATTGTTTTTCCAAATGTAAAATATTTCCTTGTGGTCTACATAACATGTGATGGTGGTTCTTCGGTCAAAATATTGCATAGATGATGTTTTACAGACCATCTTCAGTCACTTTCTGACAGTCGTTTCAGGATGCGCCGTTTTGTGGGCGGACTTATTTACGTGGCTCACCCTCGACAGCGTCTTCTCCCCGTCATCTTTGTTGTAGCGGCGTAGCGTGCAAGGACGGGAGTGGAAAAAGTGTCAAAAAATGGAGCTAACTGTTTCAATGACATTCAGACTTAACTTAAATCAACAACGGAGCAGCCTCTTCTCATCCGTCTGACCAGAACTCTCTAATAACTAAAGTTTTGTGGGTGAATTATATAAGCCCACTACACTGGTAGATTTTAGCACTACCATAGCGAGATATAAGTTACAACTTTACGCTACTTTAATTAGAAATGGCAACAGCGGAGGGTGAATGAAGAAGATAGTGAAAAAGAAGAAGCTTATCGACTACGGAATCAGACTACAGTGGCGGATGTGCGCAAATTTTCAGGACTTATGCAGCTCTCAAATACACACCAGCAGGTACCAGAAGGTAAGAAAAGTTGGTTTTGCATAATATTGTGAAACAAAACGCCAATTAATATGTCTGCTAATGTGGGTTCTTCCGAGGATGTCGTTGTGGTTGTGCAGCCCTTTGAGACACTTGTGATTTAGGGATATATGAATAAACATTGATTGATTAATGGGTGCCATTTAGCGGTCCTTATACACACACCGTTGTAATACTTGCAACTAGGGCTGGGCGATATATCGATATACGCGATATATCGCGGGTTTGTCTCTGTGTGATATAGAAAATGACTATATCGTAATATTCGAGTAGACGTTCTCATGCAGTTGTTTTTAGCTGCGGGCATTACACTACAGGCTCTCCTCGCTCTTTCCTGTGTCTCCTTCTCACAGACAAGCAGGCGCACTTTCTTACATACGTCACATACTGTCACGTCATACGTCACATATGTATACGCCCTCGCCCTGCAGAGAGGTAGCAGCGTGGCTAACGTTAGCTGTGATGTTAGCGGGTTGTTGCGAGAGAAAGAAGGTGCGAATCCTGTAACAAATGAAGGAAAAATTTATCTGCAAGAAAAACAGCACGGGGTCCATCGTCTGGCGGTGGTTCGGCTTCAAGCGCCAATATGTCGAATAGACAACTGTAATTTGTCATTTGTGAGGCACAAGCGTTGCTACCAAAAGTAGCATTACTGCTAATATGTAGCATCATTTGAAAAGTCACTTGCTAATAACTTTAACAAATACAGTTTTGGTAAATTGACTTAGGTGTGATTTCCTTCTCTGCATGAAAGTTTAAAAGTAGCATATATTAGTGCAGTATGAACAAGAATGTTTTAATGTAGACACAGAATTAAAGTCGTACCACAACATTTTGACAGATTTAAGAGTGCCGTGTGTAATGTTCTTTGTTTTCAATGGAACATTTAAAGTTTTGGTGTTGTTTACTGGCGTCATATTGCAGTATCAGACTGCCATCTACTAGTCACATTTATCATTACGCCATGTACCAATTAAAATTGCTTCGAGGTCGGTAAGCACATCCAGAATTCTTCCGTACATTAGGCGCACCGGGTTATGAGGCGTACTATCCATTTTTGAGAAAAGTAAAGGCTTTTAAGCATGCCTTATATTCCGAAAAATACGGTACTATATATAATGTGGATGGAGGTTTCCAATGTTTTTTAAAGCACTTTACGGGCGGAATAGAGCAACTTCCATTATCCCCATTTGTTCGCTGACTTTCGTTTGCTTTTATTTACGAGTTAGAGTGCATAAAAAAGGAAAACGTAGGTGTTCTTGTCTTACATAACGATTGTGAGTGATAGGCAAAATACCCCCCAAAAAGTGCAGTTCCCCTTTAAATGTAAACGTAATAAGTGTGCTAACTATAACTGTAACTCTTTGTGTGTATTCTTATTCTTATCAATAGCACATATTTAGATAAATCACTGTTTTCACCTTGTTTTCCAATCACAGTGAGTCTGCAGTGCAAGATCCTCAAGTGCAACTCGGAATTTTGGGCCTCCACCGCCAACACCGGGCCCGAGGAAGAGTTTTGCACGGCGCTGCGTGCGTACAGCAGCTGCGTGCGACGCACCGCTCGTACGTGCAGAGGCGACTTGGCGTACCACTCGGCCCAGCATGGCATCGAGGATCTCATGAGCCAGCACAACTGCTCAAAAGAGGGACCCACGTCGCAACCCCGCGCCCGCACACCTCTGCCCCCTGCGCCCCCGCCGCCTGACAGCCAAGAGCGCTCAGACGGCCCCGAAGTGTGTCACTACGAGCGTAGTCTTCTACGCACCGCGGCGGCACCGAACTTCACCCACTGCGGCTTCTTTGGCGACCCTCACCTGCGGACGTTCGGGGATGAATTCCAGACATGTAAGGTGGAGGGAGCCTGGCCGCTTATTCACAACAAATACCTGTCGGTGCAGGTGACCAACACCCCCGTGGTGCCAGGCTCTTCAGCGACTGCAACAAGCAAGGTCAGCTTCTTTTAGTTTACAATGTTTGTGCACATACACGTTACATAAACATCACTCACTTACCAGTTAATAATGATAATCGCCACCATGCAGAAATGACCTGGCGTGGTATTAGTACTACAGGTATTTTCCACTTGACTTCCATTTATCTGTGGCATTGGGTTGCAAAATTTGCTTAATTGGCTCCTGAAACTGATGTATGGAATTATTGAACACACTGGGGTTCTGGTCAGAGAACAGAAAGTCATCAGATGGACTCATCAATTTTAATTGTGGACCTTGAAGTGTACACTAGTGGTGCTTTGATTAGTCGACATTGTTGACAAAAATCAATAACACAATTTGTTACCGACAAATGTTCACAATCGATGACGGTTACGTCATCACATGTGTTTTTAAGGACGAACATACACCAGTCGGTGCGACCAGTGACAGGCAAACGAAACACTGACACTGAAAATATCAAGAGTATTGGAACATTTCACCCTAAAAAGGTGAAACTGAACTGAATAAGTGGCAAATACGTTGCACATTTTTTATGGCAGTGATAAGGAAGAATCTAAATCTGGAGGATGTGGTATCCAATAGTTAGCTAGCAAGCTAACTAGTTAATTGTATGACAAATAGCTTTAACTATCATTTTTCAAATTATTCTATGTACATTTGTGCACGTTTCCAAACGCATCTTTCTGAGGAAGCTCCATAGCTGTGGTGTTCTGTCGTTTGTTTTTATCACTATTTGGACCATCTCTTGTTTACATAAAAATTGATACATAGTTTTTGTAGGAATCTGCTTGTTCTTGCTTTTAAATGGAGGAAAGCTTAATATTGTTCAAGTTATTAATTTGTAGCAGCACAGTTCGTTAACAAATATTTTTGACTAAAGTACAGTGTTCCCTTGATTATCGCGGAGGTTACGTTCCAAACCGCCACCCCCTATTTTAGGCTATTTTGTTTTTTTTGTGACTATTATTTGCCCTCTTCACAGTTTTCATGCACACATAAACATTAGCTATTCTCTAAATTACCTCATACACTCCAAAGTCTGCTTACTTTTAACATGCAAACTTAAATGGGTACTCAATGGTACTTTAAAATCACTGAGACCATAGTAGGTAAACCACAAAGTGGGAAGTGAAAACTGTAGTCATTGTATTGTCTTCATTGTTATTTAGTGCATACCTAAAAGTATCTCAAGCTGAATCTATAAGCCAGTGTCTAAATTAGAGCAACTGAGGTGTATGTCTCATAATCTGTTTTGTCGAATAATTAAGATAGTCAATGACTCGTTGACTATCAAAAAAGTCGTTATGGCTGCAGCCCTAATGTACACATGGTTTAAAATATATTTGTATGGGAAACACTCTATACAGTGGAATTCCCCACGCTGCAAAATGAGGGTTATATACATGCAGGTGATCCCATAGTACTCGCTACTCCGAGCTTTTCTTCTTGACACTCACACAAACTTGAGTGGAGAGGTGCAGTGGCCAACTCGGGGGAAGGGGGGTTTGTAAATTTTGTAAGGCAGCTAAAAAATATTATATACTTTTTTGTGGGTTACTTCAATTATGTTAAAAACTTAATTTAAAAAATATTGTATTTATTTTGTCTTTGAGTTTGTATTAGACATTTTCACGATCGCCTTTGTCATTTTATATTTGTGTTAAGGTTAATGGGCTCAAAAAGTACTTACACACACTGTAATCACTCTGTTCAACGGTCCTTGAACGCATCGTAAAAATTCCTCTGAGTATAAAACGATCGCTCTGTTCTAAGAGAGCACAGCTTGCATGTTCAATGTACACAATTAAATATCTTATTTGCTCAAACAGCAATGTGTTTATACTAGGGGTGGGCTAATTAATGCGTTAATTACGAGTTAACTCATCAATCTATTAACGCCGACAATTATTTTATTGCGTATTTGCGTATGTTGTTTACATGCTTTTATTTTGTTAACGCCTTTTTTATAAAGATGGCGGCGCCCGGACGGGCTTCGGCGTGGAGGGCCTCTTGGTAAAAATGGAACATTTGGCAAAAATACCGGACAATTCTGCAAATTTCATGGATGGCTTACAGCGTGGTCACTCCGGGATCACTTTCGACCGCCAGACAATTCTGAATGTGGATAGATCGGGCCGTTTTGGACTGAATGACGCGTGCTTGCTAGATCGGCTAGCTAGCATGGGAATACTTTGCCGGCTACATCCAGCGGCCTGTGAAGCAGCGGAGTATATGTGTTGTCTGTCTATTTATGAATAATGCAGATTAGGAGTTTTGGCTGAGTTCTTAACGTTTGCTTTCAGAGCGTGCATATCACAACATACAAGATGCCGTCATGGCGACACACAACCTTTACCGGGCTACCGCGCATGCTCGTCACTCCTGCTGCATGCTGGGTAGGGTAGTTCTTTTTTTCCCTGGCTCATAACATCACAATATAGTACCATGTATATGATGCGTTCAGTTTATCAAAGCACCAAGCAAACAATCGGAAAATTCCCATCATATCAATTCCTAGATATGGTCATAATTATTTTAAGTGCACTACGCATAATAAACACAACATTATTAATATTGCTACTACGGATAATTTAATCAAAAATTCCCTAAAACAGCCCACTACCTATAATATAGGTTTTTTAAACATAAGATCCCTGATAAAAAAAAATGTTCCTGCTGTTACCTCAGAAATTGCCTGTTCGGATGTTATGATTGTGGCTCAGAGATTTGTATGTAGATTATATTTATTTTCCATAACAAACAGGCAGTGGAAATAAGCTTAAACTTTTGTATTTACATTTTTTGAGTTGATTTTCATAAAATATGCTATTTAACTGCTACTGTTTAACAAGTACTGATTTGAATTGTGTTTGCACAACAAATGTTTTGGCGCTTTTGTTCATGTGGGAGAATATTCCAATAAAGGTGCACTACACACTACTTATGAATTCATTATTGGGCTTTGCGTATACTATGCAGTTAATCGCGATTAATCAGAGAAAAAGTGCGATTAACTTCGATTAAAATTTTTAATCGTTGCCCAGCCCTAGTTTATACGCTTAAATTGGGGTATGTCGTTTCCTACTGTTTTCATGTTAACATTTAAGCTAACAAGCTGGCGCTAGTCAGTCCGTGAGTTTATCGAAGTATAGCTATCAGTCACGTTCTTTCGGTCATTAATTGATACATTCAAAACGTTAACACTAACCCTTGGGGCCTTTACTGCGGTTATCATTATTACCGTCTATTGCTACATCCCTAACTTGCGTCAATGCGGTAACGTCACTCATTACACCTGTACAATCTAATCAAATACAATAGTGGCCTTTACAAATATATGATAATGTAATTAGATGTCAAATATGTCGATTACTTTATTTCACTACATACCAGAGAAGGGCAAAATATTCAAAACAGGCCTCAGTTTGATGCAGCACAGTTCCACACACCAACGCAAACTAATAAAGATTGTTTGTTTTGTGCTTTCTAATATTTTGCCCCTCCGAATAAAGTATGATAAACGCCTCAAAACTGAGAATTTTTTTCATCTTTATTAGTTAATTGTTAGAATTAAGAATTGGTGTAATGAATGATTAATTAGGGTGTTGGAACACATTTAATAGTCGATTATTCAAGGCTATTATTATTGTATCAGAAGTGCTTCATCAAAATTATTGACACCAGAGTCCATTTTGACTTGGTATGAAACCAACAGTGAGTGCCTTTCTTCCTACACCCTCTGTCGGTCGCGATTGGCGCTGTACTGTTTAATAGCCGCATGAGAAACACGGGAGAGATTCTCCCAGCAATTACTGTCCACTTTGCAGCTTATCATGACAGAATTCTTCTAATCACTTCTGTGTTTACGGTCTGAGGAGGAATCATTTTCTGCAATCAAAGTCTCTTAATGACGCTTTATTAAGCATTTAGTTCTCCTTTTAGCTGCAGAAGTAATTCCATGAGATTTTCCGAGATTTTCCTTTTTTAGGAGCCTGCCTGTGGACAAAGAGAAAACCAGGCAGTGCGCCAAAGGCACCTGTGCAAACAATCTGCGAGAGGATCAGCCTCAGCAGAGTGTTTGAGCTACAAACTCTCATAGTGGCTACAACGGAATATCATTCATTCGTCTTAATTTTCTTTAACTAATGAACGCCTCTGCAAGTCTGGGTATCATCACTATCTGGTGTTCAGAATGCTGACCACTCTGTCTTAATTAGCTGCAGTGGGTTTATAAATGGATCAGTCCACACCCCTGAGCACAGTTCTGGGGTTCACTGGCAGGTTTTTTTCGCTATGAATGGCTCGTCTTTGTGTCTGCACACTGAGACCCGATTTTTACTGTGGCTCAGACGACTGTTTTGCTTTGCATGGCGTTTACCTTGGCCTCACCCCTCGCTCGCCCCCATGCCGAGCCACCGCTGGAACACAACTTTTGAGTCGAGTTGGTGGCACACATTGTACATTCCTAATAAGTCCAAGTACTTTCCATCCTAATTCCCATTTAAAAAAAATGTTTTCACAAAATAAATAAAGTAAATATTGGAGATTTAAGGGTATCAAATGTCAAGGTACGATAATATCACATGTTATCACGTGCAAAAAAAAACTTTGTAAAAATGCCATAGTGTGAAAAATTAAGTGGGGCAGGAAAGTTTAGGATAAACACACTTACTGTAATTGAATACAAACATAATGCTAAAATTTTCTAGTCATATTTATTACTTCAAAACGAGTTTTTTGTCTTTTTTTTTTAACATGTTCTGTTCAGCCACTCAGGCAAACAACAAGTATTTTCAAAGTGCAAATAGTAGTAACATCTACTGTTTCAACTGTTACATGTTGTCCATCCATCCATCTATTTTGTACCGCTTATTCCCTTCGAGGTCGCCAAGTCGCCATCTCATCACAGGACCAACACAGATAGACAGACAACATTCACACTCACATTCACACACTAGGGCCAATTTTAGTGTTGCCAATCAACATATGCCCAGGTGCATGTCTTTGGAGGTGGGAGGAAGCCGGAGTACCCGGAGGGAACCCACGCATTCACAGGGAGGACATGCAAACTCCACACAGAAAGATTCCGAGCCCGGGATTGAACCCAGGACTACTCAGGACATTCGTATTGTGAGGCACATGCACTAACCCCTGTTCCACAGTGCTGCCCTGTTACATGTTGTGTAAATCATAAATAAAAACAGAATACAATTATTTGCCAATCTTTTTTAAATGTAACTTAGATATTGTCTTTCACTATGTAAAGCGCTTTGAGTCACTAGAAAAAAACGATATATAAATATAATTCACTTCACTTTTTAACCTATTTTCTAGGGCTGTGAATCTTGGGTGTCCCACGATTCGATTCAATATCGATTCTTGGGGTCACGATTCGATAATATATCGATTTTTTTCAATTCGATCCAAAAACGATATTTTTCCAATTCAAAACGCTTCTGTATTCATTCAATACATAGGATTTCATCAGGAACTACCCCAGTCTGCTGACATCCTAGCAGAGTAGTAGATTAAAAAAAACAAAGCTTTTATAATTGTAAAGGACAATGTTTTATCAACTGATTGCAATAATGTAATTTGTTTTAACTATTAAACGAACCAAAAATATTACATATTTTATCTTTGTGAAAACATTGGACACAGTGTTTGAGAGAGATGAGATGCGATGCAAGTGTAAGCCACTCTAACACTATTGTTCTTTTTTATTATTTTTATAAATGTCTAATGATAATGTCAATGAGGTATTTTTATTCACCGTTATGCTGAAATTCACACTGTTGTTGATAATATTCATTTTTGTTTCATTACTTTTGGTTTGTTCTGTGTCGTGTTTGTCTCCTCTCAATTGCTCTGTTTATTGCAGTTCTGAGTGTTGCTGGGTCAGGTTTGGTTTTGGAATTGGATTGCATTGTTATGGCATTGCTGTGTAGTGGTTTGTTGGATTGATTAAAAAATAAATAAATAAATAAAAATAAAATAAATAAAAAAAAAAAAAAATTTTTTAAATGAGAATCGGATCATTTGGAATTTGATGCCTGCAGCATGAGTCAAAAAAGCTGGCACAAGTGGCAAAAAAGACTGAAAAAGTTGAGGAATGCTCATCAAACACTTATTTGGAACATCTCACAAGTGAACAGGCTAATTAGCAACAGGTGGGTGCCATGATATGGCATAAAAGCAGCTTCCATGAAATGCTCAGTCAAAGATGAGGTGAGGGTCACCACTTTGTGAACAAATGTGTGAGTAAATTGTTGAACAGTTTGAGAACAACATTTCTAAACGAGCTATTGCAAGGAATTTAGGGATTTCACCATCTAAGGTCTGTAATACCATCAAAAAGTTCAGAGAATCTGGAGAAATCACTGCACGTAACCGATGATACTGCATCAAAAACCAACATCAGTGTGTAAAGGATATCACCACGCGGGCTCAGGAACATTTCATAAAACCACTGTCAGTAACTACAGTTGGTCGCTACATCTGTAAGTGCAAGTTAAAACTCTACTCCGCAAAGCGAAAGCCATTTATAAACAACGCCCAGAAATGCCTCTGGCTTCACTGGGCCGGAGCTCATCTAAGATGGACTCATGCAAAGTGGAAAAGTGTTCTGTGGTCTGACGAATCCACATTTCAAATTGTTTTTGGAAACTATGGACGTTGTGTCCTCCGTAACCATGAGGAAAAGAACCATCCGAATTGTTCTAGGTGCAAAGTTCAAAAGCCAGCATCTGTGACGCTATGGGGCTGTATTATTGCCCAAAGCATGGGTAACTTACACATCTGTGAAAGCACCATTAATGCTGAAAGGTACATACAGGTTTTGGAGCAACATATGTTGCCATCCAAGCAACGTTATCATGGACGCCCCTGCTTATTTCAGCAAGACAATGTCAAGCCTAGTGTTACAATAGTGTGGCTTCATAGTAAAAGAGTGCGGGTACTAAACTGGCCTGCCTGTAGTCCTGATCTGTCCCCCATTAAAAATGTGTGTCGCACTATGAAGCGTAAAATACGACAACGGAGATCCCGGACTTTTGAACAACTTAAGCTGTACATCAAGCAAGAATAGGAAAGAATTCCACCTGAAAAGCTTCAAAATTTGGTCTCCTCAGTTCCCAAACATTTACTGAGTGTTGTCAAAAAGAAAGGCCATGTAACACAGTGGTAAAAAATGTCCCTGTGCCAACTTTTTTGCAATGTGTTGCTGACATTAAATTGTAAGTTAATGATTATTTGCAACAAAAAAAAAATGTTTCTCAATTCGAACATTAAATATCTTGTCTTGTCTTTGCAGACTATTCAATGGAAGGAATATAACTTGAAAATGATTTAATTATTTATTTATTTTTTTGAAAATTATTTACAAATCATTGTATTTTGTTTTTATTCACGAATCACACAACGTGCTAACTTCACTGGATTTGGGTTTTGAGTATATACACATATACAATATATACACACGTATGTGTGTGTGTATATATATATATATATATAAATACACGTAACGGTACGTTTATTTGTATTGAAGCGTTTCGGTACAGGGGTTTCGGGCCGGTTCGGAGGTGTATCGAACGAGTTTGTAAGCTGAAGTCTTAACAAGCTGCTCTGCCTTCTGCCTTTGTCCGAGCACCCAGCATTGTCCCGCCCACACAACCATCTGATTGGTTACATACAAAGCCAATCAGCAGTGCGTATTCAGAACGCATGTTGTCAATGCTTCAGCGTCGAGCAGATATGTGTTTAGCAGCGGACATCGTACTCTCCCCAAATTATAAAAAACACTTCCCAGTCACAACTACTACAAACATCACTATAAGCCCGTTGACCTTCTAGAAACTTAAACTGCAGCTCAGTTCGCTCGCAGTTCTGGCTTGAGGTGAAGGCTAATTAGCTTTTAGCGTAACGTTAGCTCATTTTGCTGTGTGTGTGTTAGCTCATTGTGCGGTGTGTGTGTGCGTGCGTGTGCATGTGTGTGTGTGTGTGCGTGCGTGTGTGTGTTAGGGTCAGCAAAGCCCTGTCTGTCTGTTATTTCACATGAACTAACATGAAGTCCATGGTGTTCAGGGATGAATAGTCTCTCCTATTGCTATTGTACTATTTTTTCAGCTATAGTTACATTAATCATTAGTAATGTAGCAGCTTAGTTTTAAATGGCAGGGTCCCTGCTATCACATGTTGACAAAAATATAATATTTACATAATAAAAGTCAACTACAGGCTTCCCAGAGGGTATAATAAATTAACCATGATGAGTTGACTTGAAACTGTTTAATGTTGCACTTTTTATATGTAGAAGAAAGGTTTCGTCGTTTTATTTAATCAAAACAACAACTTGAGGCAGTTTAATGTGGATTAACGTGGGCAGAATTATTATAGTGTTCGCAATGTTAAAAGGATAAAGCCATTGTTCACAAATTTGGTAAATAAATTACCAAAAAATGTATATTTTGTTGTTTTCTTACTGTACCGAAAATGAACCGAACCGTGACCTCTAAACCGAGGTACGTACCGAACCGAAATTTTCGTGTACCGTTACACCCTTAATATATATATATATATATATATTAATATATATATATATATATATATATATATATATATATATATATATATATATATATATGTACGTAAAGTATGTACATATATACAGTGTATACACATATATATGCATATATATTTATATACATGTATATATTTAAATATTATGTACACATATACATTTTATATATATATATATATATATATATATATATATATATATATATATATATATATATATATATATATATATATATATATATATATATATATATATATATACACCGTGTTTTTCGGAGTACAAGTCGCTCCGGAGTATAAGTCGCACCTACCGAAAATGCATAACAAAGAAGGAAAAAAACATATATAAGTCGCACTGTGGTATAAGTCGCATTTTTGGGGGAAATATATTTGATAAAACCCAACACCAAGAATAGACATTCGAAAGGAAATACAAAATAAATAAAGACTAGTGAACAACAGGCTGAATAAGTGTACGTTATATGGCGCATAGATAACAAACTGAGAAGGTGCCTGGTATGTTAACGTAACATATTATGGTAAGAATCATTTAAATAACTATAACATATAGAACACGCTATACTTTTACCAAACAATCTGTCACTCCTAATTGCTAAATCCGATGAAATCTTCTTCCTCTGTGTCGCTTCTAAATAATATTATTTGATATTTTATGGTAATGTGTTGATAATTTCACACATTAGTCGCTCCTGAATATAAGTCGCACCCCGGCCAAGCTATGAAAAAAGACTGCGACTTATAGTCCGAAAAATACAGTTTATGTATGCATATATACAGTATATTTCAAAACCTGAAATGATGCAATACTGCATCTCAGCAGCCAAAGAAGGAGCCTTTTGTACATATAATTAATAATTAAATATAACACATGTATAAAATATAACAATAATACACGATATGGAAATGATACACATTCTAATTACTTCAAATGTATAAATAATCGATTAATAATCAAATCCCCAAACTCTACACACAGGTCAGCTACAGATACTTTCCAAGCGCGAGTTGGCGTAGCGAATGCTACTGTGAGCCTTGTAAGATCCGTCCAACATCCGACGCCTTTCTCACTAGCAGACAAAACTGCTGAGAAGAAGAAAAAGCGGGTTGTATTCATTATATTAAAAAAAATGAAACATCGAAAAACATGAGGTGTGCAAACATAGTACCTTCTTACTTTTCTTCTTTCTTGAATATAATGGTGTTTCCCACCTTCTTTATCAAAGGGCTGGCACTCGCAACTTCTTATGGCCCCATGGTGTCATATTCAGTAATAAAAAACCCTCAGGTCTTTTCCCACTTATTGAGTCGTACAAAAACCAAGACAATACTAAAACGTGGACAATTTTTTCTTTGGAAATCTTAAATTGGGATGTATGAAAAACAATTTACTATTGGGATACTTGAGACGTGAGGTTTCGTGTGACAATTGTACAACTAGACCATTTTGTACTTAGTAGCCTGGACAGACTGAGGTCTGGTTTTGGTTCTGATTTTGCCTAATGGTGTTTTTTTTTTCTTCCTCTGTCGCAGCTGACAATCATCTTTAAGAACTTCCAGGAATGCGTGGACCAGAAGACGTACCACGCCGAGACGGACGAACTCCCGCCGGCGTTCGCCGATGGCTCAAAGAACGGCGGCGAGCGCCACGGCGCCAACGCCCTTCGCGTGGTGGAGAAGGCGCCCGGGCAGCACGTGGAGATCCAGGCCCGCTACATCGGGACCACCATAGTGGTGCGCCAGGTGGGCCGCTACCTGACTTTCGCCGTGCGCATGCCCGAGGAGGTGGTCAACTCGGTGGAGGAGGACGACAACCAGGACTTGTACTTGTGTCTGCACGGCTGTCCCGCCAACCAGCGCATCCACTTGAAGAACGTGAGGGCTCAGAGCGCGGTTCGGACCAGAGGCTTCACCTACCAGAGCGCCAAGGCCAAGTGTAAGGAGCGTCTTCCCGTGGAGGACCTCTACTTCCAGTCCTGCGTCTTTGACCTGCTGTCCTCCGGGGACATCAACTTCACCATGGCCGCCTACTACGCCCTGGAGGACGTGAAGATGCTGCACTCCAACAGCAAGCGCTACCACATCTTCCAGAAGGACGCCTTCCCCAGTAACGCCGCGTCGGAGAGGCGGGGCAAAGACGCGGCGTCGCTGGTCTCCGTCCTCGCCGCCATCCTCTTGTGGATCGAGTGCTGCACCGCCGCTCCAACGCCACTTTAGGACGCCGTTTGTGGGAAAAGTCCACCTGGGATGATATCACTGGAGACAAATCTTGTCCACGGACTCGTGACAGGACAGGCTTTTTGGTTTCATTTTCACTTTCATTGGGAGAAAAGAAGCCTGAGCCAGGTCGCTTTCAGATTTTGACTGTTGTGTGTTTTGTGCGGGCAGGAGCCACCGGGACTAAAACCTCCAACCACGGGAAGAGAACATTGTGTTGTTGTTGTTTGTGACGTGAATGTAGACAACAGGAGAAGACGCAAGAAAAACTTCAAAGGTTTACAGACTACAGCGCTTTTTTTAACATGAGGGTGGTTACTCAACCGCAGAGAGTGCCAGGCGCTGCCTAATACTTTTCACGAGTAACTGTTCACAACAAGATTTTATTATATGCAGTACTGTGCAACGAGCAGCTTTACTGATGCCACGTCCCGCCTGCAGGCGTAGTATAGTTTTAAAGATGGCCGACAACGTCTATATCGCAGCCTCCTGCAGTAACAACACAGTGGAACCTATATTTACAAACTCAATTGGTTCTTGAACATGGTTCGTAAACAGAAAGGCTTGTATAGTGAAGCAGTTTCCTAAGAAACAATGTGAACATGAATAATTAGTTCTAGCCTCGACACAAGTCCTTATTTTACTAGGAGAATGCACAATTTGAAGGCACTATATACAGTATGTATGTATATATATACAGTGGGGCAAAAAAGTATTTAGTCAGCCACCGATTGTTCAGGTTCTCCCACTTAAAATGATGACAGAGCTCTGTAATTTTCATCATAGATACACTTCAACTGTGAGAGACAAAATGTGAAAAAAAAATCCAGGAATTCACATTGTAGGAATTTTAAAGAATTTATTTGTAAATTATGGTAGAAAATAAGTATTTGGTCAACCATTCAAAGCTCTCACTGATGGAAGGAGGTTTCAGCTCAAAATCTCACGATACATGGCCCCATTCATTCTTTCCTTAACACGGATCAATCGTCCGGTCCCCTTAGCAGAAAAACAGCCCCAAAGCATGATGTTTCCACCCCCATGCTTCACAGTAGGTGTGGTGTTCTTGGGATGCAACTCAGTATTCTTCTTCCTCCAAACACGACGAGTTGAGTTTATACCAAAAAGTTTTATTTCGGTTTCATCTGACCACATGACATTCTCCCAATCCTCTGCTGTATCATCCATGTATCCATTTTTGGTATATATATATATATATATATATATATATATATATATATATATATACATACACACACGTGTATGTATATATACGCACATGTGTGTATATATATACACGTGTAAATATATGTGTGTATATGTGTATATATATATATATATATATGTATGTATGTATGTATATATATATATACACATTTGTGAAAATATATACACGTGTGAATCTATGTATATATATGTATATATATGTATATACATGGGTAAATATATATGTATGTATATATATATATATATATATATATGCATGTATATATATATATATATATATAGACATGTGTAAATATATATGAATATATACAAACTGTATGCGTATATATACATATATATGTATGTATAGTGTATATGTATATACAGTATACACATTTATATGGTTATATGTACATATATTATATGTAATGGATTAACAATTCATTACCATAATACCAACAGCAAGCGCACACACGAACAAAAGTCACCTTGGTGCTCTCAAAAACGTTATCAATCATGTTGCTGCAAAAAAGTTGTGTTTTTTTCTACCTTGTCTGAAATGCAGACAAGTGGAACTGTGCGTAAGTTCTCTCCACTCTAAGTCCAAGTCCACAGCAATTCCCTCCTTCTTTCCAGGCTAGTTTGTTGGCTGTTTTTTGGACCCATATTGAGTTAAAAAAACAAGACAAAATTTGGTGAAGGGCGAGAAAAGAAACACACGCTGAAGCACTGAGAAGTGGCGTTTGATTAATGGAGCGTAGACAGGATGTGACGTCGGGGGCGCTGCCTCTCCGAAATGGACGCACCACATGTGTAGTGTACTGCACAGGGAGCTATGGCAGCGCTCTAAGGCTTCCGCTGCCACACAGAACCAATGAATCATTGATGTAAACTGTTATTAGTAGATTGCACAGTTCAGTACATATTCCGTACAATTGACCACTAAATGGTAACACCCCAATAAGTTTTTCCACTTGTTTAAGTCGGGGTCCACGTTAATCAGTTCATGGTAAAAAATCAAACGTTCTTATTTGGCGTGATCCAAAACTTTTATTCACCAAAAAGTTTGCAAACAGGTGTTCAGAAATCAAGGTTCCATCGTGTAATATTTGCTATGTTAATATAATAGAAACATATTACATCATTTCCAGATGTATTTTCTCAAAACTATTACAAATATACTTTCTAATTTACTGTTACTTTACGTTGGTTTGGGGAGATACAACAAATGTATCGTTTCAATACCAAGCGGCCACAGGGGCAGTATCGGTATTTCCTGAGATTGTAAACAAAAGATTTTGTGAGAGTACAAACTATCAATGTAGCGATGTGTACTGATACTATACTTGGTGTCATTACTGTCAATATTTATATCGGTCCGTTTGCCTTTAGTTTACTCTCGTAAGCTGTAGTTCATGAATGATACGGCGTCACGACATGACAATAGTATCAAAGTGTATCGTTGATATCGTCTGTATCGCACAACACTCAGCCTGTCAATGGAGTCAAGGAGTCTATTATCAGAGGAAGTACAACACTGCGCATGTGTGCTCCATTGCTCTCTGAGTGTGATGTTTGATGTGTTTGCGCGTGCGCGTTTGTGTGTGGGCAGTTTTTTTTTAACACTGAAGTATTTGTCTGGCCTCACTACTGCTCCCCTGTGGTGAAGTTAGGCAACAACAGCATCGTCTCAATGATTGTAATGCAGTGTGGTGTTGTTTGTAGATTGTACTGTAACTTTTCTACATCGTGTGTGAGTTGTGTTGTGTTGAATAGCATTTACAGGTTGTTTTGTTTTTGTGAATGTAAAATTGAATTATATTTCAACAACAAAAAAAAAAAAGATATTTTGCAACAACATGAGCAGCCTGAGAGAGAATATTTTCAAGCAGTAAACAAGAAGATAATTTTTTAAAGTTGCTCATGTTTTTGTTTTGCTTTTTTATCATTTTAAAGCACTTTATGTTGGACTTTTTTTTTTCAAATCTTGCTCTTGTGTTGTGTTAAAAATGTGTCAAATGCATTTAAAATGGAAAATAATAGAACAAAGTAACAGCCTAAAAGATCAAAGTGTATTTGTATGTAAAAAAAAAATGTGGTGCAGCAAACACCATCTGTTTATAATGTAAATTTATTTATTGAATTAAAAAAAAGTGTCTTGTTAATGACGTGCACCTTGTCTTGTTATTTGGAAAAAAATAGTTGCTCTGCCGCCCCCTGGTGGACATCGGAGGACATTGACAAAGACCATTATATTTAATGTTGTATTACAACTACACATTGAATATATAAATCAGCAGTGGAATAATAAACAATTTGTTTGATAAAATTAATAAGCAGGTAATCAAATTATACTCAATGATGTATAACTATAATGTAAAAGGTCTTGTTATATATTATTCAGTCATGAAATATATATATATTTTTAAATATAATTATTTAAAATAGTTGTTACTCATTTATAATTAATGTTGTATGATTACAGTTGAAAATGCCGTGAAATATATAAAAAAAAGGTTATGAAATAATTTTAAAAAAGGATTCAATATCATCTGAAGTTGTGTTTCACTATTTAATGATTTAGCAAATATTTTAATTGTATTTAATAACATAATTACAATTTAAAGGGACATGGGTCATATATAAATCAGTCAGAGATTAATCATACAAAAACCAATTATATAATTTCCAAAAACTATATTCAACCCTTTAATTAATTAACAGAAGATTAAATTAAAGTCAAAAAAACAATCAAATAAATGTAAAATATATAAATATGTAATGGAATATTTAAAAACAAAAACAAAGTTTTAATATGATAAACTAAATTTATATTACACCATTTAAGTATTTAGCAAATAAATTATATTCATTCTGATTTATGTCACAAAGAATTGGTTCAATATCATCTAGCTATATTGCACAATTTAATTGGCAGAAAATTACATTTTAATGATGTATACATTTAATTTAAAAAAGAAAATATGTAAGTCAGTCATGCAATATTAAAAAAACAAAGTTTGATATAAAAATCAAAAATTATATTTCACCATCCAATTAACCAGGTAATTACTTTATTTATTGATGAATAATTACAACTGAAATGTTCGTAATATATATAAATTAGTCATTAAATATTAAAAAGTAGTTTAACATCAAATTAGATTTTATCATGTAATTATTAACTTTTTTAATGACATACTTACAGTTGAAAAGGCCATGAGATTCATAAATCAGCAATCAGTAATGAAATAATACTAAAAAAAAGTTTAATGGTAATTATATCTAAAAAATATGATATAATTAAAAGTATAATCCAACCAACCAACCATCCATCCATCCATCCATTTTCTACCGTTTGTCCCTTTTGGGGTCGCTGGGGATTCTGGAGCCTATCTATCCACCACTTAATGATTAGTAGATTAACGAGTTGTATTTAATTATTTATTAATATTTATAATGTAAGCGTGAATATTGTCTCTGTGTTGTCCATGTGATGAGGAGGCGACTTATCCAGGGTGTACACCGCCTTCCACCCGAATGCTGCTAAGATAGGCACCAGCAACCCGCGCGACCCTGAAAGGGACAAGCAGTAGAAGGTAGGTGGATGGATGGATGGATAATTGAAAATGATATCAAATATATACTTAATGTTTAGCAAATCATTAACTTAGAATTTCATGGCTGCAACACGTGCCAAAGTAGTTGGGAAAGGGCATGTTCACCACTGTGTTACATCACCTTTTCTTTTAACAACACTCAAATGTTTGGGAACTGAGGAAACAAATTGCTTTGAAAGTGGAATTCTTTCCCATTCTTGTTTTATGTAGAGCTTCAGTCGTTCAACAGTCCGGGGTCTCCACTGTCGAATTTTACGCTTCATAATGCGCCACACATTTTCGATGGTAGACAGGTCTGGATTTCAGGCGGGCCAGGAAAGTACTCGCACTCTTTTTTTACGAAGTCACGCTGTTGTAACACGTGCTGAATGTAGCTTGGCATTGTCTTGCTGAAATAAGCAGGGGCGTCCATGAAAAACCTGGCGTTTGGATGGCAGCATATCTGGTTCCAAAACCTGTATGTACCTTTCAACATTAATGGTGCCTTCACAGATGTGTAAGTTACCCATGCCTTGGGCACTAATGCACCCCCATACCATCACAGATGCTGGCTTTTGAAATGTGCGTCGATAACAGTCTGGGTGGTTCGCTTCCCCTTTGGTCCAAATTAATATTTCAAAAAACAATTTGAATTGTGGCCTCGTCAGACCACAGAACATTTTTCCACTTTGCATCAGTCCATCTTAGATGATCTTGGGCCCAGAGAAGCCGGCGGCGTTTCTGGATGTTGTTGATAAATGGCTTTCACTTTGCATAGTAGAGCTTTAACTTGCACTTACAGATGAAGCGACAAACTGTATTTAGTGACAGTGGTTTTCTGAAATGTTCCTGAGCCCATGTTGTGATATCCTTTAGAGATTGATGTCGGTTTTTAAAACAGTGCCGTCTGAGGGATCGAAAGTCACGGTCATTCAATATTGGTTTCCGGCCATGCCGCTTACGTGGAGTGATTTCACCAGATTCTCTGAACCTTTTGATGATTTTATGTACCGTAGATGTTGAAATCCCTAAATTTCTTGCAATTGCACTTTGATTAACGTTGTTCTTAAACTGTTTGACTATTTGCTCACACAGCTGTGGACAAAGGGGTGTACCTCGCCCCATCCTTTCTTGTGAAAGACTGAGCTTTTTTTTGGGAAGCTGTTTTATACCCAATCATGGCACCCATCTGTTCCCAATTAGCCTGCACACCAGTTTAGGGCTGCAACAACTAATTGATTAAAATCGATTATAAAAATAGTTCGCGATTCATTTAGTCATCGATTCGTTGGATGTATGCAGTGCGCATGCGCTGAGGCACTTTTTTTTCTTTTTCCTTTCGTTCTTTGCTAAACCTTTATTTATGAAATGCAACATTTACAAAAAGCTGAGAAACAATAATCAAAATAAGTACAAAAAAGTACCAAACAGCGCCAGGGCGGCGGCAGTGAGCCAGCCAATGATGTGTCATGTGCAGCTCACGTGACCAAGCCGTACCCTTAGACTGGAAACATTCGAAAAATGGCGGAGGTAAACAGAAGCAAAAGTGTAAGTGCAATGGAGAAAAGTGTACCACCTAAGTCGTCAAAAGTGTGGGAATTCTTCTCACTAAAAAATGCAAAGAAGACCGTTTCCGGTAATACGTGCAGCATCGACCTCGCGTGGCACGCAAGTACGACATCGCTTCGGGAGCATCTTGAGAGGAAGCATGTTGGATCCATGGATGATGAAAAAAAAACTCACGTTACGTAACTTTTTAAGTCCATAGTCCGAGTACATTGATCCGTTGTGTCCGTCTTTATGTGTTTTTAATATGTTGTTAACGAGGAGATTTATTTAAGGTAATAAACGGACAAATATCTCAGGTTGGTTTCATAATGGATCAATTTGGTAGCCCAATAAAGCTATATAAATCTATTTAGATTTGAGTGACGCTTTAGTAATATAAACGTTATGAAGGTGCTGGAATATTTCATGCTATTATTCACAGACAGCCTAAAATGAATCCTTTATTATTCACATCAGAAACGTGTACTATATCTGATGAGTTACATTTTTTATTATTGTTGTATGCTGCATCCCCAATGTCCATTTATTTCATTTGGCTTTTTTTTTTAATGTGGTGGTGAAATTAGATAGATAGATAGATTGTATTGATTCCCTCAGGGAGTTTCCTCAGGAACATTTAAATTCCAGCAGCAGTGTACAGAATTGAGCTCAAATTTAAAAAGTAAATAACGGGGGTTTAACTGCAAAAAAATAATATTACAATAAGAATAAAAAATAAAAAAGCAACATACGAATAAAAATATAACAGTAAAAATAACAATATAACAAGAAAAACTAGGCAGCAGTGACCATGATATGAAAAAATGTGCCTTCTACATCAGAAATTATTAAATAAATCAACTATGTATTGAGTTCATGTAAATGTTTCTACTATGTACATTCATGATATGGTTTCTCTCATTTCAGAAAGACACAAGCCAGCATTAGAGACTTGGTACAAAGGAAGGTGTGCACACCACAGCAAAAAAGTTAAAGTACCAATGATTGTCACACACATACTAGATGTGGCGAAATTATTCTCTGCATTTGACCCATCACCCTTGACCACCCCCTGGGACGTGAGGGGAGCAGTGGGCAGCAGCGGTGCCGCGCCCGGGAATCATTTATAGTGATTTAACCCCCAATTCCAACCCTTAATGCTGAATGCCAAGCGGGAAAGGGAATGGGTCCCATTTTTATAGTCTTTGGTATGACTCGGCCGGGATTTGAACTCATGACCTACCGATCTCAGGGTGGACACTCTAACCACTAGGCCAGCGGCTGCATTGACTGATAGTGTCCCAAATATGTTGCTAACTGACACAATGCCACTATCAATGGTGGAGGATGACGGTTTCAGAAAAATGATTTACGTCCTCAACCCCGGTTACACTCTTCCCTCGAGGAACCATTTTACCAAACTGATGGAGAGGAAGTACGAGCTGACATTCCATGCAGTGTAGACTGACATAAAAGCCACCCAGAGCAAAATTTCTCTCACTACTGATGTGTTGACAAGTGTAGCCTACCTTGGCAATACATGCCACTACATTGGAGACAAATGGAACATGAAGTCAATCTGCCTTACGACCATGCCACTAGAGGAAATACCTTCAGCATCCAACATTGCAAAATGGTTGGAATAGGTAGTAGGCAGGTTTGAAATTCCCCTAAGCAAAATTATTGCTATCGTGCATGACAATGGTGCACTTTATTAAAAAAAAAAGGATTTTTCTAACACTTGCCATGTTATTGTTATGTTTGGCAAGTCGAAAGGACATGGTGCCAGTATGTTTGTTTTTTTGAAATAAAGTATTGGAAAGGATAGAAATGTAGTTTGTCTTTTTTATCTGATTATTAATCGATTAATTGAAGTAATAATCTACAGATTAATCGATTATCAAATTAATCATTAGTTGCAGCCCTACACCTGTGGGATGTTCCAAATAAGTGTTTGAAAAGCATTCCTCAACTTAATCAGTATTTATTGCCACCTTTCCCAACTTCTTTGTCACGTGTTGCTGGCATCAAATTCTAAACTAAATGAGTATTTGCAAAAAGAAAAAAAGTTTATCAGTTTGAACATCAAATAAGTTGTCGTTGTAGCATATTCAACTGAATATGGGTATAAAATGATTTGCAAATCATTGTATTCCGTTTATATTTACATCTAACATAACTTCCCAACTCATATGGAAACAGGGTTTGTATATATATATATGTATATACATATATATATATATATATATATATATACACACATACATGTACATATATATATATATATATATATATACACACACACGTATACATGTACATATATATATATATACACACACACGTACATGTACATATATATATATACATACATATATATATATACATACTAACTATATATATATATATATATATATATATATCTTGATTGGATTATCCAGAGAATAGTGCTCGATACCGTGGTAGAGCGCAATATGTAGGTGTGGGAAAAAATCACAAGACTACTTCATCTCTACAGATCTGTTTCATGAGGGGTTCCCTCAATCATCAGGAGATTTTAATGGAAGCATTCACATACAATGGTTTATATAGAGCACAGAGTGGGTGGGTACAAGCAGGCGTAGGGTGTGGTGATTGGCTCATGTGTTACCTAGGAGGTGTTTCCGTCTATGGCGGCATGTTGAAATGATTTCACTGCGCTTTCTTGCGACAGGAAACCTGATTGCCCTCTCAACGGAAGGTGCTTACAGACATCAGTCGTTTACCAAGCAAAGGTAATACGCAAGGACATTAACACATCCGACACGTACGTAGGATTAACCGAAGGAGCGTTCAAAACAAGATGGAATAATCACAACGCCTCCTTTAGAAACCAGACTTTGCAGAATTCTACAGATCTCAGCAAACACATTTGGAACCTCAAAGACAATAATGTTGAATATTCAATAACATGGCAAATTCTTGCATCCAGCACACCTTACAACAGTGGTAATAAAAGATGCAACCTATGCTTGAAAGAGAAACTGTTTATTATATATCATCCAGATCTATCATCTCTCAACAAGCGCAGTGAAATCATTTCAACATGCCGCCATAGACGGAAACACCTCCTAGGTAACACATGAGCCAATCACCACACCCTACGCCTGCTTGTACCCACCCACTCTGTGCTCTATATAAACCATTGTATGTGAATGCTTCCATTAAAATCTCCTGATGATTGAGGGAACCCCTCATGAAACAGATCTGTAGAGATGAAGTAGTCTTGTGATTTTTTCCCACACCTACATATATATATATATATATATATATATATATATGTAAAGTTTAATTGCAAAAAGGTGCTTTTGGTAGCCACCCACAAGCATCTGGCAAGCTTCTGCGTTTCATCTGACATCATATGGACAAACATTAGACTTTCTGGAGGAAAGTTCTGTGGTCAGATGAAACAAAAATGTAACTGTTTGGCCACAATGGAGAAGAAAAGGTGAGGCCTTTAATCTCAGGAACACCAGACCTACAGTCAAACGTGGTGGTGGTATTATGCTCTGGGCCTGTTTTTCTGCCAATTGAACTAATGCTTTAAATGGGACAATGAAAAAGGAGGATTACCTCCAAATTCATACACACATTAGGCTAGAATTAAGATTTTAGAATGGCCTTCCCAAAGTCCTGACTTAAACGTGCGGACAATGCTGAAGAAACAAGTCCATGTCAGAAAACCAACACATTTAGCTAAAACGGACCAATTTTGTCAAGAGGAGTGGTCCAAAATTCAACCAGAAGCTTGCCAGATGCTTGTGGATGGCTACCAGAAGCGCTTTATTGCAGTGAAACTTACCAAGGGACATGTAACCAAATATTAACATTGCTGGATGTATACTTTTAACCCAGCAGATTTGATCACGTTTTCAGTAGACCCATAATAAATTAATAAAACAACTAAACTTCATGAAAGTTTTTTGTGACCAACAAGTATGTGCCCCAATCACTCTATCACAAAAAAATAAGAGTTGGAGAAATTATTGGAAACTGAAGACAGCCATGACATTATGTTCTTTACAAGTGTATGTAAACTTTTGACCGCGACACACACATACTGCACATACACATATACAGCATATAGTTACTTTGCACGCAGTCGGCTTTCTGCCCCGGGCCAAATTGTTTTAGCCAAATGTGTCCCAATACTATTGAGCCACTAAGTTTAGTCCTTTGTGTAACAAAGTTTTATTACATATGTCCAAACATATGTACAGCACATTTCTCATCAAGAGTGGTTTCATCACAAATATAAATTATTTTTCCTCAAGAACATATGATACAAGACGGGGAGCCTGCTTGACGTGGAGGAAGTGGAAGAGGAAGGAGAAGAAACACCTTTCTGTGGTTATCATCACACAACACAATGGTCCCTTCCCTGCTCTCCGCCTGTCCTTAAGAAAAGTGACTGTGGAATACTTGGAGTCCTGCGGTGATCCTGGAGGCAAGCGGACATGTAAATAAGGCACACACGTGAGAAGCAGAAGAAAGAAAGAAGGTAAAACTTGGCACTGGGAGTTTGAAGGTGATTGAGAAGAAGGATCATAATACTGTCAGGCAAAGAACCAAAGACATGGTTGGAGTAGTTCCCGCAGAACTTGTAGTGTTGTGAGACAATACTGCAGCTTGTACATGATTGACAAAGTGGTTCTTACTTCTGACTTCTGACATGGCTCCGTCAAGTTCAGTTTTAGAAAGCGAAACACAAAAATGCATCCTGGTTGTCATGGTTCCTGCTGAGCGTGTTCCGATACTTTTGTGGAAAAAAGGCCCCCCCAAAAAACCCTTTTAGGCACTTTTAGGATTGAGATGAGTCAAGAGTTAGGAAAGTAGTCCATGGGACTAAGTGTTCCTCTGGCTCTTACTGGTATTGTTTGCTCAAGTCGTACCTTCCAGCAGAGGACTGCAACACTTTACACTTTATGTCTTCCTGTTGTTCCAGTTGGGGTCCGGGAGGGCGTTGGGGTCTGCGGGGCGCTCCAGAGGCGAGCGGGAGTCATGCGGCGACTTCTGCGCTTGCGGGGAGCGAGGATCCAGCGGCGGCGGCGGAGGTTTGTCCGGATGGAAGGGTCGGCCGTAGTGATCCGGACCGGGCGGACCGCCCGGTCTGTGGTCAGGCATCCGGCGGAAGTCCTGAGGGGTTTCCCGGCCCTGGTGGTAGTTGGGGCGGAAGTCGTCCGGACGTCTTCTTTTGGGCTCTGGATGTCTGAGACATGAGAACAGACAGGAGGTTGTTAGACTTCAAAGTAACGCTTTAGTACCAAATAGATGGGAATCAAAACACATAATCACATTTTGTTGCGCACGGGTGTCAATATGACATCATTGTATAATTTGCATAAACAGCTATGGCACATTTATTATACCTGTATGCTATATATAAAGACAAACCTACCTTCAATTCCAGAGCATTAAAATTATCCTGCAGCTAATTTTTGGATTTTTCTTCGCTGACGGCCATAAGCATTTAGTTTTCATTAAACACATACAAAGACACATAAATAGTTTGTTGTTTGTGCTAGGGCACCATCATTTAGACGAGTTCCCTCACTGCAGGTTCACCTGGGTGCATGCCTACAAGGATTTCCTGCTGTTTAAAACTTTGAACCGGAAGTAGAAGTAACATTCAGTCTTCTAGCCGTCTATTGAGTTTCTATTTAACTGAATTTTCTGCGTTTGACCTCTGTGAACACATTTTTTTTTACATCAAAATATGTTGACAATTTAATAAATAAAAAAATTAAATGTTTTAAAATTTAGTGTAAAAAAATATTAGTGCTGAAAAATTCTGTCGAAAAATTTACTCCTTCAAAAAGCAAGAGTCCATCCATCCATCCATCCATTTTCCCATCCATCCATTTTCTACCGCTTATTCCCTTTTGGGGTCGCGGGGGGCGCTGGCGCCTATCTCAGCTACAATCGGGCGGAAGGCGGGGTACACCCTGGACAAGTCGCCACCTCATCGCAGGGCCAACACAGATAAACAGACAACATTCACACACTAGGGCCAATATAGTGTTGCCAATCAACCTATCCCCAGGTGCATGTCTTTGGAGGTGGGAGGAAACCGGAGTACCCGGAGGGAACCCACGCATTCACGGGGAGAACATGCAAACTCCACACAGAAAGATCCCGAGCCCGGGATTGATCCCAGGACTGCAGGACCTTTGTATTGTGAGGCAGACGCACTAACCCCTCTGCCACCGTGAAGCCCCATCCATCCATTTTCTACTGCTTATTCCCTTTGGGATTGTGGGGGGCGCTGGTGCCAATCTCAGCTAGACTCACTTCCGATAAAATAAGGCTAAAGCAATCGATCCTGTTCAAGAACCAGCCAATGAAGTGCCAAGTTTGAAGTCATGTGACGCAGGTCTTGCAAAACAGCATAAAAAATGCAGTTAACTGGGCTACCTGGGCATTATAACACATAATGATCATTTCAATGCAGCCCGCTCAATGTTTTCAAACTATAGAAATGATTCCAATGGTTAAAATCTGTACTTTTTTTATGCGACATATGAGTTAATACGTGTCATGATATACAGTTAAATTGGCTGTGATATACAATGTGACCAGCAGATAATGCTGGATAATGATGCTCGATGTAATATCGTTGCAAAACAAGTGATATTATATCGAATCAGTGATTGTTTTTTACCCCTTTGCATTTATGTTTCACCGCGTTTGTTGCATTTTTGTTGGTCTTGCTTGATTATAAAAGATATCGATCAAGAAGGTGGTCTGCAGTAGAGGAACTTTTAAAAACACTGCATTTGTAATACGAAATTGTAATCACATTTATTAAATGTATGGAAATGTTTGCAAAATTGGAACATGAGTTCCCTAATAAAGGAGCTGGTCTGATCTCTCTGTGATTAAGCTCGCTGCAGTCAGCATGATTTTAAAACTGTCTGAATTACTTTATTTACAACAAATAAATCGATTACCAATTATTGACGTTTACGAATCAATTTTATAATCCTCCATGTCTGATTATTACCTCCACCTTTACATAACAATTAACACTGCAGTAAGAAAAAGCCTAAATGTTGATACTAATAACTGGGGGTGTCCGATATGATATTGATATGAGATATCGATCTGATTCATACAAAATATCTAGTATCGGACTAGCGCAAGCTCGACATACATAATTAGTGTCCATAATCGAAGAATATCGCAGTTTAAAACACATTTGTCAATAAATATCAAATAATATTAAATAGCGATTTAAACTCTCCAAGGCAGTAGCATACTACTGTTAATATTGTAACAAACAGGTCCGCATCACTGCACTTACTACATCATCAGTTAAATAAATTATTATGACCACTAGGTGTTGCAAAAAAAAAAAGTTTACTCCATTTCAACTCTAAGACAGCATAAGTCCATTCGGTACAGTTAACAATAATTACATTAATGTTTTTTATACCTAGCATTGTTCTCTGTTTGACTTATGTACCATTTGTGCTGATATCGGATTACTATGAGCAATGGCCAACGAGAAGAATTACGTCACCTGTAATACAAATCTGACACAAAGGTCTGCCTTTAAGTAAATATGATCTATGTTTTCAGCATTTTTTTACACATTAAAAAAAAAAATCAAAATAGCCGCCGCATGCTTAGCCTTTTCAGTACGCGGCCCTTGGTGGAAGACGTTTGGACACCCCTGCTACTGACTATAAGGTTTGATGTTCAGAGCGCAACATAATGTGCCGTGTTTCAAGTCACCTGTCGTAGTACGGCCGGTGGGTCCTTTGGTCGCGGACGTTGCTGTACTGGTCATAAGGCCTCTTGCGGGGGGAGCTGTTGTTACGGTAACCGCCCGAGCTGCGATACGAGTCCCCATGAGAGTGCCGATCGCCGTAGTGGTCCTTGTAGCGGTGGCCGTCGTATGGATGGTGGCGCTCCCCCTGCCAAGACGGGTTACTGTTGCCGGGGTGATTGTATTTGCGCTCCCTCTGCCAGTCTCCTCGGTCTGTAGAGTGGAGCACATATTTACTCCAAGTCAAAAGTTATTCACACTTTGGTCGTATTTGAAGTCTGTTGTGCTCAATACAAATACAGGAAACTTGGTCTGGTACTGTAAAAACCATGTTAAAATATTGTGTACCATGTGTTAAATATCAAAATAGTATTGCATACCCTGGTCTAGTACCATAACACTCTCTTAAACAATGGTCAACTATCCCGAACAAATTCCAACCCCATAAGAATCATAATTTTATCCAAGATGGCGGCGCCCGGACGGGCTGCGCTCTCGAGGAGCTCCTGCTAAAGATGGAACATTTGGCAGAAATACCGGACAATTCCACAAACTTTATGGCTGGCTCACATCGTGGTCACTCCGTGATCACGTACGACCGCCAGACACTTCTGGATGTGGACATATCGGGCCGTTTTGGACTGATAGACACTTGCGTGCTAGACTTGCTAACTAGCATGGGAATACGTCGGCGGCTACATCCAGCGGCCTGTGAAGCAGGGGAGTCTAGTAGCAGCGGGGGCCGTCTACGGAGCAGACGCCAGCGGTGTGATCGGAAACGCGGATGCCGAGCGGGGCTAAAAACAAAGCAGAAGGCTAATCCCCACAGAACACCACTTTCCTCCATCCCGAAGACGGATTTAGATGGAAAATGCGAGACTACTGGTCTGGGTAAGGAGTCAGTTAAATTAGAACAAGTTTTTTCTGCTTTGAGTGTTTCATAGTTGGACATGTGTTTTACTGAGGTGGCTAACTATGATGCGTGCAGTTTATCAAAGCAACAGACAAACAATCGGAAAATCCCCGTTACTGAGGTGGCTAACCATGATGCGTGCAGTTTATCAAAGCAACAATCAAACAATCGGAAAATTCCTGTCGTATCAATTCCTAGATATGGTCGTAACTATACTAAATGCACTGGGCATAATAAACACAACATTATTAATATTGCTACTACGGATAATTTGATCAAAAACTCCCTAAAACAGCCCACTACCTATAATATAGGTTTTTTAAACATAAGATCATTGTCTCCTAAAAGGTTGTTAGTTAATGATATTATCAGAAACAACAATCTTAACGTCATCGGTCTCAGCGAAACCTGGCTTAAACCAAACGACTTTTTTGCGCTAAATGAGGCATGTCCTCCTAACTTTACACATGCGCATATTGCCTGTCCGCTCAAAAGGGGTGGGGGGGTCGCACTAATATACAACGAAAACTTTAACCTTAGTCCTAACATAAATAATACATATAAATCGTTTGAGGTGCTTACTATGAGGTCTGTCACACCGCTGCCTCTACACCTGGCTGTTATCTACCGCCCCCCGGGGCCCTATTCGGACTTTATTAATGAATTCTCAGAGTTCGTTGCTGATCTAGTGACACACGCCGATAATATAATCATAATGGGGGACTTTAATATCCATATGAATACCCCATCGGACCCACCGTGCGTAGCGCTCCAGACTGTAATTGATAGCTGTGGTCTCACTCAAATAATAAATGAACCCACGCATCGCAACGGTAATACGATAGACCTAGTGCTTGTCAGGGGCATCACCGTTTCCAAAGTTACGATACTCCCGTATACTAAAGTATTGTCCGATCATTACCTTATAAAATTCGAGGTTCAGACGCATGTTCGTCAAACTAATAATAATAATAACTGCTATAGCAGCCGCAACATTAATACAGCCACAACGACAACTCTTGCTGACCTACTGCCCTCGGTAATGGCACCATTCCCAAAGTATGTGGGCTCTATTGATAACCTCACTAACAACTTTAACGACACCCTGCGCGAAACCATTGATAACATAGCACCGCTAAAGTTAAAAAAGGCTCCAAAAAAGCGCACCCCGTGGTTTACAGAAGAAACTAGAGCTCAGAAATTATTATGTAGAAAGCTGGAACGCAAATGGCGCACGACTAAACTTGAGGTGCACCATCAAGCATGGAGTGATGGTTTAATAACTTATAAACGCATGCTTACCTTAGCTAAAGCTAAATATTACTGAAATCTCATCCACCGTAATAAAAACGATCCTAAATTTTTGTTTAGTACGGTAGCATCGCTAACCCAACAAGGGACTCCTTCCAGTAGCTCAACCCACTCAGCTGATGACTTTATGCAATTCTTTAGTAAGAAAATTGAAGTCATTAGAAAGGAGATTAAAGACAATGCGTCCCAGCTACAACGGGGTTCTATTAACACTGACACGATTGTATATACGGCGGATACTGCCCTCCAAAATAGTTTCTCTCGTTTTGAGGAAATAACATTAGAGGAATTGTTACAACGTGTAAATGGAATAAAACAGACAACATGTTTACTTGACCCTCTTCCTGGGAAACTGATCAAGGAGCTCTTTGTATTATTAGGTCCATCAGTGCTAAATATTATAAACTTATCACTCTCCTCGGGCACTGTTCCCCTAGCATTCAACAAAGCGGTTATTCATCCTCTTCTTAAAAGACCTAACCTCGATCCTGACCTCATGGTAAATTACCGACCGGTGTCTCACCTTCCCTTTATTTCAAAAATCCTTGGAAAAATTGTTGCGGAGCAGTTAAATGAACACTTAGCGTCTAACAATCTATGTGAAACCTTTCAATCCGGTTTCAGGGCAAATCACTCCACGGAGACAGCCCTCGCAAAAATGACTAATGATCTATTGCTAACGATGGATTCTGATGCGTCATCTATGTTGCTGCTCCTCGATCTTAGCGCTGCTTTCGATACCGTCGATCATAATATTTTATTAGAACGTATCAAAACACGAATTGGTATGTCAGACTTAGCCCTGTCTTGGTTTAACTCTTATCTTACTGATAGGATGCAGTGTGTCTCCCATAACAATGTGACCTCGGACTACGTTAAGGTAACGTGTGGAGTTCCCCAGGGTTCGGTCCTTGGCCCTACACTCTTCAGCATCTACATGCTGCCGCTAGGTGACATCATACGCAAATACGGTATTAGCTTTCACTGTTATGCTGATGACACCCAACTCTACATGCCCCTAAAGCTGACCAACACGCCGGATTGTAGTCAGCTGGAGGCGTGTCTTAATGAAATTAAACAATGGATGTCCGCTAACTTTTTGCAACTCAACGCCAAAAAAACGGAAATGCTGATTATCGGTCCTGCTAGACACCGAACTCTATTTAATAATACAACTCTAACATTTGACAACCAAACAATTAAACAAGGCGACACGGTAAAGAATCTGGGTATTATCTTCGACCCAACTCTCTCCTTTGAGGCACACATCAAAAGCGTTACTAAAACGGCCTTCTTTCATCTCCGTAACATCGCTAAAATTCGCTCCATTCTGTCCACTAAAGACGCTGAGATCATTATCCATGCGTTTGTTAAGTCTCACCTCGACTACTGTAACGTATTATTTTCGGGTCCCCCCATGTCTAGCATTAAAAGATTACAGTTGGTACAAAATGCGGCTGCTAGACTTTTGACAAGAACAAGAAAGTTTGATCACATTACGCCTGTACTGGCTCACCTGCACTGGCTTCCTGTGCACTTAAGATGTGACTTTAAGGTTTTACTACTTACGTATAAAATACTACACGGTCTAGCTCCATCTTATCTTGCCGATTGTATTGTACCATATGTCCCGGCAAGAAATCTGCGTTCAAAGGACTCCGGCTTATTAGTGATTCCCAAAGCCCAAAAAAAGTCTGCGGGCTATAGAGCATTTTCCGTTCGGGCTCCAGTACTCTGGAATACCCTCCCGGTAACAGTTCGCGATGCCACCTCAGTAGAAGCATTTAAGTCTCACCTTAAAACTCATTTGTATACTCTAGCCTTTAAATAGACTCTAGCCTTTAAATAGACTCCCTTTTTAGACCAGTTGATCTGCCGTTTCTTTTCTTTTTCTTCTATGTCCCACTCTCCCGTGTGGAGGGGGTCCGGTCCGATCCGGTGGCCATGTACTGCTTGCCTGTGTATCGGCTGGGGACATCTCTGCGCTGCTGGTCCGCCTACGCTTGGGATGGTTTCCTGCTGGCTCCGCTGTGAACGGGACTCTCGCTGCTGTGTTGGATCCGCTTTGGACTGGACTCTCGCGACTGTGTTGTATCCATTGTGGATTGAACTTTCACAGTATCATGTTAGATCCGCTCGAGATCCATTGCTTTCCTCCTCTCCAAGGTTCTCATAGTCATCATTGTCACCGACGTCCCACTGGGTCATTATTGTCACCAATATCCCACTGGGTGTGAGTTTTCCTTGCCCTTATGTGGGCCTACCGAGGATGTCGTGGTGGTTTGTGCAGCCCTTTGAGACACTAGTGATTTAGGGCTATATAAGTAAACATTGATTGATTGATTGATTGAATTTTCATTGTAAACATAGTATTGATTGAGAAGTTTATTGACATCCTAAAAAATAGATTCTATGTAATGCTTTAAAGAGGCAAATGGATGGCACGAAAAGCCAAAAGGCTTGTTTCCAATGTGGTCCATTAAATATTCATCACATGTGCTACATTCAATAATAAAATATATATAATGTAATTGTTTATATAAATGTTATAGTAACATGTATATAAAAGATTATGTTATTTACTTTTTATAAATTATGTACATATACACAGTACACGTCAGGTGATTTGAAAAATATTATGTACAAAAAATGGGGGGGTATATACACGATGTACATGACACTATGAACTATTTGTAATTGATTTATGCTGTTTTTAAGTTGAAGTGGCGTGGTAATTGGTATTTAGGTGGCACTTTCCCACAATAATTTCTTAATTTAAGATGCAGTAAGTTGAATGATGCGGACACATTTGTTACTGGATACTTTTAAATATGCTTCTGCTTTGGAGACTTTGTATGTGTAAGTAATATGCAACTATAAGGGGTTGAGTGTAGTAGTACTGCGTACCCTGGTCGAGTATTTATTTACCCGTTCTTGTGACACACACCTGTTCTAGTATCTCAATGTTATCGTAAATCATGGTCAGGTATCAAAAACCCTGAAAAATTGTAATTATGACGTAAACCCTGGGTCTAAGTACTGCAGTAGTGAAGTAAGCTCCAGTCTAGTATCACACACCTTGCTTGGTCTAGTATTTTAAAAACTCTTGTGTAATATCAAAAACCCTTGTCAAGTATTGCAATAGTATCATACACCTTGTTTTCATATTGCAAAAGTATTGTACTGATCAAATCCAATATCCTAAAACCTGGTTTGGTATCATCAATTAGGGATGCACAATATTTTTTTTCCAAGTCGATACTGATACAGATACCAATCCTTTAATGATATGGAATGTTTATTAAATTTGGATTTAGTATGTGCACAAATGTCTTTGAAGCATCTTCTATAGCAGCAGGCCTCTTCGTAGGCTTTCAAAACCCCGTCGCAGTGATACTGGCATTTTAGGTGGCTGATAAAGAGTGATGCGTTGAAGTACGATGTTTTTCCCTCTCAGTTAAATGTTCGCAGAAATTTGGTGCAAATCGCGAGTGAAAGGTCTCCTATAAAACAGTGATGAAGTCCTATACTGTTGTTGACACCATGTTTGTTTACAATGCTTAATGGAGAAAAGGGGAACTTGATTGGACTACAGCACAGCAAGAATAATATCGCCTAATTAAGAGTGTATTTTTCTCCGATATTGGTTATCGGATTTATCGTTGTGACTCACAAGACGAATGTCCTGAGATCAATCCCAGGCTCGGGATCTTTGGGTAAAGTTTGCATGTTCTCCCAGTGACTGCGTGGGTTCCCTCCGGTCCCTCCGGCTTCCTCCCACCTCCAAAAACATGCACCTGTGAATGTGAGTGTGAATGTTGTCTGTCTATCTGTGTTGGCCCTGCGATGAGGTGGCGACTTGTCCAGGGTGTACTCCGGCTTCCGCCCGAATGCAGCTGAGATAGGCTCCAGCACCACCCGCGACCCCGAAAGGGACAAGCGGTAGAAAATGGATGGAAGGGTGGACGTCATAATTCTTCATATCCGCATGTGCACCCTCGGGATATAACGATAAACGATATTAATGATAACCACAGTAAAACTCCCGACGGTTAATATTACCGTTTTAAATTAAAATTATCGAAAAATCGTGATTGATAACTGCACTTTGATAAACTCACAGACTGACTGGCGCCAGCACGCTAACTTGAATGCTAACATGAAAATATGATACATTAACTTCTTTCCCCATTAAGAAAAGATATAACCTCAACTAAATTGATACAAACACATTCCTGTCCACGCAACTAAGTTATTTATTTGTGCAAATTGAACCTACAAATTGTGCATTTTAAGAAAACACAGTAATTGATTTATATACTGTTTTGCGGTCCATTCAAGGACCGCTGAAGAGTCTAACACCCACCAGAATTAATAAATGATTATAATCAACTTTATTTGCCATGCACTTTTCATCTAGATAAATCTTAAAGTGCTACAGTAAAAACAATAAAAGCTTAGACATTAACACGGAAAAAATATTAAGACTAAAACACTACCAGAGGAGCATAAAAAACACAAAATGAGCAAAAGAGTGTCTATTTATTTTAGTTAAAAAAAATTAAAAAAAAGGTCAAAGATTTCATTGTGTACTAGTACTTATGACCACATTCAACAATACTGCCATAATAATGATTACCCTTAATTATTTTGGTCACGATAACCGAGATATGAAATTTTCATATTGTTACATCCCTTGTGTACCCCTAATTGCAATAGCATGGAAAACACTAGTTTACAGTAGTATCATGAACTTAGGTCAAGTATTGCAATTGTATTGTACATTCTAGTCTACTATTGTATCAGTACTCTAAATTCTGATTTAGTATCACACATTATCACTAGTCTCACTAGTAGTACTTAAGGCTGTGAATCTTTGGGCAGCACACATTTTGATTCGATTCTTGGGGGTAACGAGTCAATTCACAATCAAGTTTTTTTAATTACACTGTATGCCAGTTGTATGATTAACTACATTCCTTCAAAAAATAGACAAACAGCTCTGATACATGTTTATGTTACTTTACAGAAAACTGGTATTGTTTAATAAAATTATTCCCAAACATTTACGAAGGTCAAATACAAAAAAATGCAACAAGTATCCCACACTTCTCTTTTCTAAAATAAATCTGTACAGAAAATCATCTACCTCAACAATATGATTTGCCGGAGTACCTGGACAGGACAGATTTAAGAACATAACTAACTAAATACATTTAAAAAATAATAATAAATAATAATAATAACAATAAAAATATAAAAAAATATATTTTTTAAATTGATTAACTATCGTTAAAAATAAGAATAGTGATTTATTCGAAAATCTATTTTTCTTACATCTCTAGTTGTAGTCTTTGTTCAGGAAAATAAATTAAATATAAAGATTTCCACGTACCGTCATTGCCAAAGTGCCGTTTGTTGCCCATGTTGTAAGGGTCTCTGTGGTGCCCGTGTGGACCTGACTTTGCCGAGTGGGACGACGCTGACTGCGGTCCCGAGGAATCCCGACTGGAACTGGAGGCTTCGGGCCGGAAAGCTTTAACTTTGCCTGCGGGGTCGTCCTTCTTCTTCACCTCCTTCTGGAAACGTCCATCAAAAAGTTGAAGGTCTGCGCCATAAAGCAGTTCCAACACTGAATGCTACATTCGTCGGCCACTTGCCTCATCATCATGTGATCGTTTCTTCTGGGCCATTTTGTAAAGCTTGTGGAGCTTCCTGGCGCCAAACTCGGTGAATTTGGACACAAAAATCCAGAGGTTTCTGTGGAAAACAGGACAAAATGTTTTACGAATCCCTTTCTCTACTTGCAAACGTTTCAATTTAGGTAGTGAACCAAATATGCCATCGTGTGCGAACCATGTTCCATTCTGTGTCACGCCTAGAGGCAAAAAGCAGGACGCATAATCTTTTGGGTGTCGGAGACTACTCGTCACTTCTCAACGCTTCATCAGGTGTGCCTTTTCTGTGTATATTCGCCTTTTGACAAGTTGTGTCCATTTTACTAACTCAATATGAGTCCCAAAAGAAGGAAAGAATCGCTGTGGAGTTTAAAGAAAAAACAACAACAACCGACAAAGCAAATGTCGTCCCACAGCAAGTTTTAACTGTGATTATATCAGATTTTTCTGGAGAAATACAGCGGTGTAGATGAGCTACCGCTCGTTCATCGGCGCGTTTTTCAAGAGCGCACAAAGATTCCCCTCCCCTGATCGTTCACCTCCTTTGACCATGTTAATGTGTGAATTTTACTTTTTTAAATGTTTTTATTGTAGCAATATGTTCGTTAAAGTTAAGGATTTTTGTGATTTCTGATCGTTTGTAAGGGCACCAACGGGACTTCTGTATGTGAGTGTTTGTTGGCAGAGTAACGCATACAAAGGACAGTTCAGCTTGTTGTTGTTTTGCCTTGTTAATAAAGAGATAGTTAATTCATCACCTCCTTGTTATGTTTGCTTGATATACAGTACTGTATAACACTTTGTGTTGTGTTCAAAGTGTATAAACCTTCACTAAAATATAGACTTTTTTTTGCGACTGGAACCCATTATCTGTATTTACATTTTTTCTTATGCAGAAATTTGCTTCAATATACACATTTTCCATTTTGCCAATTAAGTTCATAAAATCGAGGTTCCATAGTATTAAATGTATTATATCGAACAATTACATGGAATCATCGTACCGTCGCCATATCTTAACGTGTTCGGGGTCGTTGTAGGCTTTAAGGCACTCTGTGATTCGGTCTCCAATCTTCAGCAGGCATGTGCGTGTGTGCTGGAGCTGCTCCTGGTCCGACAAGCCCTCATCTGGTTTATCCAGCTGCTTCAAGGCCTTCTTCACAGGCCGCATGCGCTCCTTACACTACAAATGACGACAGATATACAACTGACTTATTAAAAAAAAAAAAAAAAAAAAAAAACGCACCAAACTTGTGTTGTGCAACAAACTCACAATACTAAAAGTCTCTTGGTCGAGTTCATCGTCCTCCTTTCCTTCGATGGGAACAGGCTCTGAGCCGGCGGTGATGTGGACTGGCCCTTGGTTTTTCCTCCCTTTGGCTCCTTTAGCCTGGACAATGCACAACAAAACAATATTTAAGAAAAAGACTACAATGTGCATTTCTACTGAAACATACAAAAAAAAAATGCCCATTATGTATAGAAATTTATTTTTAAGTATTTGTCATAGAGAGCAATATATAGAAATATACAAACTAAATTATAGTAGAGTGGAACCTCATTTTACAAACAGCTCTTTTTGCAAACTTTTTGATTTACAAACTTTTATCATTTAAAAGTTAAAAATAAATTAATAATTAAAAAAATACCTCCCTTTATGAAAATAGAGATAAAGGCATCATGTAAAAAGCTGACAGGTTGATATTATTAAGGAATAAAAAAAATATGTATTCGTCTTTAGATATATGGATAACGTTTACCGTATTTTTGGACGCAGTTTTTTTTCATAGTTTGGCCGGGGGTGCGACTTATACTCAGTAGCGGCTTATGTGTGAAATTATTAACACGTTACCGTAAAATATCAAATAATATTATTTATCTCATTCACGTAAGAGACTAGACGTATAAGATTTCATCGGATTTAGCAATTAGGAGTGACAGATTGTTTAGTAAACGTGTAGCATGTTTTATATGTTATAGTTATTTGAATAACTCTTGTTCTATATGTTATAGTTATTTGAATAACTCTTGCCATGATGTGTTGCGTTAACCTTCTCAGTTGGATATTTGTGCGTCATATAACGTACACTTATTCAGCCTGTTGTTCACTATTCTTTATTTATTTTAAATTGCCTTTCAAATGTCTATTCTTGGTGTTGGGTTTTATCAAATAAATTTCCCCAAAAAATGTGACTTATAATCCTGAGCGACTTATACTCCGAAAAATACGGTATATAGAGCCTTTTTATTAGACATTACAAATGACATGATGGTATTACGTTCACAACCAAACACTGCTCTACATAATCAGTAATCATGATTTCCATATTGATAACAATAATCTTAATTATTACTTCGGCCATAATTTGGCAGCCCCAGATCTCATACATGAACACTATTTCTATCTACATGGACAAAAAGTGCAGTTACGTCTTATGGCCATCAGGTGCCATCTTTCAAAATTCTTACATTGTCTTCTTTTTATCTCTAGTGTCCATAAAGTTCTATCTTGCACAGTTGTCCGATTTGTTTTAGTAATTTTTTTCTGCCATATTAATTTGTTTATAATGGTTTTGTTGCTTTCATATGCACATTCAATTTCTACTTGAGGTTGATGAAACTGTTTTTATCTACAATAATATTTCTCCTTCAAAGAAAATAATTTTGAATGTGTTGTGTTTTTTAAATGAAACTTGGTTCAAAAATTTCAGTATAAATATTTTTTCAAAATTTGGAGCATATTCAGAAATACTGCAAAAATAATGACAACAGTGATAATTTTATTGAAATAAATTCCTAATAGAAAAAGGTGAAAAGTAAAAGCTAAATACACAATACAAACACTCACAACATGACTGATAGAATGCTAAAATAATTATGACAGACCATCTCAAAAAATGTAATGGAATTTTACAGCCTTTTCGCTGAATAAAATAATGCACATGAAAATAACTGAAGTGGGATTTGTAATATTAACTATGTACAATACAACAGTGAATATTAAGAAAATATGAACGTCTTTCCTGGACGACAGTCTCCGGGTCGATCTTTTAAAATAAAGCAAAATTCAACAAACACAGCAAAACATGAACGCAAAGGACGAAAAAAAAAAAACACCCAAAGATCCATATAATAATAATCCATATGATATCACTTTTCTTCAGAACAGAATTTGTTTCCATGTTCCTCCCTGATACATTTCAGACTTGCTGCAGTAAACAAACCTGCAGTAAACAAACCCCGTCCACTCTGCTTCCTGCCTCGTCTGCTTGCAGCTGCTGTGACCTAGATCAGTGGTTCTCAAATGAGGGTACGCATACCCCTGGGGGTACTTGAAGGTATGCCAAGGGGTACGTGAGATTTTTAAAAAATATTCCAAAAATAGCAACGATTCAAAAACCCTTTATTAATATATTTATGATATTTTAACAAAATATGAATGTAAGTTCATAAACTGTGAAAAAAATAAAACAATGCAATATTCAGTGTTGACAACTAGATTTTTTGTGAACATGTTCCATAAATATTGATGTTAAAGATTTCCTTTTTTGTGAAAAATGTTTAGAAGTAAGTTGATGAATCCGGATGGATCTCTTACAATCCCCAAAGGGGGCACTTTAAGTTGATGATTACTTCTACGTGTAGAAATCTTTTTTTGTAATTGAATCACTTGTTTATTTTTCAACAAATGTTAAGTTATTTTTATATCTTTTTTTGCCAAATAGTTCAAGAAAGACCATTATACAATTTAATAAATCCGAAACTGATGACATAGTGCTGTATTTTACTTCTTTATCTCTTTTTTTCAACAAAAAATGCTTTGCTCTGATTAGGGCAGTGGTTCTCAAACTTTTTTTGTCATCCCCCACTTTGGACAAGGGGGAGTTTTCAAGCCCCACCTGCCCCCATCGCCACAACAGAATGCTAATGCCAAGCTTAACATTTTCAAATTTATTGAACATCAAGTAACATTGAAGTCAGGGTTTCCCACACATTCATTTATTTGTGGCGGCTCGCCACGAAAGAATTACGGCCGCCACAAATAAAAAATAAATAAAAAAAATCGGCTTTTGACTCGCTTGACCGCTCATAAAAGCAGTGGGACTCTGTCTGTGAATGGAGCTTGTAGTTACATATTATATAAATATGATATAAATATGTACATAACGTGTTGTAATTATATTCCAACTCCGCGTTCTTCTTGGTCATTGCCGCCGCAAGAATATAATAATAAAAATGTTTTTTTAAGTGAAATTCCCTCCCGTTCCTCGCGCCCCACCTGTCATGTCTCTATTCCCCACAGGTGGGGCCCGCCCCACACTTTGAGAAACGCTGGATTAGGGGGTAATTGAATTTAAAAAAATGTTCACAGGGGGTACATCAATGAAAAAAGGTTGAGAACCACTGACCTACATTATCTTAATAACCCGTATATCACTCAAAAGCGTAGATTCCAAACATTGGTATACGCTCTATAGTTTAGGACTACCGTAATTTAAAGAAATGCACTGCACATCATATTAGCGATTCCGGTTCCGATGGTAAAGGTTTAAAAACCCAATCTACTTGTTGAAATTATTGTTAAAAGTTGCATACTTTCTGATGTAAGGCACGTCCATCTACACAAATTAAAATGTATTAAGCACTTATTTCTTATGTCTGTTCAAGCTAGCTTACAGACTAGTTTAGCAATTAGCATACCCTCTTGTCCGCTCCTGCTTGTTCTTACTCGGTGTGTAACATATTTAGCCACCTCCTTCGGTCTTACTGTGATTAAAATACTTGTAAGAAATGTATTTTTTTGGCTACAGTGGAGGTGATAATAATTTATTTACAAGAGCAGCAAAACGCTGTGTTTGGATATACACAGTTAGCTGCTCGCTGCCTCTGTCATCCGGGCAACCAAAAATAAAGGATCAAACAGCGGGGATCGTTTTTGTAATCTGCATTAAATAGGCCCCAATCGGCATTGGGCGATCACTTACTTTTTCATTGAAATCGAATGATAGTGATTCGACTTACAGCTCTTGTATATAACAGCAGGTGTTGTGTTTCATCAAGGGTGAATTACCTTTTCTTTTTTTGCCTTGTTGACCTTCTTTTCCTTCTCGCCTTCCTTCTCCTTTTTAGGCGTTCCCTGTTTTTCTTTATTCTCCTTGTTGTCCTTCTTCTTTTGTCTTTTCTTGGCAGGCGACTTCTCTGCTCCTTCCTCCTGAAAAAAACACAATAGATTATATTTAGTTGTGTGTCACCTTAACTGGCTTTCAGGGCATTGAATAGATTGCACTGAACTGTTCAGGTGGTCTTCAAAGACGTTCTTCCTAGTTTGAGCAAACTTTATTTATGATTATCTAACCCGTGAATGCGTGGGTTCCCTCCAGGTACTCCGTTTTCCTCCCACCTCCAAAGACATGCACCTGGGGATAGGTTGATTGGCAACACTAAATTGGCCCTAGTGTGTGAATGTGAGTGTGAATGTTGTCTGTCTATCTGTGTTGGCCCTGCGATGAGGTGGCGACTTGTCCAGGGTGTACACCGCCTTCCGCCTGATTGTAGCTGTGATAGGCGCCAGCGCCCCCCGCGACCCCAAAAGGGAATAAGCGGTAGGAAATGGACTGATGAATAACTCAGATGTCAAACTCAAGGCCCGGGGGCCAGATCTGGCCCATCCCATTATTTTATATGACCCGCAAATGCCTGGAAAAAATATGCGTCAATAAAGTACCTTATATTTTTTTCCTTAAATTGTAATTTTTTTCCATTTTGACAAAAAAATAAAAAATGTACTGCATGAAATTGTACACTTTTTAAACTTTAACAGGATCCGGTATGGTATGGTATGCTATATAAAACCCTGTTTCCATATGAGTTGGGAAATTGTGATAGATGTAAATATAAACGGAATACAATGATTTGCAAATCATTTTCAACCCATATTAAGTTGAATATGCTACAAAGACAACATATCTAATGTTCAAACTGATAAACATTTTTTTTTTTGCAAATAATCATTCACTTTAGAATTTGATGCCAGCAACATGTGACAAAGAAGTTGGGAAAGGTGGAAATAAATACTGATAAAGTTGAGGAATGCTCATCAAACACTTATACAGGTGTGCAGGCTATTTGGGAACAGTTGGGTGCCATGATTGGGTATAAAAGCAGCTTCCATGAAATGCTAAGTAATTCACAAACAAGGATGGGGTGAGGGTCACCACTTTGTAAGCAAATTGTCGAACAGTTTTCGAACAACATTTCTCAACGAGCTATTGCAAGGAGTTTAGGGATTTTACCATCTACGGCCCGTAAAATCATCAAAAAGTTCAGAGAATCTGGAGAAATCACTGCACGTAAGCGATGATGTTACGGACCTTTGATCCCTCAGGCGGTATTGCATCAAAAACCGACATCAGTGTGGAAAGGATATCACCACATGGGCTCAGGAACACTTCATAAAACCACTGTCAGTAACTACAGTTGGTCGCTACATCTGTAAGTGCAAGTTAAAACTCTACTATGCAAAGCCAAACCCATTTATCAATAATATCCGGAAACGCCGCTGGCTTGGCTGGGCCCGAGCTCACCTAAGATGGACTGATTCAAAGTGGAAAGGTGTTCAGTGGTCTGACGAGTCCAAATTTCAAATTATATTTGGAAACAGAGGACGTGGTGTCCTCCGGAACAAAGAGGAAAATAACCATTCGGATTGGTATAGGCGCGAAGTTCAAAATCCAGCATCTGTTATGGTATATGGGGGTGGATTAGTGCCCAAGGCTTGGGTAACTTATACATCTGTGAAGGCACCATTAATGGTTAAAGGTACATACAGGTTTTGGAGCAACATATGTTGTCATCCAAGCAACGTTATCATGGACGCCCCTGCTTATTTCAGCAAGACAAGTCTTACAACAGTGTGGCTTCGTAAAAAAAGGGTGCGGGTACTTTCCTGGCCCGCCTGCAGTCCAGACCTGTCTCCCATCGAAAATGTGTGGCGCATTATGAAGTGTAAAATACGACAGCGGAGACCCCGGACTGTTGAACGACTGAAGCTCTACATAAAACAAGAATGGGAAAGAATTGCACTTACAAAGCTTCAACAATTAGTTTCCTCAGTTCCCAAACGTTTATTGAGTGTTGTTAAAAGAAAAGGTTATGTAACACAGTAGTGAACATGTCCTTTCCCAACTACTTTGGCATGTGTTGCAGCCATGAAATTCTAAGTTAATTAATATTTGAAGAAAAAAAAAAAATTATGAATTTGAACATCAAATATCTTGTCTTTGTAGTGCATTCAATTGAATATGGGTTGAAGAGGATTTGCAAATCATTGTATTCCATTTATATTTACATTTAACACAATTTCCTAACTAATATGGAAACGGGGTTTGTAAATGTATTTTGAATATGCATACATTTACATGTGATACATTTATACAAGTTGAAAGTTATAAATTTTCATAAAATGTTCGAAAAGTAATAGGAAGAAGCAAGGCTTATTAAATTCTACCCGTTTCCACTTCATATCAATTTCTAACAGATATGTTCACTTAATGTTGTTATCTTGTAACATTTTACATTCTGTAGTAAATTCCAAACACAGAAATTATCTTTTTAAGTCTTCAAATGAATTCTGATTCTCATGAGATGAATTATATACAATTTCCAATGAAGTTCAATATATTAATATTTATTACTTAGAAAACACGTAGTATGAACAACATATTGAACTGAGTTATATTAGTACATTCTTTGCATAGTCCATTTCATTATTTAATTTCAGATACTGATATGCTAAAACTCTTGTGTTGTAAGATTTTCCTCTAACGTTATATTTCTCCTATTTTTGTTGAGTATTGCAACTAATATTACACTGTCATACTTAGATTTTTTTTGGGGTCAAAATAAAAATCAATACCTAAATATCCACATGTTTTATGATTTTAGCACAAGTTATCTAGCAAATTGAGCACTGTAAAAATGATAATAGATTTTACGGTAAAATGTACATAGACTTTTACTGCATATTAAAGTAGATTAAAATAACTACCACTTTTTTTACTGAGCTGACAGTTTTTTACCTTAAAATCTATGGTTGTTGTTTTATGGTGTATTACTGTAAATGAAAAAATTGTGCCACATTTTTAATGGTAGAAAATTGGCGGCTCAGTGGCCAGAATAAAAATTAAAAAAACAGTGGTACCGTTTTTCCATTTACACAAATAAATGCAGCTGAGATAGGCTTCAGCGACCCCAAAAGGGACAAGCGGTAAAGAACGGATGGACAGATGCTGCAAAACCACCATAAATTTTACAGAACAATTCCCGGAGAATAAGCATTCTTTTTTTTTTTGTAAAAAAATAATGGTACTCTTTTTCAATTTACTACAATATGTTCCAAAAAAACTGTACATTTTACAGTAAAATTCTGATTACTGAGTTGCCAGTTTCATACTGTAAAATCAACAGATTTTTTCATACATAGTATGTAAAAATTTTTTTTTAGATAAAAATCTAATTCTAAGCAAATTCAAATTTTATTCGGTGCTGCTGGCGGCTCTTTGTTGGCAGCCATAACTGCAATGTGGCCCTCAATGAAAAGGAGGTTGACACCCCTGATCTGGATGTGAAGGACATCTCTAGCCTGTCTACTTGATTCAATGCCCTGAGAGTACAATGACTTGGATGAATGAGACTTGTTTGTCCATAACAAATTCCAAAAGACGTGTCAAAAGGGAGAATATCGAACCTTGAGCTCGCCCTCTTCTGACGGATTGTCGGACAAGCGTGGAGATGAGATGTCATTACCCTGCTCATCCTTGACGACCTTCTCCTTTTTTACACGGGGCTTCCTTTTCTTCACTTTGACCTTACAAGGGAAAGAGGCTAGATAAGTGTGGATGGAAATGTGACGCGAGCTGTGCTGATGAGCTCCACATGTTGACTTCAGCACACCTCATCTCCTGTTTTTGACAGATCTCCACTGTCTTGCTCCTTTTTCAGCAGCTTGAGAAGATACTCTGCTCGAGCTTGCAGCTGCTTGGCCTGAGGCTTCTTGCCAGGATCATCTGGAAGAATCTGTGTAGATAAAACAAGTCATTCTCCATCCACAACGATGACAGCAGTAAGAATACGCTTTTAAAAAAGATATTTGCCTTTTCGCCCAGCTTGAGGTCAGGATCGGTCTTAAGCAGATCCCAGTTGCTGAACCCGTGTTCATATATTCCCAGTAAGAGCTGAACGTCGTCTTCCACGTTCCATTCCACATCGAAGTGTGCTACCTTGACTCTGCATGTAAGCCTGAAACTTTTGACAATCATAACAAAGTCAGTTGTGACGCACGAGATCTTCCTAAATATTTATAAGTAGCGAACGACTAATTATAGTTATTTGGCATTTTGACGTATATCTGTCTATTTTTTTTCTTCACAAATACAACAGAACTACATCAGTAGATACAAAATATACACATACGATACCAGTATTTAGTATTTCAATATTTTTATGAAGTAAATGGTAATAACTGCTCAAGCACCAATATGCTTGCTCTGCATGAGAAAAGTAATTTAATTTGATTTTAAGGGTAACTGTACTTTTTTTCCAAATATGCCTGTAATTCACAATCATTATGAAAGACATGATGATGAATGTTTTTTTTTTAGTAAATAAAAGTCAACGTACAACAGACAAACTATAGCGCACTGTGATCTCTCCCAGTGCCCCTATGTTTACATCATCGATTGGTCTGTTGTTTCCTCGCTTCCTTTAAATGTATTCTAGATCATAAATCATGCATTTCACCTGGACAAAAGAAGTCTGAGTAGGTTTTCCCACAAGTTTGTATACTATAGGACCCGAAAATGGCCAGAATGACACAAGATGCTTAGTCCCCTCCTCCCCCATTCCGTTTCTTCGTAAGGATTGAGATATTCTTCATCTAAATGGGAATATATGAACATCCCAGCAGTCAGTATCATAATGACAGCAGACATTGTACAGTAAGTGGTGTTTTATTATGTTTGTTGTCTGCATTGAGTAGTAATCAGTGATGAAAAAAAGAAAACATGATAGGTTTTTGAAATAAATGCCCCATGTGTGTAAAATGAGCAAAATACGTACAAAATAAATGCTGTAATAAATTTGCCAGTTACTACATTACATATATACTTACATCATGTATATAAAACCTTGATGTAGGTGTTTGCATGTTTTTAAGGGCTTTATGGGCAGAATTGAGCAGCTCCCAATGCCTCCAATGTAAGGGGACTTTTGATTGCATTTATTTAATATTTAAAATGCAAAAAAAAAAAAAAACATCCATTGTAATGTCTTTCATAATGATTGTGAACAACAGGCAAAATTCCAAACAAGTGCAGTTCCCCCTTAAGAATAAAAAATACTGTCATTGTCATACATTCTCCCCAAATATGTTTCGATATCTGACAGGAATTTATTTGAGTTCTTGTGAGAATTCTTCTCTGGTCTGCTCAGCTGTTTATACTGCGCCGCTCGCAGGTCTCCTACAGTACGTCTCATCTGCTTACATGTCAAAACATTACACTTTTGCCAGGATATCCAGTTTTTCTGGCCCCTTTTTTTTGTTTATTGCTACTGCAATAAACAAAGCAGCGTGCAGTGAAAGCAGCGTGCAGTGCTTTATGTTCCGTGATCTACAGAAATGGATGGACATTAAGATGACAGAAGAAATATATGCCATAAATTCAAACTTTGCGTAGATAAAAAATAAGAGATTCATGCCGTACTGTAAGTAAATAAGAACAGGCAGCAGCTCAGACCTTCTCAATATTTCCGTAACATCCAGAAAGAAATTATGCCAGCCAGCTTAAAAAATGTCTCAAATATAAGTTATGTAAAGGAGCACAAAATTTATTTTATTTAAATGTTTACAATAAGGAAACCTTACAATTAATCAAATCCAATTACTTTTATAAAATGTTATTAAATTGAGTAGTTGCAAAGTTAAACAATCATATTTTTACCAGTTTTCCCAGGAGATTTTTCTATATTTTAAAATGCAAATGTTGATACTCCTTTTACACTGCAGCGTTATGCACACGTGATAAAGGTGTTTGTGAAATCCCCTGATGTAATTGGTGCTAAATTTAACACAACATTAGCGGTGCACAAGACATTATGTCGCTACTGGTCCGAAATTTTGTAATATTAAAACATTTTAAAAACTTAAATCCTTGTGCAGCGGTTTACTGACGTATACCATTTATTTTTAGCTAACTGTTTTTGAAAATAAATGTCGACCTGCTTGAATGCAAATATTCGGTATCGGCCCAGAAAAAAACATATCCATTGATCTCTGGTTTTGAGTGTGTTTGCTTACTTATTTCTTTCATCCGGATTGGGCGGCACCGCTTTGTGTAAAGGCTCAAACTCCTCCTCGTGCTGTATGATGGATTTGGCGTTGACCTGCACCCCTGAAATTTTGATGTTGATTCCTCGTCGTTTCCCGGGACCTTTAGCTGGAATCAGAGCATTTTCAGGTGTCAAAATCTTACTCATTTTTTAGCATAAACATGATGGAATACACAAGTCCCAACACTTTACCTTCAACTGGGTTCTCTTTAAGGTTTTCCTCGTGTTCTTGCACTGCGGCCACACAGCTGGTGTGAATGAGCTCGCCAAGTCTCTTCAGGTCTGCTATCGACTTGTCTACCAGCTCAGAGTCGCGTGCAATTGCTTCTAACCTAGAGACAACATCATATATGTCGTATTATAACATGTATTTGACATTACCAGCCGTCTACCACATGCAGTAATTAAACATTGTATAGAGCACACTATTGGCTGATGGCGGACCAACTACAGATGGTTCTCTGTCTTGACAGCTGATTGTCTCAGCCATATTGAGCCCACTTGTGTATTAACGTTAACATTTGTATCAATTGTAATTACTACAAAGTCATCCAAACATTCTGCGCCATCGAGGGCTATTGGCAGAAAACCCAAGCCCTAAAGGAAGCCGCTTTTCATCAGAGAAAAAGCTAATCTCTTATTGCTAAGCTAAAAGTGTTATCCTTTTAAATTAATATTATTGTAGCTGAGATAGGAGCCAGCGCCCCCCGCGACCCCGAAAGGGAATAAGCGGTAGAAAATGGATGGATAAAACTGTGACTGATAAACTCACAGATCGGTGATATTGTTCATTAGCAAGCAAGCTAGCGCTCATTGATAGTTAATGCTAACATGAAATACAAGACACGTTAACACAGGGGTGTCCAAACATTTTCCACTGAGTGCCGCACACTGAAAAATCAAAGCAAGCGGGGGCCATTTTCATAATTTCTTTTTTTTTAAAACAATACAATATATGTATAAAAAATATACATTTAGGCCTCCACTCAGTTACGATCCCGGGGACCCGAAAGGGTTTTGGTAAAAAAAAATATTAAAAATGTGTCAATATTCAGTATTAATATTTTCATTATTATTCAAGTTTTAAATCTCTTGATCAACATTAGTATAAAAATGGAAAAAACACAAAATATGCAATATTTTCACCCAATAAATTTTTTTAGGTGGAATATTTAAGATTATATAATAATTGGAGCCATAATTTTGGATTTTGATTAATTATTTTTTTTTTTTTAAATGACACTTAAAAACAAATCACACTAAAATAATTGGGGATCCAAAAGTGCCCTACTCATTAAAGCGTAAAAAACAAATTATATATTTTTTTTTACCGTTTACGTTTAGCACAATAATCTCGAGATCAACTTCAGATCCATCCGTCAATTATTAGTTGTATTGTTGTTTATGTTTTTTGTTTGTTTTAGGCCATTCTTTAAAAAAAAAAAAATCAGCTCAGTTTTTTTATATGGCAAAACAAAATGTGCAACATTTTGCCCAAAAAATATTTCAAAGTGGAATATTTAATTTGACGTAATCAGAGCCTTGAACAGGTCAATATTTCAAAATGATATTGATTTTGATTAATTATTATTTTTTAAAGAAAGAAACAGCCTGCATGGCAGCTTTGTGTTATAAGAGTAAGCATTGCAACAATTTCTTGTTACATTTCACCTGTTTGCTCTTTTATACCACTTTTTATGTTTTTAATTTTTTTCAATTGTATTCTTAAAATGTGCCGTGGGGCCATTAAAAAATAACCCGCGGGCCGCAAATGGCCCCCAGGCCGCACTTTGGACACCCCTGCGTTAACATCTTTCCCCGCTACAAACATCGCAAACCACAAACTAAACATTTAAACACATTGTTGTCTGAGCAACTAAGATATTCAATTTTGCACATTGAGCCTGAAAGCTGTGCTATCTTGAACAGAGTGATCACTCTATACACAAAGGACTTTGACACAGAGAAATGCTCTAAAACCTTTACAAAGAAAAACTGAAGAAATAAAAAATATTTTAACACGTAAATAACAATATTATTGGTCTTTAGACGCCAGAACGATATTTTGTTTTTACTTCCAAGAAGTGTATATCGTGTTTTTTTGACATGGTTACAAGGTTACTTTTTGAGCAAAATAAACAATACTGTGATTATAATAATGGTGATATAATTAAAATTGAATTATTTTTATATAGCACTTTTCTCTAGAGACTAAAAGCGCTTTACATAGTGAAACCCAATATCTAAGTTACATTTAAACCAGTGTGGGTGGCACTGAGAGCAGGTGGGTAAAATGTCTTGCCCAAGGACACAACATCAGTGGCTAGTATTACCGAATCCGAAATCGAACCGGGAACCCTCAAGTTGCTGGCACGGCCACTCCACCAACCGAGCTATGTCTCTCCATAAATAGAAAATTGTTGTACCGTTACATCCCTATCAACATGCAGCTAATTTTAGTGCCATCATTCGTGAGTATTAATATTTGTATTATATAAGAGTAGGAATGGCTACTGAATCCAGTACTTTTTTGGCACCGACCAAATCCCGCCAGTCCTACCAGGCAGTGAGTCACGTAAAATCCAACAACGCCATGTTTCAGGACCTAGGCTGCTTGTGACGTCACGTTAGGCTCTTAGCACACCGGCACTTGGCGAACACTCCAGCAGCACTGAGAGCGACTAAGCCAAACTACCTCTAGTTAATGTTGCATTTTACATTCCAACGTAAGCTAAATAAGGCTACACTTAAAAAAAAAAGCTAGTTTGATGCTAATATACATTGGCTTTGCTATTGAAATGCCACTGATTAGCATTAGCAATTTTACATGTCAATTTCAACACCTCCAGTTTGATGCTAATATACATTGGCTTTGCTATTGAAATGCCACTGATTAGCATTAGCAATTTTACATGTCAATTTCAACACCTCCAAATTTGTTAAAAAAAACTACAACTAAGATGCATGTTAAATTCAAACTGCTAGTGAGTAATAAGTACAATACTTACAGTATTAACACTTTTTAGGGTGCAACACAAGACTAGATTTAGCAAAGACTGAACTGACTAGCCAACAACACCCTAAACTATACACTACTGCCATCTAACGTCCAGGACTTGCAACTGTAATTGCAGCTTAATGTCATGCAAATGAGACTCAGAAATGTGATAGTAAAACAAGATATAACAACTGGACAGCAATTATGATAATCAGCTCATTTTTAAATGTTGCAATAAAAAATACACTTTTTTGATCAAAAACAATTAATATTTATTAACACACATAAAAGTACAAAAAATTGGTACCATATAGTACTGGTATCGATTCCCTGGTAACAGAATTTGGTATTGTATTGTTTCAAATGTGAACAGTACCCATCCCTACATAGGAATGTATAAAGAGTCTGAGAACATAGAAAGGGTTCGAATATATGTAAAACGTTAACCGTATGTGGAGGGTTTTTAAAGACCTAAAATGTGTACAATGTACATATAAAACAAAACAACGTGACTCTACTTCAAAATTATTCTACTATAAGGGTAAGGAACGTATATATAGTCGGATTTGTTTAGTTTTTTTCCTTTGGGTCTACAGATGCTTTCACAGCGTTGAAAAACATTAATTACGATAATGTGTTAGTCAAGTAATATAAAAATTTTATAAATATTCAGGTTCATGTTGAAATGTTTCCCCAACTTTTGCAAGCAAATGCATTGCACTCTTTAAATTCCACAGTAAACCTAAACTTTACAGATGTCACATCTGCTCTGCAGGTAGTGTGTTATGTCATAAAGACACACTGCTATTAGAAGTTACAGTTACAGTCATTTAGTGACACCACTTACAGTAAAAAGCAGGTATGTATTTGAAGCCTGGCAATTATTTTTCAACCAGCGCTCTTACCTTTCAAGTGGAGCTGCAAACTTCTTGTATGCCTTAATGAACCTGGAGGATGATCAAGAACATGACAGGTTTTAAGTCAAGTCAACAAAGAATTGTTGTAGTACAGCAAAATCTAAACAATATTTTACCTGCGGATCTCTGCATCGGTAAAACCCTCTACATTATTTTTGCGGGCACGCGGCCTGCCTCTCTTCTTTGGCTTCTTATCTTCGTCACTGTCGTCAGTCTCGCTTTCAGAGCCCGTGGAGTGCTGCTTCAGTTTAGCACCAGCATCGCTGTCGCTGTCATTGGCCTGAGCCTATCACAGCAAACAGGTCAAAGTTCAAACAATCCAAGTGATCGGTCTTTGTAAAAGAACAGATTAGGTAGGTTCCTGTAACCTACCCGCTTGTTTGAACTTCTGCTTCTGGGCAGCATGAAAAGATCCATTTCGCGCTGCTTCTCCTCCTCCTCTATTTTGCGTCGCTGCTCCTCAGGAATGATGTCATCCCATTCCCGACCCGGTTTGTCCTCAAAGTCAGTGGGAACGCTTTCTTCCATGCTAGAAAAATTGGCCACCTAAATAAAACATGGCGTTTAATAGTAGAGATGTCTTTATTCGATAATTGATATTAGATATCAGTCCATTATCAGCAAAAAGACAAGTATCGGATTGTATTGGCTTGCATCTAAACTCCCTGATACAAGCAGTACTGCAGCACTTTTATTGGGCAAAGATGGACAGCCAGTTAACATCTAAATATCCTCTAATAAGCACACAAGGTTGGTCTTTTCTTTACAAAAAGGTAAACATGGTAGGCTATAGGCTACTAGAAGCTAGCAGCTACACAACATATCGCACAAGCTAAACATACCGTAAATTTTACACTCTGAAACTTGCGGCTTATAAGATAGTGTGACTAGTTGAAGGATTTTTCTTTGCTGATGGCCATAAAAAAATAAAAAATTTAAATTAAAAACTAGCAAATACAATGAGGTGTTTAATTGTTTGTAATACGGCGCCATCTTTTGGACGAGTTTGCTCACTGCAGGTTCTGCAGTATCCTTCCATTTACCAGTAGTGAATTTTAATTGTTTTAAACGGAGTGCCATTCAGTCTTCTAGCCCCCCATAGCATCTACTCGAATGGATTCTTTATTTATCACTCCAAACAAAGTTTATAAGTTTTACAATGTAACCAAAACTGCTTATTCTTAGTAAAGTTAAAGTTAAAGTACCAATGATTGTCACACAAACTCTTGGTGTGGCGAAATTATTCTCTGCATTTGACCCATCATCCTTGATCACCCCCTGGGAGGAGAGGGGAGCAGCGGGCAGCAGCGGTGCTAACGGTCCCATGTAGGATGTCTGTAAGAGTGTTTTAATGCATATTTGTAAGTGCTCTTGTAATGTAATGACGCTATCGTTGTTACCAATAACTAATATGTTAATACTAGGGTGTCTGTGTTAGGATTATTAAATTACAAGAACAATCTTTGTGTATTGTTTCAGTTCCACAAAGTTTTTAGTAGTAAATTCACCAAAACGTCACCATGGAATTACTGAGTCTGTTTAGCTGATTAGAGAGATAATTTCCAAAGCTAGTGAGTCCATGATCATCCATGAAGATGACTTATGTTTTGTTTAATCACCCGTTTTACTGCCGTATTATAGGCACCATTTGTAAACAATGTTGGTAAATAAACATTTATATAATCTTTCTGTGTAAATAACCCAACGTTTATATCTGCGGCTTACAGTCTGGTGCAGCTATTATATGGGAAAATATTGTTTGCTCTAAAATTTAGTGGGTGCGGCTAATATGCTAGTGCGCTTTATTGTCCATTAAAAAATGGAAATGACTATCCTTAATTGAACAATATTGCAGATTAAATTATGACATTTGTCAAAATAAATAATAATTGTAGTTACATATTACTAACACATACTATAAAAAGTATCCAGTAAGAAGCGCGTTGGTTTTATTGAACTTATTGCATCATGAGCACAATTTAATGAATTATTGTGACCACGAAGTGTCGCAAAAGAACCAATTACCATTTCACTTTAACTTAAAGACAGCATAAGTCCCTTCCAGACAGTTATAAATAGGTTCGTGTTTCTCATAGCTCCCATTGTTCTGAGTATTTTCACTTGATCTAGTCCCTTATGTTTAGGGGTGTTAACGGTACGTGTATTTATATTGAACCGTTTCGGTACGGGGGTTTCGGAACGGTTCGGAGGTGTACCGAACGACACGGACATATTAAGTGGCGCACCGCATGTTTTGTAAACAATGCACACCGAGGCACCATAAATTGATTTACGTGGACCCCGACCTAAACAAGTTGAAAAACTTATTCTGGTGTTACCATTTAGTGGTCAATTGTACGGAATATGTACTATACTGTGCAATCTACTGATAAAAGAATCAATCAATCAAAAAAAAAAACACACGGCATGCTAGCATCGGGCGATGATAGACTGACTACACCTCCTCTTTTCAGCGGAAATGTAATCTTAGCGGAGCTGTCCAGGTGGAGTTTCTTAAATGCCTCGAATGTCCGGCATTTCAAGTTAGGGTTGCGTGTATTTTCAATGTACATTCAGGGTTAAGAAGGGGTTAAAAACAAAACAAGAAGTGGTGCGCACAGCAGCATTGGTGAGGAAGGGACAGAGACAGAGAGAGAGAGAGTTATGATAAACGCGCATGCGTCGCCAGGCTCTGTTTTTTACCCATAGATTTATCAGATTTTACTTTTTGTTATCTATAGCAGGGGTGTCAAAAGTGTGCCCCGTAGGCCATTTGCGGCCCACAGCTAATGTTTTAAAGGCCCAGGGCACATTCTAAAAATACTATTAAAATAAACAAAAACATAAACAAAAGTGAAATAAAAAAGCTTGAAGGCTAAATGTAATTTAGAAAAAGTTGCAACGTTGACTAATAAAACAAAGCTGTTTTTTTTTTCAAACTGTCATTGCTCAAAACATAATATTAAATCAAAATCAATGTTATTATGAATTATTGACCTATCAAAGTTTCCAATTACTTTACATCAAATATTCCACTAAGAAAAATATTTTTGGTGGAAGATATAGCAAATTTGTTAAATAAATAATCAAAAAATTTATATTTTGTTGTATTCTTACTGTACCGAAAATGAACTGAACCGTGACCTCTGAACCGAGGTACGTACCGAACCGAAAATTTTGTGTACCGTTAAACCCTTACTTATGTATGTATGACCTTTGTTGGAGTCATACCGGATCAATGTCGGTATCAGACAATACTCAAGGCTCCAATAATAGTATTGTTTAGGAAGTGAAAAATTTGTATTGGTGGACCCATATTTAATGGTAATATTAAAGCAGCTGGAATAGTCTCCAGCACCCCCCGTGACTACAATAGGAACAAGCTGCAGATATTGGATGGATGGATTAAGGAAATAATGTAAAAGATCATGTGTAAGTGGCACCTTAAACTGAGAGAGAAGTTCATCAGTGGCACTTCCAGGTCCCTGGTCACTTTCCCTTGTTTCAGCCAACCTCAAAATCTCATCGATGTCCATCTCCTGCAGAAAGGATAAATGTCTGCTTTAAAAAGTGGAAAGTTTGCCCCTCCAAGGTTTAATTTTAGAAGGAAACCAACAACAGACTAACACACTAACACACAGCGACGTAGTTTAAAATTTAGCCAAATGGTTGTTTCCATTAGAGGCTCATTGTGAAAACTACTTAAATACTAAAACATGGTCTAAGACCAAGCAGTCCTGTACTCGTGTGTAACTTGCACACTTAGCCTGATCCATTAAGATTCAAATACTGCGGGCTGAACAGCGTGTGTAAACTATATAATTGTGTGTACTACTAGTGAGTGTGTTGCGTGTGATCTACTAATACTGCAAGTACAGTTAAAAAGTGGTGCAGACCGCCTTATGTAGACAAGTTTTTTTGCGTGTACTGCTCGCTTAATGTGCCTTCCACATTCATGTTGTGCTCTGAACTAACAGTACACATCTATTATCTGTACCACCTTTTCTGCACTATAGAAGCGGAATATTTAGAATCCTGAAATAATTTTTAGTATTTTATGTATTATTGTCCTGACGCACTGCGGGGAGGCGGTCGACCATCCCAACTACAGCGCACTAGCGCGTCTGGAAAAATCCAAACGCAAGAAAAGGCAAACTGAAAGACATTTTTTCCCCATATAAGAGATATATAATAATAATATATTTCCAAAAATACATAACAAACGGCAAAAAAAACACCAGCAGACACCAAAATGCATCAAACGCACCTGTTTTAATCAGCCCTTTAAGTCATTCAGCAGCTATGTAACGTTAAAATAACATTGCTGAACAGATGATTTGCCCAATATTTTTCATTTATGATAGTCCAAATAGTTGACATACAAGTGGACAGAGGATTCTCTGTCCATTGTCTGTCTTTGCACACAAGCACATTGTTATCACAGCTGTGTGCGTAACTACGTCAGTTTGCGCATACTTTTTTGAAGTGCTCAATAAAGATGCAAAAAAGCAACCCCAAAACAGTGATCAGCCTTGATAAATCATACTGCGTGTGCTGAATGATTAAGTTTGCATCGCCTGCTCCCAGTAAAGTGGGTGTTCTGATGATCAGCATAGATTCTGCATACTCATTAAGACAGATGCGCTAAATGGATTGTGCTCTTTATTCAGCTCACTGAAAGAGACACACTCCTCTGCGCACAAGTTTAATAGATCACTTTTGCGTGCACTATCAAATTTGCATGTGTTTTGGTACACACAAACCTTTAGTAGATTAGCCCTTTAATGATAATTGTTATTTGTAATGGTTTAATGCTCATTATAACTAGTATTTTCATAAATATCTGGTTGTAATAATAGGTGTGCTGTCTGTAAAAATAAATTATTCGACTTTGTTTGAGGTGACGTTCCACGTCCCAAGAGCTAGCTTCTGTAGCCGAGGATCGGACCGCCAAGTGCTCTGCCTTCGGCTGTCGCCCAGCTCACAATGCACCCGACCTCTATGGCCCCTCCTATGAGTGGTGAGCCCATTGGAGGGATGACCCACGTTGCCTCTTTGGGCTGTGCCCGGCCGGGCCCCATGGGGACAGGCCCGGCCACCAGGCGCTCGCCATCGTGCCCCAACTCCGGGCCGGGCTCCAGAGCGGGGCCCCGGTGACCCGCGTCCGGGCGAGGGAAATCTGAGTTCATTTTGTTGTAATTCCATAGAAGTCTATGAGCTGCTCTTTGTCTGATCATGGAAAACGAATTCCGGACGGCTTCGAAGCAATTCTGGACCACCATACGCCGCTTCAGGAAGGGGAAGCAGTGCACTATCAACACCGTGTATGGTGCGGATGGTGTTCTGCTGACTTCGACTGCGGATGTTGTGGATCGGTGGAGGGAATACTTCGAAGACCTCCTCAATCCCACCAACACGTCTTCCTTTGAGGAAGCGGTGCCTGGGGAATCTGTGGTGGGCTCTCCTATTTCTGGGGCTGAGGTCGCTGAGGTAGTTAAAAAGCTCCTCGGCGGCAAGGCCCCGGGGGTGGATGAGATCCGCCCTGAGTTCCTTAAGGCTCTGGATGCTGTGGGCCTGTCTTGGTTGATAAGACTCTGCAGCATCGCGTGGACATCGGGGGCGGTACCTCTGGATTGGCAGACCGGGGTGGTGGTCCCTCTCTTTAAGAAGGGGGACCGGAGGGTGTGTTCCAACTATCGTGGGATCACACTCCTCAGCCTTCCCGGTAAGGTTTATTCAGGTGTACTGGAGAGGAGGCTTCGCCGGATAGTCGAACCTCGGATTCAGGAGGAACAGTGTGGTTTTCGTCCTGGTCGTGGAACTGTGGACCAGCTCTATACTCTCGGCAGGGTTTTTGAGGGTGCATGGGAGTTTGCCCAACCAGTCTACCTGTGCTTTGTGGACTTGGAGAAGGCATTCGACCGTGTCCCTCGGGAAGTCCTGTGGGGAGTGCTCAGAGAGTATGGGGTACTGGACTGTCTTATTGTGGCAGTCCGCTCCCTGTATGATCAGTGTCAGAGCTTGGTCCGCATTGCTGGCAGTAAGTCGGACACGTTTCCAGTGAGGGTTGGACTCCGCCAAGGCTGTCCTTTGTCACCGATTCTGTTCATAACTTTTATGGACAGAATTTCTAGGCGCAGCAAAGGCGTTGAGGGGATCCGGTTTGGTGGCCACGGGATTAAGTCTCTGCTTTTTGCAGATGATGTAGTCCTGATGGCTTCATCTGGCCGGGATCTTCAGCTCTCACTGGATCGGTTCGCAGCCGAGTATGAAGCGACCGGAATGAGAATCAGCACCTCCAAGTCCGAGTCCATGGTTCTCGCCCGGAAAAGGGTGGAGTGCCATCTCCGGGTTGGGGAGGAGACCCTGCCCCAAGTGGAGGAGTTCAAGTACCTAGGAGTCTTGTTCACAAGTGGGGGAAGAGTGGATTGTGAGATCGAAAGGTGGATCGGTGCGGCGTCTTCAGTAATGCGGACGTTGTATCGATCCGTTGTGGTGAAGAAGGAGCTGAGCCGGAAGGCAAAGCTCTCAATTTACCAGTCGATCTACGTTCCCATCCTCACCTATGGTCATGAGCTTTGGGTCATGACCGAAAGGATAAGATCATGGGTACAAGCGGCCGAAATGAGTTTCCTCCGCCGGGTGGCGGGGCTCTCCCTTAGAGATAGGGTGAGAAGCTCTGCCATCCGGGAGGAGCTCAACGTAAAGCCGCTGCTCCTCCACATCGAGAGGAGCCAGATGAGGTGGTTCGGGCATCTGGTCAGGATGCCACCCGAACGCCTCCCTACGGATGTGTTTAGGGCACGTCCAGCTGGTAGGAGGCCACGGGGAAGACCCAGGACACGTTGGGAAGACTATGTCTCCCGGCTGGCCTGGGAACGCCTCGGGATCCCCCGGGAAGAGCTAGACGAAGTGGCTGGAGATAGGGAAGTCTGGGCTTCCCTACTTAGGCTGCTGCCCCCGTGACCCGACCTCGGATAAGCGGAAGATGATGGATGGATGGATGGACTTTGTTTGATGGGGCCTGCCTTAAGACAACTCAAATAATTTAGCAACTGTAGCTAATTCTGTCATATTTACTGTGATGTTTTAGCTTACATGCTCCACAATGAGCACTGTCTTAATGATTCAATTAATAAAATGCCCTTTTAAGATGTTAATGATGATGACAAAGTACCTGTGGTTCAGACTCTTCGCCCTCTGCCTCTTTAAAGAGATCTTCTGCACCAAACTTGAGAATAGCCGTAAGCTCTTCCTTGTTAAATGGGTTGGAACTGCAAGGCAAATGACAGGAAGTGCATGTGTGATAAATGATGACAAAAAAAGTCCAAGAAGTTCAAAGTCTTACTTTGTGTTGTTGCCAGAGTTGCTGTCCAGTACAGTCCGACCAGTGGTGTCCATTCGCTGGATGACCAGGTGGTCCAACACCATCTTCTTCTTTGCCCTCTCGATGATGTCTTCCTCAACTGTTCCCTTGGTAACCAGTCGATATATATTCACCTGCAACACAAATAACAAATGGTCATAAACGGCCACAATGTATCTATTATGACATCTGCCGGACTTGCACCGATTTCAAAAAACACTTATGCAATCGGTTGTTGGCCATATTTAACCTGTTTCTTTTGTCCGATCCTATGAGCTCTGGCTTGTGCCTGCAGGTCGTTCTGAGGGTTCCAGTCCGAGTCAAAGATGACAACAGTGTCAGCCGAGGCCAAGTTTATTCCTAAACCTCCAGCTCTCGTAGACAGGAGAAAGCAGAAGTCCTGGAAAATAGATGGAGCTGTTAATAACATAGACCACAGATATGATCGAGGAAGTACTTAAATGTATTTGTTTATCATTCACAATCTTTATGTGAAACAAAAACACGTTTTATACATTCCAACTTGCAAAACAATTGCTAGCAAAAGTCAGCTAACTGAGAAGCTAATGGGTTTTGCTCTATTCCGCCTATATAGCGGTCTTAAAACCACAGAAAACCTCAATCAACGTTTTATACATGCCGTATGTATGTAATGTAGTATTGGGCCTAGGGATGGGCGATATTGCCTTTTTTAAATATCGCGATATTTTTAGGCCATATCGCGATATACGATATATATATTACGATACTTTGCCTTAGCCTTGAATGAACACTTCATGCATATAATCACAGCAGTATGATGATTCTATGTGTATACATTAAAACATTCTTCTTCATACTGCATTCATATATGCTACTTTTAAACTTTCATGCAGAGAAGGAAATCACAACTAAGTCAATTGACCAAAAGTGTATTTATTAAAGTTATTAAGCAATGGCACAAACATTCAAGTCATTTCCAAAACATAAATTTCAAGATTGTCAGAGACATTTATTTTAAGTGTCAAATAAATATGAGCTGCATAATAGGAAATCAAATAGTATTCGTCCTTCACTATGTGGTGTGTTACTAAGGTTATGAAATTATCTTCATTCTCCAGCGAGTGACTTTACAAATGATGCTACATATTAGCAGCAATGCTACTTTTTATAGCAACGCTTTTCCCCCCACACTTGACAAATTACGATTATCTGTTCGACATATTCCCACTTGAAGCCGAACCACCGCCAGACGATGGAAACCCTGCTGTTTTTATTGGGAATTAATTCTTCCTTCATTTGTTACCAGATCCGCAGCATCTTTCTCTCTTACGGCTACGTTAGCAGCTAACGTTAGCCACGCCGCTACGTCTCTGCTCTGCGAGGACGTATACTTTTGTGACGTATGACGTGACAGTTTGTGACGTATGTAAGAATGTGCGCCTGCTTGTCTGTGAGGAGACACACGAAAGAGCGAGGAGAGCCTGAAGTGTACGCCCGCAGCTAAAAGTCCTGCTTGAGAACGTATACTCGAATATTACGATATAGTCATTTTCTATATTGCACAGAGACAAACCCCCGATGTATCGTATATATCGATATATCGCCCAGCCCTAATTGGGACCATTCATAACAACATTTCATATTTATGTATTTTGCTCATTTTAAGCAATTAATTTCACCGACGTTCAGAGACGGATCACGACATTTGCTATTTCCTTCAACAGTTCCAACTAGAGGTGGAGGAAATAATCGATTTTTAGATGCATCACAATTCGGACATGGACGATTATAAAATTGATTAGTGAAAGCCAATTATCGATAATCGATTTCTTTAGTGTAAATAAAACCAGACAGCACTAAAATTTGGCTGACTGCAGCATGCAATCGACCAGCTCATTTACTATAATGCACTCATGTTCCAGTTTAGTACACAATTCCATGAATTTAATAAATGTGATGGGAATTTATCATTACGAATGTACTGTTTTTAATAGTTGCAAGTAATAAGCGCGTATTAAGCAAAACTAATAAATGTAAAACTGCATCAATATAAATTTAAAGATGCAGCAAATGATTTTTAATCAAATCGTAGTTCCTGAATCATAATTATTGTATCGTGAGGTAGATATCGATTCCCACCTCTAGTTACAACTACTACTAATCGTGGCAGACTTCCTGAGAGACAACAAAGAATACTTTGGGACAAGTGATGACCCAGAATCTTATATTTTTGAGCCTGAATATAAGGAGGATGAGCTGAATTTAGAAGCTGAGGGATAAGCAGATCCAGCAAGTAGCAGATATTGCTAAGTGCTAAACAAGGAATAAAAACTACAAACATAAAACAACCACTTACTGTCTGCTCCAACTGGGATTATTTTTGTGTCTTTCTCGCCTATCCCGAGGTCTAAATTGAATGTCAAAGTTTACAAACATATCGGTTTATGACCACAACCTACCACTATCCAGGTGAGAGGCGTGATTTAGAGTCTAGATAATTAAATTTATCAACTCAAAAGGCAATGCAGCAACACTGGCTCAATATGTTAATCTAGCAATATAAGCTAATTACCAAATAGTTTGTCTGTATTAGCTCTTATATGAACAATATCGCTAATACTTAGTTTATATTCAGGTTACAAGATGAAAATAAAAGTATCGTTGGCGGTTTTTATGATGTTTTTTACAGGGCTTTATGGGCGTAATGGATTACTTCCATTAGCTGCATTGTTAGCCACCTTGTACTTGTTAGCCACCTTGTACTTGCCAAGTATTACCAATTACAATGCATAAAAAAATAAAAACGTGTGCTTGTCTACAACAAGGATTGTGAATGACTGGCAAAAAACAAATACAAAAAAGTGCAGTTATTTTGTATATGTACATCAAGTCTTATACATACCTCTGAGCCTTCAGCATTAAAGTGATCAAGTGCTTGCTTCCTAATTTCTCCTTTAATAGACCCATCCAGGCGCTACGGGGTAAAGAGAAAAAAAGAATCATCCACCTTTGAATTTCTCATGGCTGCCCAGTATTTACAGTACAGCTATTGACAAGTCGATCACAAGTACTGAAATGGACACAGCCGAGCGACCTGCAGGAGTATAAAACAATTTGCCTATATAAATAACCGCATGCACTTTCTGCCTGGCCATGTATGTGTGCAACAACCTGATATATGATCTTCCATCGGCGTTAACACATTAGCCTTAACACCCAAAACTTAGTCAGCAATGAAGACAACTGTCAAAATTTGAGCCGGCCTTTATCAACCATCAGCCCAGACAATTACTGTATTTTCCGGAGTATAGGGCGCACTGGATTATAAGTGCACTACCAAGATGCGGGTCTATTTTTATGCAAAAAGTGCACCAGTTTATAAGGCGCATTAAAGGGGTCCTATTATAATTTTTTTCCTCAATTTAAAACACTTCCTTGTGGTCTACATAACATGTAATGGTGGTTCTTTGGTCAGCATAGATGATGTTTTACAAATCATCTTCAAGTCGCCTTCGGACCATCCCTTCAGGATGCGCCGTTTTGTGGGCGTATTTATTTACGTGGCTCACCTTCGAAAGTCTTCACCCAGTCATCTTTGTTGTAGCGGAGTAGCGTGCAAGGACGGGAGTCGAGTATGTGTGAAAAGATGGAGCTAAGTATTTTAATGACATTTAGACTTTACTTAAATCAATAACAAATAACAGCATCTCATCCATGGCTCACTCGTGCAAAACAACGCCGGAAATGTGTCTGACTGGAACTCTTAATAACTAAAGTTCCACAGGTGAATTATGTAAACCCATTACACTGGTAGGTTTTAAGCACTTCCATAGCAAGATTTAAATTAGAACATTACGCTACTTTATATTGGAAATGGCAACAGCGGAGGATGAATGTCCCAGAACAAGAGGATAGAGAAAAATAAGAAACTTAATGACTACGGTGTTGGCACAAAATACAATGGCAGATGCACGCACATTTTCTGGACTTATGCAGATCCCAAACACACATCAGCAGGTACCAGAAGGTAAGAAAAGTTTATTTTGATCTATTTAGCAGAACAAAACGCCAGGTAATATTTTTACACACACCATAACACCCGTATGTTGAAGCACAGTACGTCTGACTATGGTAACGTTAATGCTCCGACAATCCATCAAGCAGTGCAGTTTCTTAGCCCACTAAAGTCGTACTAAAACATTTTGACAGATATTTGCGCGCCATGTGTAATGTTCTATATTCTTAATGGAACATTTGAAGTTTTGGTGTTTACGTGTGTGAGCTTGCAGTCTACACGTATCTCTTATGTGTGACTGTCATTTACTGGTCACACTTATCATTAAACCATGTACCAAATAATATAGCTTTGAGGTCGTTAAACACAACCAGAATTATTCCGTACATTAGGCGCAACGGGTTATAAGGCGTACTGTTGATTTTTGAGAACATTTAAGTATTTTAAGTGCGCCTAATAGTCCGGAAAATATGGTATACATTGTCTTTATTAAAGTTGAAGATACAATATAAAATCAGCCGTAATCATGCTTTGCTTTCATAAATTGCTAATACCACTGTATATATATTCATCTGTCATAACATTTATTTTCAAAGGGCGTGGAGGTGAGAAAGACTCAAACTAAAAGGTGGATTTGACAAACAGTACCTCGAGATTTATTCTGACAAAAGCCAGTATAAGGTTGGTCGTACCGCGCTATTATTTTTATGATGAAATTACAGATTTATTCCTTAAAAGCTGCAGCAACAGGAATAAGCCCATGGCCTTTCTTTGCTTTGGGGCAGCTTTGTAAGCACTGTTGTAACAATGCTAACATTTCAGGTGGCTGATAAAGTTTAATGTGTTGATCGTTGATTTTGTTTCCCTCTTTGCGGGATGTGTAATAACAATAATAAAAATAACAGCTAAGAAATATGTAGTGATTTTTTGAACACACAAGTTTTTGTAGTGAGAACTAAGAACCCTTCATCAATTCCCTTCACATTTATACATTTGTAGCCACATCTGCCTTGGAGGTAGACTGACAATAATGTGGCTGCAAATTTGCGCCTCTTCAACCATTACCAAATATTAATTTCCAATTATGCACCAGCGTTAGTGGCATTAGGAGCAAGGTGGGTTAAGTGTCCTGCCCAAGGACACAACGGCAGTGATTAGAATGGCAGAAGCTTGATTCGTACCAAGAACCCTCAAATTTTTGGACAACCGCTCTACCATTTGAGCCACGCCATCCTACAAATGTTAGCAGAAAATTTGATGCAAACAGCCCGCAAAAAGTCTTTCTCCAAAACAATGCAATAGTCCCAAACAATGGACACCATGTTTGTTTACAATTCATTTATGGGAAGTTCTCGACAGGCCGACAGCACGGCACAGGTATAAAAGGAGGAACACTTGATTTGCTAACCCTAATCCGCCTACAGCAGAGTAAGGAAAATCTCGCCTCATTGTCTAAAATGTTTTTTAATGTTATCGGATTCATCGATGTGACATCATTAATAGTCATACCAGCTCGATATTTATCAGTTTGATAATTATTGTGCACACCGATTATTTTCCCTGACACTAAAAGACAACAATATACCTTGAATTGAAAAATTAAGACAAAAAAATAAATAAATATCATATTTTTTTTTGTATACATTCACGTTACTAGTCATTATTCCCTAACTTTTCTTTTCTTACGTGTGACACAATGCATTGAAAGGATTATCTCTACAGGTGTCTTTTGCTTTTGGTTTGTGATGCCACCACCAGTGTCTGGAACATTACTATTAAAAAAAAAATTGTTATAGTTACTCATTACTTTGCCAAAAAAGTAATACATTTGTATCAGAATTAAACTTTAATAAATGTAATCAATTAATAGGGAAAGTAATTTGGCGTTACTTTTTAGAAAAAAAAATATATCTGACATATGCAGTTGAACATTTCATGAATGCAGAGTGTGTGCCTTTAAAGGCGGTGCCTATCGCCAAGTGATGTGTGAAGTCAGCAAAGGAGCCAGACAGAGTAGCATTAGCTCATCTGTGTTTATTAGCAAATGGAGGATGGCAGCTCTGTTGAATCATTTCATTGGATTGTTTTACCTCAGGTTAATAAAGAGATTGAATGTGCCTCGATAGCTGTCTTGTCGTCTTTCCCACAAACGGGGTATTCTAGGATTGCAAACTTGTCACTTCAATCATCTATTTGTTGTTCATTATTCCCATGTAGAAGTAGTTTGCGTGTACTTACATGCTATCTGCTGTGTGATGTTGCCTGCTTCTATTGGATATCACGTTCATTTTAGTGCGGTGCTGGTTGTTTCTCTAATTAGAAATAGATATTAGATATTTTGTGCATTGAACTTGCTGTGTTTCCGATGCTGTCATGTTGACATAAAACTACATTAAAAGTAGTGTGCCACATTACATCAAACAAAACGGCATTGTAACGTACATTTAAGTAATTAATTAGATGACTCGTTACTAGTAAAAGTTACAGCGTACACTGGCCGCCTCTAATGCTGCCGGCCGACAGACATGCATCTTTAAAGGGGGAGCAATTTTACTTAATTTGAGCTCATTTTGTTTTATTGTACATTGATCAACTTCAAAATCACCAAAATGATTCTCGAGCACGGCCACTGCTGCTGCTCACTGCTCCCCTCACCTCCCAGTGGGTGGAACAAGGGGATGGGTCAAATGCAGACAGTAATTTCACCACACCTAGTGTGTGTGTGTGACTATCAGTGGTACTTTAACTTTCTCTTTACACGTGTATGACAGTTAATGTTAAAATATTACCTGTAATACATTTTCAGTGTTATGTACCTTGGAGGGTCAATGAACAGTGGCTATAGGGCTCAAATCTCCTACCTGGAATGGATAGCGTCTCTTGGCCAGGTATTCAGCTAAAATGTCCAACATTCTGACCATCTGCGAAAATATCAGCACTCTGTTGCCTCTCTCTCGGAGTCGGGTCAGCAGCTTGTCCAGCAGCACCAGCTTCCCGCTGCCCCGCACCAGACTCTGAGAAACACAAACCAGTGTAATGCAGAGCAGTGTGCAACCATTGTTGCCCGTGGTGATGCCCGGAGCTTAAAAGGTCTCACTGTATGAAACCTACCTGCAGGTGTTCCTGTTGTGTTTCAGGCTCTCCTTCTTCAGGTTGCTTGATGAGGAAGCCGTGATTGCAGCATTTTTTCAGCTCCATAACGATGTTTAGGAAGCCTGAGGAGCTGCCTCGGGTTCCTTTGGAAAGAGCTTTGTAGTTACGTGTTAAAATCCACCTGTAAAAATTGCGGCACCAATTATTGAAAAAAGAAAATGTAACTTTTGTATTGTTACCCTATGAAATCGCTCATCCTACTTGTAAAATTGTTTCTGCTGTGCAGACATGTCGACGCGAAGAATCTGTTCCACCTTGGCAGGAAGTGACTTCTCCACATCTTTTTTAACACGTCTGAGAAGGAAGGGCTCGAGGACTTTATGAAGACTTTGGTAGCCGTTCTCACGTCCTTTGCCGTGATCATCTTCAAAGTCCTCCCACGAGTGGAACCTGAGTGTAACGAAATAGATTTAAACTATGCATCCTTGTCGAGAGGATATTATAGTACTAATAGATTGGAAAAGCAAGTTGAATTTGAAGGCTTACGTGTGTTTCATTGTATCTATAATACCGTATCCAAAGTATGTAAAAACGCAGTTTAAATATCATAAAATGCGACAAACTCAGTGGGCCATTTTGAATATTCTAGATTATGAAACATTCTACTCATCTGGATAATAGGAGGATTTAGCCTTGAATGTAGAAGCTGTTCATCTGTGACATTCAATTCATACTCGTAGATAGAGACAAACACATAACTGAAGACAGTAAGATAGAGACAAACACATAACTGAAGACAGTATCTGCAGGGAGATTTCCTTGTGAACCCTTAGTGTGCATCATGATTAATTGTTCATCTAAACGGAAAGATATGGACATCCTATCAGTCGTCATTGAAGTAGGAGACATTTTACAGTAAGCTGTAATTTTTTTGTTTGTAGTTTGTATTTATTGTTTAGCACTTAGCAATACTGCTACATGATGCTATAGTGTTTCATTAAAGATGGATCTGTTTAGCAGACCTCATCTTCCTTATAGTCAGAATAAAAAATAAAATGTTCTCAATCAGAATTTTGCCCAAAGTAATCGTTGCTAACTCTCACAAAGTCTGCACGATTTGCATTGTTTTTTGTGGGGAAGGTATTTGCGGGTCCTACCATTATGTCACACGATGACGTGTCTGGCTTCCTCATTTTCTCTCAAAATGGCTCAGAAATCTCCATAAGATTGATACTATTTTTATCATATCTATTTCTTCGCAAACTTTGGAATACTTTCGGTGTCATAAATCGGATATACCTTATTTCCTTGAATTGCCGCCGGGGCGCTAATTAATTTAAAACCTCTTCTCACTTCTGCGCTTACCAAAGGCATGCTTTAGTAAGCAAGCGCTAATTATTTTAAAACCTCTTATCACTTACCAAAGGTATGCAGTAAAAAATTGAGTGTGATGTAAGCTTGGACCTAAAATCCTACTGAATACTTCTTAATCTTCCTCCCTTTATGCGATTTCAAATTACCGGTATTGAAATCAGTGTCCTCCATTTTGAAAATGATGACAGGGGAAATGTCACTTGTGACGCCAAGAGTTTGACCAGGCAGTAATACTAAGCATGCGCTAATTATTTTGGGAAGCGAGTTTGACTCGGCAGTAATTCAAGGCAGGCGCATATTATATGCTCTTCGGCAATTCAAGGAAATACGGTACATGATAATAGCTTCAATTTAGGGGCAAGTTGTTTTCCCACTCTACCAGTACTTTAAAGAGCAGAAGCAGTACGCACTTGTCCGGCATGAGGAAGTGTAGCAGCGACCAGAGCTCCTTGAGAGAGTTCTGCAGCGGGGTGCCCGTAATGAGGAGTCTGTGGTTGGACCTAAACTCCATCAAGGTTTTGTACAAGAGGGAATCGTCGTTTTTCAGCCTGTGAGCCTCATCCACACCCAGGAATGCCCAGTTGATGTTACCAAGAACCCCCTGGGGAACAACATTGTGAAGTCTCAATGATACATACATAAAAAAAAACACCACAGACTTGAAACCATAATGAGGGATGGGCAATATAGCCTAAAATCTTTATTGCGATATATATTGCAGCCTCTTGAGATAACGATTTATATTTTCTCATATAAGTTGTAAGAGAATTTCAAAACTGGTTACAAGGCTTCTAATGTTGATGTATGCGGTTACATATTGAATCATTTCCTGTTGTATTATTTTATCAAAACTTTTAAAAATCTACTTGCGAATTTACCTTTAATAAACGATTAAAAAAACAACAAAAAGATTTTGTGATGATAAAAAAAATACAGATCAGTCGACAATTGTATTGATCTGTCCACCTTTATTTACATTGAAGCACTATCGTTGAGCCATTAGCAATGCTTCTTGAATTTTTCTAAACTGTGTAGTCTTTCGTGTTGAATGGGAAAAGACTTCCTTAAGGTCTGGACCAGTGTTTCTCAACCATATGACCGGAGCCCATTGTTGGTCTGCCAGCGCCCCCTATAGGGCTGCCAACAATATCTGTTTCTCGGCTGTGGGCCGTGGGGGCGCAGCGGTACTCAGTTGTAATACACTTTGACACCATTAGTGGCACCAAAGACAAAATCCAACAAAAAGAAGGAGGCTGGAGCTAAAGTTGTAGAGAAATTTCTTAAGCACAAAAATTTGATTGTGGTGAAATGAGAAGCTGTATTTTTATTTGAACGCGTATTTTATTGACAGTTTAGTTAAAAAACATTAATTAGTAATTTAGTTTATTTGTTTTAGCGCAACATTATTTTGTGTAAATTTATTTTTTGTCAGTTATTTATGATTCCATTCTTATGAAGTACAAATGGATTAGTTGTAGGTAGTAATTAGGCTAGATATACATATTGAATTTGATTAAAATCAAGAGTAAGATTACTAATTCAGTGTTTCATTAAAACAAGGCAAAGGTTTTATTTACCAAGTCTATTAAGGGCTATATAAATAAACTATGATTGATTGATTGATTGATTGATTGATAATAGTTTGGCCACTATAACATTATACACAGTGTGAGCCGTAATACTGTGTTTGATGAATACAGGATAATAAAAGACAGTACATTAATGAAGTGATTATTTGGCATACCACGAGATGAATCCAGTTTGAAAATCCATGCTCAGTTACCTTGTCTTTGAGAAGAATTTCATATGTGGTTAACAGTGCACTGAAACGGATTCTTTTGGTTTGATGGTTCACCCACTCATAATCACGAATCTGTTAGTTGCAGAAGAAAAAGTAAAGCACACAATTTATATTATAATATTATCGTTACAAATGAGGTTGAACAGAAATGTTTTGAGCGCACAACCTACCGTTTTTCTGCTCATGACGTCACCTAGGTAGACTACTACATTCATGTCGGGGGCCCAGGTGCAAAACTCCCTCTGCCAGGAGGTGAGCGTGGACAGGGGCACCACCACCAGGAAGGGACCATACAGCTGGTGCTGGTGGAACAGGTAGGACAGGAAGGAGATGGTCTGGATGGTCTTTCCCAGTCCCATTTCGTCTGCCAAGATGACGCTATTACACCTGCAACAGGGAAGATGGCCGCGGTGTCTTAAGGTTGGTACAGACAAATTGTAAATCTGGAGAGATTTCTATCTGTTACATACCCAACACAAATATAAATAATTAGGTGTTGAGCAGTTCTGATCTTTACGTGTGGTGAGCTATGATAATATCAACAGAGCACAGCACACACTTGACGATTCTGTCCCACTAATGAGCCAGACTCCATGCCCAAAATCTAACATGAACAAATGTGATCTCAAAAGGGTGGGCGTATTAATCTGCATATACAGTAGATAGTATCCATACCATCGATTATAGGTATCTGATCACTACAACTGTGATGGGATCGGATACTTTTGTTGTATTTTCATTTTTATACATCTAGCAAATGACTCGATTATATGTGACTACAGCTTCTCTTCTAGTCTGTAAGTGCAAACAGCGTTATTTTCCACAAATATCTGCGGGTCATGTCGTGATTTTAGTGTTTTTTGTTTAAATTTAAAATTGTTATTTTTTGCTAAATTGTTTCTTTGTTATTTTGCAAAAGTGACTTTTTAATCAAACAACTGTGTGCAATAGCGGGGTTTCTTTTTTGAGCAAGTTAGTTTTGTTTTATGTTTTTTTCTATATTGCTGCTATTTCAACTGTCCTGTTTTTATTAGATAAAAAACACACCGGGTACTTGTTTAATATAAGTTTATTCATCCATCCATTTTCTACCGCTTGTCCCTTTAGGGGTTGCTGGAGCCTATCTCAGCTGCATTCGGTCGGAAGGCGGTGTACCACCTCATCGCAGGGCCAACACAGACAGACAACATTCACACACTAGGGCCAATTTAGTGTTGCCAATCAACCTATCCCCAGGTGCATGTTTTTGGAGGTGGGAAGAAGATAGTTATTTAAAAAAAATATACCAGCCTAATGAGCAGCATAGTTACAATACAATTACATACTTATGAACAAATTAGTCATCTTTGTTGTTAGTAAGCACATGCCTAAACATATCTCTAGCTGATTTTAAAAGTTGACGGCTAAATTAGGGCCACTGAAAATGTGTAAACTTTATAATCTGAATAGTCGTTAAGATAGTCAATGACTAGCCGACTATCAAAACAGTCGTTAGTTGCAGCCATAAACACTGCTCCTTTTTCTGTTAAAACCTCTTCAGTCCCAGTTATCTACCCACCTGCACCAGGAGTGGGCCAACCAGTTGAGGCCAGCTAGCTGATAGTCTCTCAGCTGCAGGTTCTCATCTCCGATATACGACGGCTGCTTCTTCAGAGGAACGAATCTCGGCCTTTGTTTCAACACCTGACGAAGTAATACGACAATTTTTTAGAGAAACTTAACAACATGAAGCTGAGCGCAAAAAGCATAAGTGCTGCTTTGACGTCGACCTTGCAGTCTTTAGAGGGGATCGTTTTACTGGAGTTGCGGTGTAGGAAGCTGTCGATGCAGTCCTGAAACTTCTTCTTCAACAGCGCCCCGTCCTCCCAGCTGCACTCAGAGTACGGTAGGCCCATCCACTTGCATAAGTACTCTGGCTCGTTGGAGGATGGGAGCTTGTGGCTGTGAGCTGAAAGGGGTCAACATTTGACTGCTGAGTTCCAAAAGCAGAATTTAGTCACATTGTCGTAAAAATGCACTGACTTACATGGGAAGTCAGAGGATCCATGTGTTTTCCCTGTTTTGGTTGCTGGTGATGACAAACATTTTCAATGAATATGTGGCTACCAGACTCCAATGTGCACGTCAGTTACGGATGGGTACCAAATTCCGTACTAAAGTTAAAGTACCACTGATAATCAAACACACACTAGGTGTGGTGAAAATACGCTCTGCATTTGACTCATCCCCATGTTCCACCCCCCTGGGAGGTGAGGGGAGCAGTGAGCAGCAGCGGTGGCCGCACTGGGGAATAATTTTGGTGATTTAATCCCCAATTCCAACCCTTGATGCTGAGTGCCAAGCAGGGAGGTAATGGGTCCAATTTTTCTAGTCTTTGGTAGGACTCAGCCGGGGTTTGATCTCACGACCTACCGATATACTGTACATATGTACCGACCGAAGTACGTCTGGGTACCGATTCCCGTAAAAATCAAATGGATGCCATATTTCTATACCTGACATCATGTGACCGCACGTGACGTCTTGTACGGTTGGAGACCGCACTGGCTCAAGCATTTGGCCAGGAAACAAGCAGTCAAGCCCTCAGAGCGGACTCAGCCAGACTGCCTTTAAGTAATGTTAGAATTTTCCATGCTAACACAACAAAACGAAGGAGCTCTAAAGTACAGTAAGGCTCCACTTCTCAAAATGCGCTACCTCAATGCTACCAATTAGCATTGGGGTTTATGCATGGCGATTTAAACACCTCCCAAATCTGGTATTGAAAACTGCAACGAAGATGCACGTTACAGTCAAACAGCTGGTGTCTTACAAAGTACAATACTTAAGAGTATAAACACTTTGTAAGACTCGACAAAAGAAAAGATTGGCACATTTAACTTAATTGCAAAGACAACTTCCTGGCAAAGGCAATACACCATAGTCTATACACAACTGCCATATAGTGTCTTGGAATTGCAACTGTTTCAAAGTCTACTATTTACGTAATTCAGTACAGTCCAGTACTTCTTGCAAATAGGAAAACACAAGTGTAAGAAATACAATTACAATTGGACAGCACAGTATTGTGTTGAATGTTAAACACATACATATATATATATATATATATATATATATATATATATATATATATATATATATATATATATATATATATACATACATACATACATACATATATATATATATACGGGTTTCACCTAGATTGCTACTATAGACGTGGCGAGGGGGCGTGGTCAATTTGACATCATGTATATGACATAAATGGGTTGTACTTGTATAGCGCTTTTCTACCTTCAAGATACTCAAAGCGCTTTGACACTACTTCCACATTTACCCATTCACACACACATTCACACACTGATGGAGGGAGCTGCCATGCAAGGCGCTAACCAGCACCCATCAGGAGCAAGGGTGAAGTGTCTTGCTCAGGACACAACGGACGTGACGAGGTTGGTTCTAGGTGGGATTTGAACCAGTGACCCTCGGGTTGCGCACGGCCACTCTCCCACTGCGCCACGCCGTCCCTACATGATCAATTTGATTTGCCATACATTTTTTTTAAACAGGCAGGTAGTTTACACTGGCTTGAACGAAAAATGCAGTAAAGCTTAAAACTGTCTTACCCTTGAACTGTCTCATCTTAATTTTGCCAGATGTCAACTGTTCAGGTGCGCGACCATTTGACGCGCTTCTAAAAGACGATAAACATGCACGTTCTTTTTTCAAAATAAAGCAATGAGGAACGTTTTTATGATATTCGAGCATTTTTTCAAACTTATTATAGCCAATAGCACGTAAACAATAGTGTATACTGTATATCACTTCATACAACTTATCACTTAAAGGTCTACTGAAACCCACTACTACCGACCACACAGTCTGATAGTTTATAAATCAATGATGAAATATTAACATTGCAACACATGCCAATACGGCCGGTTTAGTTTACTAAATTACAATTAAAAATTTCTCGCGGAGTTTCTTGTTGAAAACGTCGCGGAATGATGACGCGATGACGACGCGAGTTTGTGACGTTATTGGTTGGAGGGGACATATTAGCTCTGCACCACTTACGGCTAAAAGTCGTCTCTTTTCATCGCGCAATTACACAGTATTTTGGACATCTGTGTTGCTGAATCTTTTGCAATTTTTTCAATTATTAATGGAGAAGTCAAAATAGAAAGATCTAGGTGGGAAACTTTTAGCCTTTAGCTACACAAACAAACAGTGTTTCTTTGTTTAAAATTCCCGGAGGTGAAGCTTTACTATGAATCAGAGCGGTCAAGCGAACATGGATCACGACTACATGTCAACCGTCAGTTTTCGGTGAGAAAATTCTGGAAATAAGTCGCCTCTTACCGGAGATCAGCGGAGCCACTACCTCCTGTGGCCGTGACTTCTCTCAGAGACACTGGCGTCAAAACACCCGTGGCCAGACCCCTCCGACTTTAAGGTACTCTTTAACTCACTAAAACACTAGTAACACAATAGGCAGATAAGGGATTTCCCAGAATTATCTTTGTAAATGGGTTTAAAAACATCTGAATCGCTCTCACTTGCCCTCGCCTTTTTTTTTTTTTCCTAGGCCTTCCCTCTAAATTTCCTCATCCACGAATCTTTCATCCTCGCTCAAATTAATGGGGAAATTGTCGCGATCTCGGTCCGAATAGCTCTTGCTGCTGGAGGCTCACATTATCAACAATGTGAAGATGTGAGGAGCCCTCACACCGGTTACGTCATCGTCTGCTACTTCCGGTAAAGGCAAGGCTTTTTTATTAGCGACCAAATGTTGCAAACTTTATCGTCGATGTTCTCTACTAAACCCTTTCAGCAAAAATATGGCAATATCGCGAAATGATCAAGTATGACACATAGAATGGACCCGCTATCCCGTTTAAATAAGAAAATCTCATTTCAGTAGGCCTTTAAACTTGTTTTCATGTTAAAAAAAATGTATATATATATATATATATATATATATATATATATATATATATATATAGTGAAGAAAATAAGTATTTGAAGACCCTGCTATTTTGCAAGTTCTCCCACTTAGAAATCATGGAGGGGTCTGAAATTTTCACAGTAGGTGCATGTCCACTGTATGAGAGATAACCTAAAAAGAAAAATCCAGAAATCACAATCTATGATTTTTTAACAATTTATTTGTGTGATACAGCTGAAAATAAGTATTTGAACACCAACATTAATATTTGGTAGAGTAGCCTTTGTTTGCAATTACAGAGGTCAAACGTTTCCTGAAGTTCTTCACCAGGTTTGCACAGACTGCAGAAGGAATTTTGGCCCACTTCTCCACACAGATCTTCTCTAGATCAGTCAGGTTTCTGGGCTGTCGCTTAGTAACAAAGACTTTCAGCTCCATCCAAAGATTTTCATTTGGATTTAGGTCTGGAGAGCGGCTAGGCCACTCCAGAACATTGATATGGTTCTTACGACGCCACTTCTTTGGCTGTGTGCTTTGGGTCATTGTCATGTTGGAAGATCCAGCCACGACTCATCTTCAATGATCTGACTGACGGAAGGAGGTTTTTGGCCAAAATCTCACAATACATGGCTGCAGTCATCCTCTCCTTAATACAGTACAGTCGTCCTGTCCCATGAGCAGAAAAACACCCCCAAAGCATGATGCTACCAAACCCATGCTTCACAGTAGGGATCATGTTCTTGGGATGGTACGCATCATTCTTCTTCCTCCAAACACGCATGGCGGAATTATGACCAAAAGGTCAATTTTGGTCTCATCTCTCCACAAAACTTTCTCCCATGACTCCTCTGGATCATCAAAATGGTCATTGGCAAACTTAAGTCGGGCCTTAACATGTGCTGCTTTAAGGAGGGGAACCTTCCGTGCCATGCATGATTTCAAACCATGACGTCTTAGTGTATTACCAACAGTGACCATGGAAACAGTGGTCCCAGATCTTTTCAGGTCATTGACCAAGTCCTGCCGTGTAGTCCTGGGCTGATTCCTCACCTTTCTTAGCATCATTGAGACCCCAAGAGGTGATATCTTGCATGGGGCTCCACGCCGATTGAGATTGACCGTCATGTTTAGCTTCTTCCATTTTCTAATGATTGCTCCAACAGTGGACCCTTTTTCCACCAAGCTGCTTGGCAATTTCTCCGCAGCCCTTTCCATCATTGTGGAGTTGTACAATGGGGTTGACAGGTGTCTTTATGCAGCTAACGACCTCACACAAGTGCATCTGATTCAGGATAATACAGTGGAGTGGAGGAGGACTTTTAAAGACGGACTAACAGGTCTTTGAGGGTCAGAATTCTAGCTGATAGACAGGTGTTCAAATACTTATTTTCAGCTGTATCACAATAATATATTGTTAAAAAATCATTGATTGTGATTTCTGGATTTTTCTTTTTTAGGTTATCTCTCATACAGTGGACATGCACGTACCGTGAACATTTCAGACCCCTTCATGATTTCTAAGTGGGAGAGCTTGCAAAATAGCAGGGTGTTCAAATACTTATTTTCTTGACTGTGTGTATATATATATATATATATATATATATATATATATATATATATATATATATATATATATATATATATATATATATATATATATATACACACACACACACACACACATATATACCAGTAAAGGTACCCATCCTTAGTGTCAATGGTAGCGCTCTTACCGATGATTCGCTCAACAAACTGGAACTGCTTATTCAAGTCGGCGATCAGCTCCTGTTGGCAGTTATGGAATTCTACATCCTCAGGAGACGCCTTCCTCAACCTGCAATTAAAAATGTACTTCATTTTTTTTAAATGACTGTACTGCATGATAGCTTTGTAAGTATTTTTTTTACCATGAATTAAGCTCATCCGTCTTCTTGATGTAGTTCTCCAGTTTCTTCAAACCTTTCACTTTCTGCTGCGTCAGCGAGTCCAGGCTCTCCCATGTGTTGTGGATGTAAGACCAGCCCTTCCACTTGATTAGATACTGAGTTTCACCTTCTTCTTCATTGTTGGGGTCAAAGCCTTCGCAGGGGTCGCCGTTCTCTTCCATAGCGTAACCGGTCGTGGAAGCTCCCGTGGCTACGAACAGCAAGGAAGGAGAACATATTTAGAACTGAGCTTATTAGCATCCCAAGAGTCAGTATCTCACAAGAGTGCACTATCACGTTATAAAACTGCCGTGTGGCCCACTTTCCCAAAGGAGAGGGTCATGCAATGTCAACGCGCATGTTGGAATTCTTGCTTCCCCTCAACGAACCGCAATTCACCACTGTCAGTCGCACTCATGCAGCCTCACCATCGCCATAATTGACAAGAGGATGCACTATTACCTTGCTGCTCACTTGTGTTCTCATCTATATAGACAATAATGGCTACATACTGGTCCGTCAATCTACTCCGTTATACAAGCTGTACACGACTACTCCTCTTGGTTGATGAAATGTGTGGGATGTTGTGACGCATTTTAAATTAGGCAGGAAAATACCTCCTTTTTTGCCGGTCCTGGTGTCCATGACTTTCTCGATGGTTTCGCTGTCGTCGTCCTGCTGCTCCTCGCAGGCATCACCCGTCATTTCAATCAGGTCATCAGAGTCTGTTTCAAAGTCATGTTGGTCTTCTTTATAGCTGCAAAGAAGAAATATAAACATTAACACATATTAACATTAATCGATTTCAGTGTTACCATCTGTACATTAAGTTCTTCCAAACTAAAAGGAAACTGAACTTTTTGGGGGGAATTTTGCCTATTATTCACAATACTTAAATAAAAATCTAATAAATGTTTGTTTTTTCAATGCATTTTAACTCTTAAATTAATGCTAGCAAAAGTCAGCTAACAATGGAGGAAATGGCATTTGCTCTGTTCCACCTATAAAAAACCTCCAATGTTTTATATATATGTAAGTATATATGTATTGTAACAACAGGCACATTCTTAATAACATTAATTATACATTACTTACCTATATTGCTCATACGACAGCGTATTGATTTCACAGACACATGAGAATGTTTGCTATTTCCTTCAACAACAACTGTTACTAATCATGACAGACTTCATGAGAAACAACGTTTACTTTGGGACCAATGGTGATCCAGAAACTTATATTTTTTTAGTCTGAATGTAAAGAGAATGATGTATAAGTTTTCGAAGCCGTGTGAGAAGAAGATCCAACGAGAACCCCTATTGCTACAGTAAGTGCTAAACAGGAAATACAAACTATGATGATCACTTACTGTACAATGTCTGCTCTCACTCGGATGTCGATTGATGGGATTTTCTAATCTTTAATTAATTAAAATCCTCACAAAGGTAAAAAAAAAACATAATAAAATATGTTTCGGGATTATAAGTCGCTCCGGAGTATACGTCGCACCGGCCGAAAATGCATAATAAAGAATGAATAAACATATATATGTCGCACTGGAGTATAAGTCGCATTTTTGGGGGAAAATTATTTGATAAAATCCAACACCAAGAATAGACATTTGAAAGACAACTTTAAATAAACAAAGAAGAGTGAACAACAGGCTGAATAAGTGTACGTTTAATGACGCATAAATAACCAACTGAGAACGTGCCTGGTATGTTAACGTAACATATTATGGTAAGAGTCATTCAAATAAATATAACATATAGAACATGCTATACGTTTACCAAACAATCTGTAACTCCTAATCGATAAATCCGATGAAAACTTCTTCCTCGATAAATGCTATACGTTTACCAAACAATCTGTCACTCCTAATCGATAAATCCGATGAAATCTTCTTCCTCGATGTCGCTTCTAAACCACTCTGCCAACTACAAAAAGTATGCGCCGCTTCCTCTTGTCGTTTTCTGCTGCACGTTTCACTACGTCCAGTTTGTAATCTGCAGTAAATGATTTCCCTTTCGGTGCCATTTTTGTTGAGCCCTTCTCAGTTTTTATAAGTTACCGCCAACGATGAAACGATCCATTTTAATAGCTACGGCAGTAGCATATAGCATATAGCAGTTAGCATTTCATGACCCACAATGCACTTCTGCCATGACCCTCCCCCACCGAATTTTTATTGGCTGACGTGTGTGTGACGATTGCTGACATTTTCTTTGTCTCTTCCGTGAATGAGATAAATAATATTATTAGGTATTTTACGGTAATGTGTTAATAATTTCACACATAAGTCGCTCTAGAGCAGTGGTTCCCAAAGTGGGCGGTACTGCCCCCCCTGGGGGCGGTGGAAAGATCTGGGGGGGCGGTGAGGAAGAAGGGGGCGGTAGGGGGGCGGCAGTCCGAAGTCGAAGTCAGAAGTTCGAACGTTTGTTTGACGATTTGTACACAACACGTGCAGCAGGACGAGTCAGTAGACGACGCATCAATGTCCGGTTACCACACGCCGCTCTGGCCCAGTCAGATCCGACAGCATAGACTACAAAAGCAAAAGCTCAGGTTTGTAATTTCAAGCTTGTAATGTTCAGAATTTTCAAAAAGTCATATCAAGATTTATGGTTACAAAAAAAAATCTCTGACTGCTATCAAGTGCTGTGGAACAGGGTCAAGATGTACTTTATTGCCTTCCCAACATCATATATTTAGTAGAACGGGGCTTCAGTGCAGTCGCCTTGCTTCTTTCCAAGCAAAGAAACCGACTGAAAATTACTGACCGCGGGGATCTACGACTTCTTCTTAGTGAGTTCCAGCCTGATGTTGAGAAGCCTATGTCCCTGCACCAAGCACATCCATCCCATTAATATTAAGTGTGAGACAATGAAGGTTACTGGTGGAATGTTTATTTACCAATCTATGTTGCTGAAACAGTTAAAACTGCTAAAAAATAAATTGGTTTACTAAATTGGGTTTTATTTGTGAAATACACATTTGTGTTTAACCTTTCTCTTTTCAAATTGCAGCATACCAAATATCAAGAAAGGGGTTTTTGTTTCCATATGTGTCTGTGGGGGGGGGGGGGGGGGGGGGGGACCATTGCTCTAGAGTATATGTCGCACGCCCGGCCAAACTATGAAAAAAACTGCGACTTATTGTCCGAAAAATACGGTACGTATTTTCGTGTCTTTTCCGCTATCTTCGGGTCTAAGTTCAATGTCAAAGTTGACCAACTTTTCGGTTTATGTCCACATCCTTCGGCTAACGAGGTGAGACATGATTTATAATCTAGAAATAACTTTTACCAACTCAGAAGCGATGCAGAAACTTACCGCCTCGGTATGTCGATAGATGCATAAGCTCTGTGGTCAAGGGGATGCTAGAAATAGTCCCTCTATGTTATAGATTATAATAACAATATTGCTAATACTTGGTTAATATTCAGGTCAGGACATGTAATTGGAATATTGTTGGCGGTTTTTTTTATGTTGTTGGAGCTCTTTAATGGTGGAATAGAGCAACTCCCCATGGCTCCATTGTTAGCTGACTTTTGCTAGCACTTACTTACGAGTTAAAATGCATCAATAAAGAAAAACATGTTCTTGTCTTACATAGATATTGTGAATGATAGACAAAATTCCAAAAAAGTGCAGTTCGTCTTTAAAAAAGGTGTGTACCTTTTGACTTTTGTCGCCCCTCTGCGACGAGTTTGTCTCTTCGGAGTATCATCATCGTCCTCATCCTCGTCGTCCTCATCTTCGTCGTCCTCATCCTCGGGTGAAGACTCTTGTTTCCTGGACTTCTTTCCTCTCAGGGACACTTGTTTCTTGTTTGAGGATTTTGTCTGAGGCCTGAAAAACAACCCCAAAAAAATGATTGGTGTCTTATAGACACTGAACCAAATCATTTGAACATATTTCCTTTGAACCCTTTTACTTTTTATACAAGCTCAGTAACAATGTAAAGCCATCAGAAAACAAATTAAAATGCATCACAATATGAAATGAAGTGATCAAACGACCAGCTAGCAGCTGTCTGACGGCCAGGCCTTGCTAAGCTCTTACCTTCTAGCAGGAAGTCGTCTGGATCTAACTTTTTTCTCTTCCTGCTCACTGTCTGAACTGCCGGACGCTTCCTCCTCTTCGTCATCATTTGAGTCATCATCATCATCTTTCCAGATATTTCTTACAACAAAGAAATTACCATTAACCAATTTCATCGTTTTTTGTTTATTTTTCTATTAGTGGCCATTTGGTGTGGTTAAGACAGTTTGAATGGGGGTAAACTACAGTAGTTAAGGTTGTATTTTTGCCTCATTCCTGTGAGAATCCTGTGTGTGACTAACGCTAGGCCTGCCCCGGTATTCGATATGTCATTTAACCAAAAGATAAATGAAAATTAAGTCGGTAACTTTTGCAGCGTTGATAAGCGCCAAATGCATGAGTTGTTACTGGCCGCAAGAGGCAGAGTGGTCACTCTTTCTAGCAGCTGCGGGGCGTTTGTGCCACATACAAATAAACAGTAGTCATGATAACCGCTGTAAAACTCCGGCGGTTTGTATTTCCGTATTAAATTAAATGATCAAAATATTGTGATTGATAACGTCACTTTGATACACTTATGAAAGGTGTAGAAACCAAAATGTATTTAGATACTTTTCAAAATAAAGGGGACCACAAACAAATGTCCTTATTGGCCTCATATTAACAGAAAATCTAACAAACATATGTTTCTTATTGCACTCAAAGAATATTACAATAAAAATTTAAAGGCATATACACACTTGGCTTTTCTTATTGTACTCAAAGAAAAATGTACAACTTGATATATTATATATCATCTGCCATAATCTAGGATTAGGTTGGAATAGAATAGAAAGCTTTAATGACATTATATTAAATATTTCATGATTTATGGTTTCCACTCTTGGTCTGTGCTTTGGGTCCAATACAATCATTGGTAAGTACTAAAAACTACTAGTAAATACTATGGCTAAAAAATACACAGATAAGACATGTTGGCAGGTAAAACACACATTGTAAAAGGACAAAACACAAAGTGTAGGAGTTTGTAACAAAATGTAGTCACTTTACTTGCATTAGTTTAGGCCACGTGGCGGTTTTGACTGCACTAATAATTTGCAAAAAATTACCTGTGTGTGCATCTACGTATCTACGTATATGTTCACAGCAGGGGAGCTGGTTAACTACATCGCAATCCTTGTGCAAGTCTGGATGATTGTTATTTAAATGTTTACTTATGTTTGAAGAACATTTTATAATACTTTAATGCCACCTTTGCCGAGGCAGGTTTTAAAGCAGAGCATGCAGTGTGGCGTTTCGACATTCAAAGTGTCACTTTAATAGGTAGTTTTGAAGCCCAAATACCCCTATATTGCGCTTCAAGCGCCCTCTTCATTAACCTCGTTCTTCCTTTCAACACTGTTTTTGTTTTTATGTGCTTTGTGTGTGCATTTTGGCACACTCAATTTCATGCAGAGCAGCTTGCAAATGAAAAAAAAAGGACTGGTATTTTTCAAATGCAGTATAGAATTGTTTTAAATTTGTTAGTACCGCAGTACCTAATTAGTACATGTATACCATACAACCTGAGGAAGCACTTGCGCTAACTTCCTAGATAGTTTAAATGCTAACATGAAAACAAGAGACATTAACATCTTGTCCCATTAAGAAACGTCATATCTCAATCTAAACTTGTATTAACACATTACGGTCTAAACTACTTTGATACAATATTCGCATTAATCATAAAGGCTGTGGTGTCTTTTCACAAAGTGATTGATATATACTTCACAATGTTGCGTTGAAACAGACAGACGTCCGTTCAATAACAATAACTATTTAGCCATTTTTTTTATTGTTTTGGTTATTTATAATTTAGGGTCCTCCAAGCTCGTCAAAAAAAAGACATAACCTATTGTATTGCTTTTGGTTGCGATTTTTATTCATTGGCAAAATTTTGCTAACGGACAGAGTATAGCCATCCATCCATTCTATACCGCTTGTCCTTTTCAGAGTCGCGGAGGTGCTAGAGCCTATACCAGCTGCACCCTTGGGCTGGACGATTATGGCAATACAAATAATCTCGATTATTTTGGTTGATATTCTAATCACGATAAATTATGCCACTAATCATTAATGTGTATTTATTGTACCACCAAAACTCTAACTTAAATATAGTTTAAAAAAAATGGATATGTTTGTAATGAATAAACCAGAACATGTAAAATAACAAAAATAATAGCTATAAAAAAAATTTAAGGAGCTATATCAATTTAAAAAACATTAAAGTTCTGTGTTTCCGTTTTTCATCCATTCATTTTCTACTGCTTGTCCCTTTTGGCGTCATGAAGGGTGCTGGAGGTGATCTCAGCTGCATTCGGGCAGAAGGCAGGGTACACCCTGGACAATTCGCCAACTCATAGCAGGGCCAACACAGATAGACAGACAACATTCACACTCACATTCACACACTAGGGCCAATTTAGTGTTACCAATTTAGCTATCCCCAGTTGCATGTTTTTTGGGGAGGGAGGAAGCCGCAGTACCCGGAGGGAACCCATGCAGTCACAGGGAGATCATGCAAACTCAACACAGAAAGCTCGCGAGCCCAGGACTGAACTCAAGACTACTCAGGACCTTCGTATTGTGAGGTACACCTTTTAATGGTATATAATTCAGTTTTTTAACTCTGGCACTTATTTTACCACCATAGAATGTGTGTTTTTTGTGTAAAACAGTTGAGTGTGTCGGGGATAAGTGAGCTCTACCGGACACCTTCTTTTCTCAAACAAATGTTTCTTCTCCTCACAATGACAACATTTCACTTATATGTATGCCAATTCCCGACATTATTTTGCGTTTATCAGTTGATTCCGTTTCAATGGCCAATTATGTCATTCCATCCACAATTGTCAACGCGTAAATCATGCCTTACTTTTTTGTTGAGTTAAGTGATTATTGATTAAACATACTAGCACTGTGTCAGATATAAAAAGTAACAACAATGACATCCCAAACTTCTTGTAGACATGGTCTTTTCTCACTCATTCCCTCCTCCTCTGTTTCACCGTCACGTGCTCTGGAATTTGCATGCACTTTTTGAGGCTCATTAATGGGTTTTTTTTTCCATTATTGTATTTTCATAATAGTGAGAAGCCATAATCGAAATCAAAATTAAAAATGTGTTATTAATTGTCCAGCTCTAGTAGACACTTCAGACAATCATTTACACACTAGGGCCAGTTATACTTCATTTTTATTATCGGTTTTACTTAACTTGGAAAATTTAAAAGTTTATATTTCAATTACAATGGTAAAATATACAGGAAATACAAGTTTTCTGAATTTGAAAGGGTGTATATGGATAATTATTATGTATAATCATTAAATCAGTAGTTAATTTAGTCTAAAATTAATGTTGACAATAACATTGTTTATTGGCAATAGTTTGTAGATCGACATATCGTCCACCAAAATTAGTTATTGGCCCAGGCCTGACTGAAGCATTAAGGAGTGGGACTATTCAGGACTACCTGCAGTAACATCTGTCAGCAGATAATACTGTGTCATTAATTTATCTTTCGGACGTATCAGGCCGGTAGTGCATTCGTCACACATTCTTCACTCACGCTTTAAGCGAGGGATGAGGCAAAAACTAACCCAGACCCACCGTACTAATTAGAGCCGTCAAATTGGAGGGTATCAGGTCCTGACCGACTGGGACTAACTCCATTACTAGCAAACAGATGATGATAAAATGAGCAAATAAAAACAATGATATGGTATGCAGTGTACAGTTTTTAACTAACATTGTGATACAACCGTTACAATACTTACTCCTTCTTTTTAGTACGGGGGCTTTTCCTTTTTGGACTTTCGCTCTCAGAGTCACTGCTACCCTGTAAAAGCAGACCAAAACATGTGAGCCCCCACTTATGGTTGATCGACTGACATTCTGCATTAACGGTGTTTGGATGTCGGTTTTGCTGTGTACCCCAGCGCCGATGTTCAAGCGAGACGGCTCTTGTCTACTGCGGTTTGACCTTCTTATCCCGTACACGTCTGGGTGCTCCTCCCACACCTGCAATTAAAGAGCAGCTACTGTCAAGACAAGATGTCACAAATGCATTATTAAGTTTGATTCTGTGTTACCTTCTTGACAGCAGTCTGTTCCTTCTTCTTCACTGGTTTGTCTTGGGCATCTAAACCCCTTTGTCTTTTTGACTCCGCAGACTCGCTCCCCGAATCCGAGCGACTCTCAAACTCGGAGGAGCTGTTGGATTCAGAGTTGCGGGTTCTTTGCCTCTCGCTGGCATGCTCGCTGCCGTGTTCGCTGCCGTGCTCGCTGCCGTGCTCGCTGCCGTGCTCGCTGCCGTGCTCGCTGCCGTGCTCGCTGCCGTGCTCGCTGCCGTGCTCGCTGCCGTGCTCGCTGCCATGCTGGCTGCCATGCTGGCTGCCGTGCTCGCTGCCGTGCTGGCTGCCGTGCTCACTGCTGTGCTTGCCGGCATGTTTGCCGCCTTGCTCACTGCCGTGCTCGCCAGCGTGCTCGCTCTCTGACTGGCTGCCCGACTCTGACGCGGAGTGGTTGGATTCTTCAGAGGCAGAGTTGCTGCGGGAATGAGAAGAAACCGTAAGTGTTTTATTCTGCTGACCACAACTTGATGCAACATGGTCACGGCAGATCAGTGCACTAAGACAATAATAACACTTAGTGCAGGCCTACTAAACTGGCGGCCGTCAAACCTTTCCTATGGCCTGCTGATCATCACCCAAATAGGTTTGATAAAACCATTCAAACTAGAGTTGCTTATGTATGCTGTACTCCCGCCACCTTGCAGGGGAGAACAGTGAGGCATATGTGCCACAATGAAGCAACAGTGGGGTGAGTCGAAAAAGAGCACTCATTCAAATCAAAAAGGGTACTATCGACCCTAAAAAAAATCTAAATAAATCGTGAAAATCTGACTTTTAACAGTGAGTGGACAACAAAGTATAAATGAGCTTAAGTCATTTCCTGTCGGACCTTTTAAGTGACGGTCGCACTGTCCCAGACAAGCAGCAACAGCGGAGAAACCCACAGGTGTAAGCTTCATCACAAACCTTGGTCAACTCTTCGTAAGTAAAGTTAAAGTTAAAGAACCAATGATTGTCAAACACGCTAGGTGTGGCGAAATAACCAATGATTGTCAAACACACTAGGTGTGGCGAAATTATTCTCTGCATTTGACCCATCACCCTTGATCACCCCCTGGAAGATGAGGGGACCAGTGGGCAGCAGCGGGGGCCGCGGCCGGGAATCATTTTTGGTGATTTAACCCCCAATTCCCAACCCTTGATGCTGAGTGCCAAGCAGGGAGGTAATGTGTGCCATTTTTATAGTCTTTGGGATGACTCGGCCGGGGTTAGAATTCAAACTACCGATCTAAGGGCGGACACTCTAACCACTGGGCCACTGAGTAGATATTGTGCATGTGGATATTTTTTTTGTATTGGAATAGTTGTGATGCTGATTTTTGGCAGAGTAACTCTCTGGCGACCAAACCTTGTTTATTACAAACCCTGTTTCCATATGAGTTGAGAAATTGTGTTAGAGGTAAATATAAACGGAATACAATGATTTGGAAATCCTTTTCAACCCATATTCAATTGAATGAACTACAAAGACAAGATATTTGATGTTCAAACTCATAAACTGCTTTTTATTTTGCAAATAATAATTAACTTGGAATTTCAGGGCTGCAACACATGACAAAGTAGTTGGGAAAGGGCATGTTCACCACTGTTACATTACCATTTCTTTTAACAAGACTCAATAAACGTTTGGGTGCTGAGTAAACTAATTGTTGAAGCTTTGAAAGTGGAATTCTTTCCCATTCTTGTTTTATGTAGAGCTTCAGTCATTCAACAGTCCGGGGTCTCCGCTGTCGTATTTTACGCTTCATAACGCGCCACACATTTTCGATGGGAGATAGGTCTGGACTGCAGGCGGGCCAGGAAAGTACCCGCACTGTTTTTTTATCAAGCCACGCTGTTGTAACACGTGCTGAATGTGGCTTGGCATTGTCTTGCTGAAATAAGCAGGGGCGTCCATGAAAAAGACGGCGCTTAGATGGCAGCATATGTAGTTCCAAAACCTGTATGTACCTTTCAGCATTAATGGGGCCTTCACAGATGTGTAAATTACCCATGCCTTGGGCACTAATGCAACCCCATACCATCACAGATGCTGGCTTTTGAACTTTGAGTCGATAACAGTCTGGATGGTTCGCTTCCCCTTTGGTCCGGTTGGCACGATGTCGAATATTTCCAAAAACTATTTGAAATGTGGACTTGTTTGACCAGAGAACACTTTTTCACTTTGCATCAGCCCATCTTAGATGATCTCGGGACAAGAGAAGCCGGCGGCGTTTCTGGATCTTATTGATAAATGGCTTTCGCTTTGCATAATAGAGCTTGCACTTGCAGATGTAGCGACAAACTGTATTTAGTGACAGTGGTTTTCTGAAGTGTTCCTGAGCCCATGTGGTGATATCCATTAAGAGATTTATGTCAGTTTTTGATACAGTGCCGTCTGAGGGATCGAAGGTCACGGTCATTCAATGTTGGTTTCCGGCAATGCCGCTTATGTGGAAGGATTTCTCCAGATTATCTGAACCTTTTGATGATATTATGGACCGTAGATGTTGAAATCCCTAAATTTCTTGCAATTGCACTTTGAGAAACCTTGTTCTTAAACTGTTTGACTATTTCCTCACGCAGTTGTGGACAAAGGGGTGTACCTGACTCCAACCTTTCTTGTGAAAGACTGAGCAATTTTTGGGAAGCTGTTTTTATACCCAATCATAACACCCACCTTTTCCCACTTAGCCTGCACAACAGTGGGATGTTCCAAATAAGTGTTTGATGAGCATTCCTCAATTTTATCAGTATTTTTGCCACCTTTCCCAACTTCTTTGTCACGTGTTGCTGGCATCAAATTCTAAAGTTAATGATTATTAAAAAAAAAAATTATATTAAAAAAAATGTTTATCACTTTGAACATCAAATATGTCATCTTTGTAGCATATCCAACTGAATATGGGTTGAAAAGGATTTGCAAATCATTGTATTCTGTTTATATTTACATGTAACACAATTTCCCAACTCTTATGGAACCGAGGTTTGTACATGTAGCGCTAAATTTGACCATTAGAGGGCTAAAACGCTATACCTCAGGCTTAAATTTGTTGAAACACATTCATTGTGTGCATTGTTTGCTGTGGATGTTGTTAAATTTGTCTCTGCGTAAAAATTTGTAGTGTATGTGTGAATAGGGTGGTGGGGGACGTCAGCAAGACAATCACTTCTCTACAAAATTTCTGAAGAAGTGTTTACATCCGGGGCTTCACGGTGGCAGAGGGGTTAGTGCGTCTGCCTCACAATACGAAGGTCCTGCAGTCGTGTGTTCAAATCCAGGCTCGGGATCTTTCTGTGTGGAGTTTGCATGTTCTCCCCGTGAATGCGTGGGTTCCCTCCGGGTACTCCGGCTTCCTCCCACCTCTAAAGACATGCACCTGGGGATAGGTTGATTGGCAACACTAAATTGGCCCTAGTGTGTGAATGTGAGTGTGAATGTTGTCTGTCTATCTGTGTTGGCCCTGCGATGAGGTGGCGACTTGTCCAGGGTGTGCCCGATTGTAGCTGAAATAGGGGCCAAAAAGGGAATAAGCGGTAGAAAAAAGAATGGATGGATGGATGTTTACATCCGCTCCAATCTGAATGACTATCGGCATTCACCACTCGTCTCGATCGGGATGAGGTTTTGATCCAAAGGTGTGATCGGGTCAGAATATTCCGAATTGCGAGTATTTTTATTCCGGTTAGGTTTTTATTCCCATTAATTGTGTCCATCTGCACATAGAATAGTTATAGTGTTAACGTTCATACTGTGTGTAATGGTACAGTAGCCCAAAATATACTTCTTAAAAAAAAAAAACTCTACCTTGTTTTTGATTGATACTTAGACTTACTACACTATTGTATTTGACTGTTGGTCATTATGCTGGTACTTGGAGAGCAAAGTGTGTTCATATATGTTTCATATCGAATTTACATCATTTTAAAAAGGTAATTACTTGATTGTATCTATACTGGACAAAAAATGCTGGCTTTAAAAACGGCAGACTTTATTTAGAAGGTGTTTTAGCACTTTTAAATAAATAAAAACGTTAAATGTTACACAAGTGTGTCACCTGTCAGTGACGTCATCGCCACGCACCATCAAAGCACTTTGGTGGCTATCACAAGAGAAGCAGGCGAAAGAGAAATGAACAAGCCACCATTGCGATCCAGTGTGTAGGCTTTTGTAAAAACAGAGGTGTTCTTAATAAGTTGCTCACTGTTTGTAGAATATGTAAAATAAAGTGTCCATCCATCCACTTCCTACCGCCATTGGGGTCGCAACACGACAAATCTCTCGAACCACCTATGGCGCCATGGGATCCCACACGTCGACCGCCCAGCGTTCATGGAGCAGCAGGACAAAGTCGGAATTGGTTTCACTTGCCCTTTTGTTGAATGTTACTGCACTGCTGTTTATTAAAATGAGAAGAGCGCAACAGTTTGAATATATCATATTTGTTGACCCGTCATGTGTAACGACATAGGAGGTCGGATGTTATGTGAGTAGATGTTGAAAAACAAGTAGCCGGTAAATCTACTGCTAATTAAACATACCAATATGTTCAGTGGACTTTTATAGCTATTAATTTTGTACCACTTATGTTGAAAAAGAGCAAAAGCAGCAGGTAAATCTAATGTTAAAATTTTGGTTACCGTACTTTTTTCAAACATTCCTTGAATACTAAAAATGAGAGGAGAAAGTTTCCTCTTCAACTGAAAGTGTTGGTAGCACTTTATTTAAATAAGATGTGGCCAATAATTGTTGTTTACTTGCCTTAAAAAAAAAAATCAGTAATATAGGAAAAGTCACCTGCAGTGCCCAGTATTCACTGTATTTCAGTCATACTGGTTATATGTTTGCCTAAAAACTCACTGAATTGATTTCTATTCACTGAATTGTTTTGGTTTGTATCATTCTAATAAAAATTAATATTGACAACATCAAATTATGATGTGATTTGAATCGTTGTTAAAATCATTACACTCCTTGTCGCCAGAAACTCTTTTCACCTCCTGTGTGAATACACCACTCACAAAAAGATTAAAGATTAACTAGATCTTACAAACTGACACACAAACACAACTTATTGATGGCACTAACATCTGACATCCATCTTTCCATTTCCTACCGCTTGTCCCTTTTGGGGTCGATACATAATAATGTTGTAAGAACAATACCAATGGCACGCAATTTTAATGTCAAATCGAATCAAATGTTTATTGGATTCATCACTATACAGTGTACATCCACGACTAAACTACTGACTAAACTACTACCAAATGGGGCGGCATGGCGTAGTGGGTAGAGCGGCCGTGCCAGAAACCTGAGGGTTGCAGATTCGCTTCCCACCTATTGACATCCAAATTGCTGCCGTTGTGTCTTTGGCAGGACACTTCACCCTTGCCCCCAGTGCCGCTCACACTGGTGAATGAATGATAGGTGGTGGTCGGAAGGGCCGTAGGCGCAAACTGGCAGCCACGCTTTCGTCAGTCTACCCCAGGGCTGCTGTGGCTACAGATGTAGCTTACCGTAGCTTACTACCACGTAGCTTACCACCACCAGGTGCGAATGAATGATGGGTTCCCACTTCTCTGTGAGCGCTTTGAGTATCTAACAATAGAAAAGCGCGATATAAATCTAATCCATTATTATTATTATTATTAAGTGTGGATTCAGGCCGGGTGGCCTATTTCAAGTTCCAGGTAACCCTACATTATTATATTTTATAAATAGTAAACCAAGTTGTGGTAGTAGTTTAGTCAGTAGTTCTGTCGTGGATGTACACTGTATAGTGATGAATCCAATAAACATTTGATTTTACATTAAGTTTGCAAAATGCGGTTGTGCATTTTGCAAATTGCACGCCATTGGTATTGTGCTTACAACATCCATCCATCCATCCATTTTCTACCGCTTATTCCCTTTCGGGGTCGCGGGGGGCGCTGGCGCCTATCTCAGCTACAATCGGGCGGAAGGCGGGGTACACCCTGGACAAGTCGCCACCTCATCGCAGGGCCAACACAGATAGACAAACAACATTCACACTCACATTCACACACTAGGGCCAATTTAGTGTTGCCAATCAACCTATCCCCAGGTGCATGTCTTTGGAAGTGGGAGGAAGCTTGTAACTTCCCCCCTTTGTTTATTTTCTATACTTATAAACACGCGAGGGCGCTGTTTACCTTTTAAAGTCTAACTCTCACGTGTAAAACGTTTTTTTAAATCCAATATTAGAAATAATAATTTAGTACTAATAATATGTATTGTGATAGAAAGAACACATTTATATCAGACATTCGTCAAGGAGTGACGGCATGACCTCTCCGAATTACCAAAGGAGACTGAGCAAAACTTCCGCATACTCTAAAAGTAGGTGGGCTCTATAATAACATCTCACAATTCTATTGGTTGAGGCCTCGCCGGTCAACAATCCAGCCAATAGCAATGCTCTGCTCAGGCTATCGAGTTAACAAACACTTCCGGTTCCTGTGTCACGCCAACTTTCCAACACATGAAGCCAGCAAACTCAGCAGGGAAAAGCAATGGATATTTTAAAATGTTTAAGACCGTTTTACAAAACATACATTGAAGTAAGAAATTGTCATTGTTTTTGACATTTGTTTGTTTCTTTGTTTGCTGCTCCACCACGATATTTTCCTGTAATCATAAACCGATTTTGAATGTTGCCCTCAACTACTAAATCTAATGAAAATGGCTGCCACAATACACACACTTCGAGGGATTGAAAGAACTATTAATGTAAACGTGTGTGAAATCTTCAACCAGTATGTTGAAAAGGCAGACAATAATGATTTGTCATCAGGCTGAAAACCTTGTATATATTTGTAATCTGGTGTTTTGTTAACTTTACGTGCATGATGCCATTATTCAGAAAATAAGTAAAATACTAGAAGATAAATTTAATTCAAAAAGTAAACAAATGTGCAAATGTCACAAAAACGAACATTTAGTAATAAAATGCAATACATATTTTAAATGCTACTATAAGTTTTCTTTAGTTACATGGCATATAAATATGGTATTGCATAGCATTAGACAAGTTTCAAAAGGTGCATAATCACACAAGTACTTCATTCACCATTGCATTTAGGTGCATTCTGCACATGTGCAACTTCGTTATAGGCAAGCACATGAAAAACTCACAAGATTGCGTGCATGCATTTACATTTTTCAATACAATTAAAATAACTACTTTCAGATGTAGCTCCCCGTATATTTAGACACTCCAAAATATAACGGTTTAAAGGCAACTAACAAAAAAATGGTGCAATGCAGTACCAAGTACTTTTACGATGTGTATATATATATATATATATATATATATATATATATATATATATATATATATATATATGTATGGCAAAAAAGATATTATTGCGTTCATGTCTGCAAAATAAGATATAAATACAAAAGCAGAGCATTTTGTTGGGGCAGGGCCACGTTCATCTCCAGGGAAATGATGTTGGAGCACAGGCCTGCAACCTTTACTTATTGGTGGAACAAATGCTAGGAAAATCAGGGTGTGGCTATAAAACAATAGCAAGGGCATTGGTGACACTGGTGCACTTGGTCGGTCACAGTTGCTAATGTATATATAAGTGATAGACCATGCTAAACAAGGTAAACAATAAAAACCATGGCAGGAAAAGTGCATTAAAAAGAAGTCCCATACCTCGATGCATTGCTGTGAGCCGACCCTTCATCCTCTTGCTTTTTATTCCCGTTCTTCATGATTGCAGAATGATTTCTTTGAAAAGATAAATATCCTTTGATCGGTTGATGTCCTGGTATTTAATGGCCAAAAGTGTCACACAAGTCCCTGTAGACTGCATACACTCGGGAGGCAGTTAAATCCCAGGCGGTGCGAAGCGAAAGGAGAAAGTGACTTTATATTTAAGAATGTTATCATTATATCAATATCCACGTTGCTCATTGAAATATACTTGCTAAAGGCAGATTTCATTAGCCGAAACGTACAATGACTATATTCCGATTTAGTCCAAGCAAGAGACGAGTCGCATCAATTTATTGCAACTGCGTCACCAGAACAATGAGTGGAAAAAATAAACTTTTAGCAATGAGAAAATGTGGAATTAGTACAAGGAACAATGTAAACATTAGCATTCCACTGGTTAGGTAGCATCCGATAAAGCAGCTATATCATTGAGATTTCGTCGCGAAGCTAATTAAATAAATGCCCGCTTCAAATCCCGGATAACAGTGAAAAGTAACAATTTGTAGTTCATTACAAAAAAGAAATGAGTTTCTAAGACATTGTAGGCCTCTCCGGACCTGATGTGCTGTCAAGACTCAGACAGCGGCAGCACACTAAAAATGGAGACGCGCCATGGCTGCCGGAGCCCTGCATGGAAAACAACGACAGTCCAGGCGACGCATTCGACACGGAGAGGATGTCCAAAAACACCACAAAACGGCAAAAATCTCGTTAAAATGTCAACCGTAAGACCTGAAGCATCATTTTAAGGAAGCAGGACGTGTACCGAGTAGACACACGGCCAAAAAAAACGGTATGACGCCAGCCCATAGCAGCCCTCCTAAGGATCATCCGCCATGTAGAGCTCCTTCCTTGCTCTGAAAGCCTTTGATTGACGTTATTTCCATTTAGCTAACACTCAGGTGATGTGGAAGTCCCTCCCCTTCATCTACTACTTTTCTTTAGATAAACGTAGCGTTATTTTCATCATTATTTTACAACCATGAAAGTGAAAGCTTCCGTCTCACTATATTAAAACAGGGAATACTAGTAAGAGAAAATATATTTTTGCTGCAATTACATCACTTCCTGCCTTAACAGGAAGAAGACACACCAGAAGCCATTTTAGAAAGCTTTAGGAAACCATTTCAGTTCACAACAAATGCCATTTAACCAATTGTTTAAAAGGGCAGTGTTTTATTGATTCATGTTTTGTTTTGTTAACCACCAGTGCTTAAGTTGACGCAATATTTATCAACTCTTACTTTTTTTCCCATTGACATACAAATACAGATTTTTGAAAAAAACACATTTGAGCAATAAACCATTGCTGTAAAAGGCTGTAATCCAGGATGGCCAATCTTTTTTGCAAATATATTTCTTCCAAAAAAGGTACACCTGCCAAGCTTGAAAAGGTTGTCAACTAAGTAGTGGAGTTATAAAAAGCATGAACATACATTTGAAACATCAAAATGCGACGCTTCAGAATACTTTTTAGAACATCCTTCATACATTGCAGATATAACAAACCAAAGAATACAAAACACATACTTTATTTGAAAACAGTATTAACTCCAATATACAATTGCCGATTTTCAGCTTCTCATTAAACTGAAAAAAATTGTCCACGATACAGCTCGGAAGTGTTTCTATGTCCATGGTCTCTTTAAAAAAAAATTTTTTTTAAGTCCATACGTATTCCGTTGAGAAAAAAACAAAACGTAGTTTTTCAAAATTTGCCATCTTCAACGCTATCTTCTCGTTATAACAACGCTGTCTCCATTTTCAGCGAAATCCAGTTGAATCGTGTCTTGATGGGACAAAAGAAAAGAAGATTTTGTAAGCCCACAGAACATGTAACAATCTCACTGTGCAACAATCAAGAAAATTTGTACTGTTTGTGCACATTGCCTGATATTTAGTAACGATTTAACAAATAAATTCAACAACTGACCACTAGGGGTTTGGCCTAGCTAAATCACCCTTTTGTTAGGCAAAAATGCTACGTACTCAACAAAATGCTACGTACTCAACAGCAAATAGTCATGGCTAAAATGAGAACCACTACGAAAAAGCAGTGCCACCAAAAAGTATTAAGTGATGTTAATGTGACCTTAAGCGACCTTGATCAAAGAACCAACTATGGAATTAACACCCGAGAAAAGGGAACATTTTTTTTTATTAAGTCTATGTAAATATTTAAAAAAATCTAATTATTTTGAATCATAACATCCATCCATCCATTTTTTGACCATTGTCCCTTTCGGGATCGCGGGGGGTGTAGGAGCCTATCTCAACTGTAATCGGGCGAAGGCGGGGTACACCCTGACATATAGCTCCTAATTAGTGTTTGTATTGGTCATGGTTCTTCAGGGACCCAAGTTTTATGTTGGTGAAAACGTATTGAGGGGTAGTTAGTGTTATTGGGCGTTCAACTTAAATTCAAATAATTGCTGAAAACCCCTCAGTGTTGAAATTGTGGAGATTGAGCAGCTCGTTACTACGATCATGGGGTATTTGACTTTAAGGTATTTCTCCCAATCCAGTATGAATACTTTCAAATTATCTGGTGTGGTTAGTAGAAAGTAACAGATTAAACGCCCTACATCAATGGGTACCAATAATTAAAATTTGCATTAGCAAAGTAAAAAAATCCAAGGGAAAACAAATACCATGATCATGGGGTATTTGACTTTAAGGTATTTCTCCCAATCCAGTATGAATACTTTCAAATTATCTGGTGTGGTTAGTAGAAAGTAACAGATTAAACGCCCTACATCAATGGGTACCAATAATTACAATTTGCATTAGCAAAGTAAAAAAATCCAAGGGAAAACAAATACCATGACCTAATTGATCAAACTGTGGCCAGTTAAAAGCTGACAAGAAACACATGAGAAAGCTTTTAGTGGCCATAATCTTCTGAAAATGTTTCCAACTTTTAGTGACGCAACAGTACAATAACACATCAACTCATCTTCAACCTAATTGCAAGTAGTATGGTTAAACTTGCAGTTCAAATCCAGGAAACACAATGACAATGTTTAATATAGTTGTATAATAAACCATGCCTTAAATGTAGGCAAGTAATTTGAAATTCAACCAAAAATAAACATGGTAAGGACATACATAACATGGATTTAAACCCAGTCCAACAGTCACATTTTCAAAATGTCGTACTTGTTTTCTTCCCACCCAATTCCTGCCATTGTACCAGAAAAAAGGTGGAAAGTTTTCTGTCGACCGATCACCTTAGCGATCATACTAAAGTGTGAGCAGTACACCATTTATTAAATTGAACAGATGGGGGTCAGATATTTGGGACCCATAATTGTGTAAACCCATTATGATATGCAACATACCAAAGTGACATTGTCTACATTGCTTGCTAAAAATGAGGCCTATGGTAGAATTAGCTATTTAACAACTTTTTAGAACTAAGTCATGTACATATCTTTCCTAAAAATTGTAATTAATAAGTATTGTTGATAAAGACTCATAATTTGTCAATCATCTTTTCTATTCCAAATCAGTTTGAAAATCTTCATGCCAGTCAATGCCTAATTAGATGTGCAGTTACATTTGAAATATTTCTAATAAATATCACAGAATCTATACAAAAAAATGTTGCATAGAAGCAGTTGTTTATAAAATAGTGGGATACAATTGCGGCCACTTGAGATGAGTGTGTAAAGTTCTATTGCTTTTTGGGCCTTATATAGAGTTGCCCCTTGACTAAAAGTTGTTAGTATTCTCATTGATTAATGAGTTAGTATATACTGTGCGTCACAAGAATGGGGGCAAACTAGTTGGTACAAGTTGATCAATGATGCAGTCATAACGGCTATATAAATTGCTATATAAATTATGGGATATCGGGGAACTTTTTTGACAATTATTTTGAACTTTGTATCCTAAATGTATATCAATAGGATTTATAGGTGTTTTTGGGCTCGTCATCTTCCAAATGAATTTCTCAATGAATAAATAAAAATATCAGTCCTTAAATTATAATTGAGGACAAAAATATATTTTAAAAAATCCAGTTAAATGTTACACATAGGGCATTTGCTGATTAAAGGTTTGAATAAAAACTTGGAGAGTTGTTATAGGTTGTGCTCAATTGCTTCTTCATGATTTGTGATCAATGGGAACGAATGCAATAGTGTGCCAAATGAGCAAGTGAATCTTCAAGATAGATGAAATATTTAATTTGATTTTCAGTCTTCAGCCAATCGGTGCATTATATATTCAGTAGTTTGATCCATATAGTGTTTTCTGATCATCATGAAGTCTAAATCCTTTTTTAGTCCTTGTGTTCTTAATCTTTCATACAAAGCAGGAGTGATATCAGCCAGGGTGCCATTTCAAACAAGTGGCCGATTTAGTTTTTAATTTTCATTGTCCAAATGTCCAAAATACAACTTACTATACCGCTTTTCTATATCCATCCATTGTTGTACCAACTGCTAATGCACATTGATTATGTGGCAGTGGATTGAAATTTTAATTTTTTTTTAAAGCACAATACACCATTAGGTGTGCAAAGGCGGGGATTCCAAATCTATGTTCACACTGCAGGGTAGGATGTCCAATTCTGATTATTATTTTTTTGTCGTGGTTCACGTTGCAAAAAATGCTATGTCCAATGTGAACGCAAACTGACTCGCATGCAGACATGACGTCACGTGTACTGCAGTGTTTACGGAAGTTAACAAGGCGCCAATTCTAGTCCGTCTCAGTATTGGACTATTCATGGCAATTTCAAAGATTTTGTGCAATCACTCAATATTTTCTCAAACTAATAACTGCGCGTAGAAAATTAGGAAGGAAAAGGGCAAACATTTTGGTCTTAGCTGTTTTTGGGACATTTGTGACAACGTATGCTATAAACAGTGTGTTGGCAAACAGTCAGGGACAGCAGTGTTGGAACATTGCACATCATAAAACATTTTCGGCTATATGTTGCTCATTTGTCAACTATTCTACAACCATGTATTTTGGGCAAGAATGATGTTCATCACTTTTTGATGATGTATAAGTCGGATCAACCCGACCGGAGCACGCAAACTGCAGTTCCATCCCATACGTAGCCGATTTATAGCCACTAAAAAGGCCTGAGTCGGATGTGAAAAATTTCGAAAATTGCACTGTTTACAATGACCTGGAAAAAATCCGATACAGATCACGTACGGACAAAAAAATTGAAATTGACCAGCACTGCGAAGATGACCTCAATTTATGCTTCTTGATTGCAAACATCACTAAAACCCAGCACGGTAAGCCTCGTTCTTAGATAAATAAACTATTTAATTGAATTAGCAATTAATAGGTTTGACGGTATCTCGTTATTACGAACTATGGTGAACATCGCAGATCGTGCCACCAACCAAAATCTGGCATCACCCATTTTTGTCCATGTTAAAAAAACACCTCTAATTCATTAAAAGCCTATCACTTCGGAACGTGAATGCTGTCAATTGTTTCTATAATTGATATATACAGCTCGATTACAATGCGATTTTTGGTTCCTGGACTTCGTAGCATTGGGAACGTGGTCCAAGAAGTAATCAAAAGACAGCGTTGAAAGATAGTCATTATTTTCAATGTGCATCTGGTAGCAACATCTCTAAAGTTATATAAAATAGTTAAAAAACAATTGTACAAATCAATGTACAATGTACAAACATAGCAGCTTCTAACATTTCCGGTTTCGAAAGAGGTACTATGTAGAAAGATTTAAAAAAAAAACATACTTACAGTTCTACCCTGGAGAGAAATTTCTACGAATCCGTCCGTAATGTCGACATACCACGATGTCAACCCTTTAAATTAAAAAGTTGAAGGTAACAGATTAATAAATGCAATAGCACCCCCTACTGGCAGTCTAGTCTTGAGCTACCCAAAACACTGGAAAACGATTAAATATACATACCAATTTTCTCAAGTCAGATGAGCTGTTTTTGTATGTACCGCATTGTGTAATCAGCAGAGGGAATACCTGCAAAATACAAAACATATGTATTTGAATAAGCAGAAACATTAATAAAATGTATTAATTTTGTAATTAAGGCATTTAAGTACATTGCTGCAATTGTACGGCTTGTTGATAAAATTGGGTAATTATTCAAATAAAATGCATATTTTGTTAGGAAATGTGGAGATAGCTCTACCATGGAAGCGGATTATATTTGTTCCCAACTGCCCAATCCCAAATGGGATAAGTGAACAAGAACATTTTGTTTTCTTCGATGAATACCAATAATATTCAACAATATATAGAATATGATGCAAAGCTTGTTGAGTATTTCCTTGAGTATAATTTGTCTTGGTGTCATAAGCAACCACCTTGTCTGACTGCGGAATTGTGTTAATTAGGAATATATTTGTTTAATATTTATTTGTAAATTAACTTATTTAGAATTTACTAATGACAACTACACAATGTTCATGTCCTCTAAAATACTTCAACATGTATTTCATGTTAATTCTGACAACGAAATGCAAAATGCTGAAATTACATTAATGTAGTCCTTTGAAGGGTTAAAAGCCAACACCCTATTTTGAATTTGGACATATACTAAGATTTTTTGAAATAACATAGGGTTTGATTTCACTAACACCAACTGCAATGTATTTCAGAAGTCTTCAGTGGATCAATTGCTAAAAATTATTACTTTTATTTTTTAAATAAATTACGCATTTACAAAACATGATAAAATAGTGTTTAATCATGTCCAACGTTCTTAATTTGTTGTCAGTCAACATTTGCACAGTGTATTGGACTGTGTGGTTTAACACGTGGATTTTAGAGTATTTTTTTCTAGTATGGAATTCGATGGAAACCTTAAAAAAATAAATGTTACAAAATATAATCAAAAACCCAAATCCAGTTGTGTTTGACCTCGTGTATTTGTATGATGTTCAAAAAACGAAACATTTTCTTATTATCGTGCTTTTATTCGATTAAGATTCCACAGGGCATTTGTCCTTTCAAGGACAAAGCACATTTTAAATGCGTAGGTCGAAAAACGTCGAGTAAAAAGGCTTCTTTCGAAAATTGTTGATGCAAACTCGATTTGTAGCCAGCAAAAAAGACATCTGCCCTCACAACAACACAATAACAAGCACGTTTAAACATCATTTAGGGTTTTATTCGTTCTTCGCTGTCAGCACACCCATGGCCATTTTTTTTACAACACTGCGTCTAACTGTCGTTCTTGCCACCATTTTGCCGTACACATCTTCGACGAATTTTACTGCCTTTAACAATAATTCTCGAAATGTTCTTACCCACATCTGCAGCCGAGACTATCCCCCGTCGTCTACCCGGGTCGGCGTCGTGTTCTTGGGCCATTTTAGTGGTTTATTTGACAGCATCGCTGGACGAGGTCTCCTCTACGTGCTGGTCGCTTCGCGCGCTGTGTTGAGTGTGTCGTCCTCCCCGCTTCTCCGCCTCTCTGATATCCTTCAGCGGCTCTGCCCACTTTGCTCGCAACGTAAGCCAGACTCCACTTCCTCTCCTTCCTCGTTCAGCTAGTAATGGCGGCCGGCTGAGTATGAAAACATCGTCTTTTATTCCTCCCTCGCGGCAAATACTGCTTTAAAACCATGAACACCTGTCGCCGAAGTATACAATATAAAAATGAAATGTATTCACGTCATTTGGGCGTCAAACCGTCTTTGACAGAACTACAGCAGTTTAAAAAAGATATCCTTTATTATTCAAAATGGCGACCCTCCATAAACACCTGTTAGGTTAATTGCAATTTTCCTAAGAAAAGTTACTATATGAAGGTTACACATGGAACTGTCAATTCAAAGGCCTACTGAAATGAGATTTTCTTATTTAAATGGGAATAGCAGGTCCATTCTATGTGTCATACTTGATTATTTCGCGATATTGCCATGTTAGAAGAGAACATCAACGATAAATTTTGCAACTTTTGGTCGCTAATAGATGCTGCCGCTAGGTGACATCATACGCAAATACGGTGTTAGCTTTCACTGTTATGCTGATGACACCCAACTCTACATGCCCCTAAAGCTGACAAACACGCAGGATTGTAGTCAGCTGTAGGCGTGTTTTAATGAAATTAAACAATGGATGTCCGCTAACTTTTTGCAACTCAACGCCAAAAAAACGGAAATGCTGATTATCGGTCCTGCTAGACACCGACCTCTATTTAATAATACAACTTCAACATTTGACAACCAAACAATTAAACAAGGCGATTCGGTAAAGAATCTAGGTATTATCTTCGACCCAACTCATGTGTGGTCCTCTCCAAGGTTCTCATAGTCATCATTGTCACAGACGTCCCACTGGGTATGAGTTTTCCTTGCACTTATGTGGGCCTACCGAGGATGTCGTAGGAGTTTGTGCAGCCCTTTGAGACACTAGTGATTTAGGGCTATATAAGTAAACATTGATTGATTGATTAATGGGAGCCACCAGCAGTAAGAGCAATTTGGACCGAGAAAGCGACAATTTCCCCATTCATTTGAGCGAGGATGAAAGATTTGTCAATTAGGATATTGATAGTGAAGGAATAGAAAAAAAAAAGCGACAGCTCCGGACGACGGCAGTGTTAGCGTTTCAGATGTAATTAGACACATTTACTAGGATAATTCTGGAAGATCCCTTATCTGCTTATTGTTTTAATAGTGTTTTAGTGAGATTTTAAAGATTGTAAAGTAAGGATTGTAAAGACATACCTCGAGGTCGGATAGCTGCGGTGAACACACTGTGTCTCAGAGAGAAGCCGAAGAGCCAAGCTCACAGCTGCTGCAGAATGACGAATAATCCACGGATGATTTTGGATAAGATATATATTACAATTTCCCCATCCAAAAACCTGCTGGTTGACGTAGAGAAAACATGTTCGCTTGACCGCTCTGCTTTCACAACAAACAAAGAAACACCGGCTGGGTCTCGGTGCTATAGACAGCTGGAATCCACCGCTTTCCACCAACAGCATTCTTCTTTATAGTCTCCATTATTAAATGAACAAATTGCAAAAGATTCAGCAACACAGATGTCCAAAATACTGTGTAATTATGTGGTTAAAGCAGACGACTTTTAGCTGTGTGTGTGCGCAGCGCTAGTATTTCCTTACAGCCCATGACGTCACGCGTACACGTCATCATTCCGCAACGTTTTCAACAAGAAACTCCCGGGAAATTTAAAATTGCAATTTAGTCAACTAAAAAGGCCGTATTGGCATGTGTTGCAATGTTAATATTTCATCATTGATATATAAACTATCCGACTGCGTGGTGGGTATTAATGGGTTTCAGTAGGCCTTTAAAGGGACGATTGTGTGTAGTGTATTAGGTTCAAGGTTCAAGTTTATTTGTCACATGCAGACTACACCACAGTGAAATGCTTTTTTCCATGCTCTTCAGATATTGCGTATAGTGGGTTCCAAACACTAGTTGCAGAATCTAATACACTAAATACAAAAAAAATACAACAATTGAATAGCTCTGATGTACATTAATTGCAAGACAGTTAAGTTGCACAGTAAGTCACAGAGGTTATGGTAGAAGTATCAGTACAAGTAGAAGTACATGCAGTAGTCAAATAGAGTACCAGTGCAAGATCAAATAGTGTAACAGTATATACAGTACAGGAAGGAACAAATATGAAGGTGTCAACAGTTCTTTGGCAGTTGAGTAGTGACAGTAGTATGAACAAAGGTAATGGAACAGTATGACCTTTTTATACTCTTGTTTTTACATTATTTACAATCATTGAATGAAAAGTATTGTAGTCCGGTAATTACAGTGGTAAGTAAAGTGTTTTTACATTATTTTTTACATAATTTTTACTTATTAACTTATTTAAATTCTATATTTTGTATAAAAAAATAGCCATTTTTAAAGATTTTGAAATGGTGACACGTTCATGTTTTTATAACGCTGGAAATGACATTGTTCAAAGAAAAGTTACTTTTGATGGGTCACCCATCCATCCATCCATTTCCTACTGCTTATTCCCTTTTGGGTCGCGGGGGGGCTGGTACCTATCTCAGCTACAATCGGGCGGAAGGCGGGGTACACCTTGGACAAGTCCCCACCTCATCGCAGGGCCAACACAGATAGACAGACAACATTCACACTCACGTTCACACACTAGGGCCAATTTAGTGTTGCCAATCAACCTATCCCCAGGTGCATGTTTTTGGAGGTGGGTGGAAGCCCGAGTACCCATAGGTGAACCCACGCAGAACATTTAAAGTACACACAGAAGGACCCCGAGCCTGGGGATCAAACCCAGGACCTTGTTATTGTGAGGCATCCCCTCCCCAAAGTGCTGCCGAGAAGGGATGTAACAGTAAGCAATTTTTATTGTTACCTAAATTATCACAATTATTAATATTGTCACGGTATTGACAAATGTGCTTATAAACTATATATATTTTTTTTAATAAATACAATACATAGTCACACAATATACTTTCTTGGCGAAAGAAATATGTTATATAATAATGTTGTCCTTGCTATTCAAGAGCCATATTCTTTTATTTGAGTGTTTACATAAATTTGTATTCTTCTGTTTTAATGTGTAAAAGTTTTTTGTATGTTTTTTTAATGATGAAGAAAAAAAATGATTGTTGAGAGCAAAGGTCAAATTCTTAAGGCGGAATTAGTTTAAGGTCATTTTATTTAGCGACATCTTTTAAAAAAAAAAATTCCCCTCATTGATAGCCATGGACTGGCCCCCACCTTCATGAACTTGTTGCTTCTTTTTTCTGTGGGCTCGCTCCCACCTTCAGAAAACAGTGGAATCTCTGACCCATTGGACTTGTCTGGCTTTTTTTCTATAGAGTAAACAATTATTTATCAGAGATCACTTTGGCAGAGACTTGCTTTCAGAGGCACAGGCTTACGTATGAAATTGACAGACTTCTTGCGGGACTAAGACGAACGCTGAACATTTACCTGTGGCCCGTTTTAAGAAAATCTTTTGAAAACTTGTAAAGATCGGAATGTTCAACATAAGAATGTGTGCGTAGAGTCTCCAACAATGATCTTTTTGATTCTTCTTGACAATTAGGAAATCTGTCATGGATGTCTTTGGATTAAAACATTTTCAAAAGTCATATTGTATATGCAAATATATATATTCAACAGGGGTAAACCAAAGCTGGCAAACTTTAGGCCGTCCGGTCAGTACAGCCTTTGTGTAGCTGCTGGTCTATGGACTCTGCGGAATGCATTCCACCCCCGCCGTTAGCCAATGAGATGTTGAACATTGCAGCGCATGCCCACTGCACAGGAAGATTTCTTTAAAAAGATCAGCCGCCTAGCAACAAGAATGTCCTGGAAGGGTGGGGTGTACAAATGTAGCCTTTGTACGTGGAGGGAACACAGCTTTACTCACTGACTGGTAGAGCAGGTTGCAACATGGAAGTGGTCACCTAACATTTATATCAGGTTACACTGCACAACCCACTCGGTGAACTGTCAGCTACTGTTTTGTGTTTTTGGAAATTGATACGTAGCCAATTTTGAGGCTTTTGCTCCATTAATAAACCCATTTAAATCTCTCATTTAACTCGATAGGCGCAGGATGTGTACTGCTGTACAAAAATCCAGAAACAATTCTTGAGACATTGTGAAAAATGCTTGACACAAAGTCTCTGGAGCAAATGGATCCTTCTATACACATAGACTAATACAGACACTGGTGTGTTGTGCCCTGCAAACAACAAACAGGATTGCATTCATTAGTATTGTGTTTCTGGAAAAAAAAAAGACTGCATCCACCTTCTGCACACAACACTTCAATGCATGCTTATCTTAATCAGTCCATACAAGCACATATTTACTTTTAGAGTTTCCTAAAATCTTGACAAAAGTCAACAACACACATTTACACCCTGACTTCTTCCTTCTTGATCAACTTTTCAAACAACTATAATGACTGCTGACATAAAATGTGTACAATAGCATTTTTTTAAGATTAGTACGCTAGCTCCAAAACCAGTTTTAACTGTTAAACCCGATTGGATCCGCGTGTTTGCACAGACACATCATGATGTGGAGTTAGTTCCTCCTTCGGCAAAGATGTTACGTCTTCTAAAGTAGGTCTAAATCAGGGGTCACCAACGGGGTGCCCGCTGGCACCAGGTAGCCCGTAAAGACCAGATGAGTAGCCCGCTGGCCTATTCTAAAAATAGCTCAAATAGCAGCACTTACCAGTGAGCTGCCTCTATTTTTTAAAATTGTATTTATTTACTAGCAAGCTGGTCTCACTTTGCTCTACATTTTTAATTCTAAGAGAGACAAAACTCAAATAGAATTTGAAAATCCAAGAAAATATTTTAAAGATTTGGTCTTCACTTGTTTTAATAAAGTCATTTATTTTTTTACTTTGCTTCTTATAACTTTCAGAAAGACAATTTTAGAAAAAAAATACAACCTTAAACCTGATTTTAGGATTTTTAAACACATATACCTTTTTACCTTTTAAATTCCTTCCTCTTCTTTCCTGACAATTTAAATCAATGTTCAAGTATGTTTTTTTTATAGTAAATAATTCTAAATACATTTTAATTGAATTCTTCATTTTAGCTTCGTTTTTTTCGACGAAGAATATTTGTGAAATATTTCTTCAAACTTATTATGATTAAAATTGAAAAGAATTATTCTGGCAAATCCAGAAAATCTGTAGAATGAAATTTAAATCTTATTTCAAATTCTTTTGAATTTCTTTAAAAAAATTTGTTCCGGAAAATCAAAAAGAAATAATGAGTTGTCTTTGTTAGAAATATAGCTTGGTCCAATTTGTTATATAGTCTAACAAAGTGCAGTTCGATTTTAACCTATTTAAAACATGTCATCAAAATTCTAAAATTAATCTTAATCAGGAAAAGGTACTAATGATGTTCCATAAATCATTTTTCAAAACATTTCAAAAAGATTCGAATTAGCTAGTTTTTCTCTTCATATTTTTCAGTTAAATATTGAATTTTAAAGAGTCGAAATTGAAGATAAACTGTTTCAAAATTTAATTTTCTTTTTTTTCGTTTTTTCTCCTCTTTTAAACCGTTCAATTATGTGTTTTTTTCATCATTTATTCTCTACAAAAATCTTCCGTAGAAGGAAAAAAAATGTACGACGGAATGACAGAGAGAAATACCCATTTATATATATATATATATATATATATATATATATATATATATGGATTTATTTATTAAAGGTAAATTGAGCAAATTGGCTTTTTCTGGCAATTTATTTAAGTGTGTATCAAACTAGTAGCCCTTTGCATTAATCAGTACCCAAGAAGTAGCTCTTGGTTTCAAAAAGGTTGGTGACCTCTGGTCTAAATCCCTATAAAAAAAAAAAAAATAAAAAAAAAGTCAAGCTGATGAACATGCACTATATGACGATACTTGTATAACATGTGTCATCACCAGTAAAATAACATGTTTATATACCACTCCTGATCTCAAATTGCCTGTTGACCCTATAAGGTGAATTCTGCAGTTGCTTTGTGCTGCCACCTGGTGGATTTTCTATATAAAAGAAACAGTCCTCACAAGTGGAAGATACCCAGTAACTCAATTTTGGTCAAAACTGAGCTGATAATAATTTTGGAGTTCCTAGGTGATATGCTTTACATTAATGTATGCGATATTGTAATTTGTTCCATAAGTAAGCTGTTACGCGCATGGCAATAGCTAGCAACTACCACATAACCGCGTATATACAACAGAAAAACCTAGTATCTCAAGGGACCAATCGAAGATTCTTTGTCTGTTGCCTTTTTGTCCTTAATGAGACATTTGCACGAATGGGGGCCGACGGTCAACCTGATTATGTGATATTATGGCACGAGGGGATATTTAGAAGATTGCAAGCGCCTTCATTAAATGTATTGTTCTTGATCCCTTGCATACTCTTTTGGGCAGATGACTGTGGAGGTGAAAATAAAAACTGGACGCTGTACACGGCTCTTGCCCAATGTGCAAACGCAGAATGGGGCCCACCCGAGATTGTGATAAAATATCTGGAGATAGGGCAGACGTTCATGAGAGCAGATTCAATCCATGGCTCACTCGGCAAGAAAATGAAAGCTCTAGAAAACATCTATACGTTTGATGACTTTGTAGATCTTTGTAAGATAGCATCAAGATAGATTGGTTTTCCTTTGTTTTCTCAAAATCAGCTAGAAGAGAGTTACTAGGTTTTGCCATTGGACGGGAGACCTGTTGGATGACCCAGACTAAAATGTTGTGCAATGCCCTCCAATTTTGAAATGAAGGCATTTACAGCACTACATTGTACTTGTAGTAGTGAACACGTTACATAATAGTATATTGTTACTAGTACACATACGTTATAGTGAAGGAAATGTGAAATCATGTTAAATTAGGCATAGTAGTATTTCCAGCACTTTAAAAATGTCTCATTCAGCTACTTTGTTTAGACTTAGACAAAGTTTATTGTTTAAGGGAAATTGTATGACACACTGTAGCTTTAATGTAAAGTAATGAGTCTCAGGAGCTACTTTGATCTTCTGCCACTCTTTCAGGCACACATCAAAACCATGACTGTGTTTGCAGTACAGGCTCCAATAGTCCACAAAGAACAAGGCACAAACAAATGACAACAACAGATGTATTAAAGAACACAAAGGTCATAAGAGACATTAAAGAAAACAGAGCGGATGCATCCTGCTGCCACCTCAGCGATGCCATTTCTACATCCATCTATATTCTACCGTTACATACAGCCTCAAAAGTAAAACGCAATAAAAAACCATTGGAAAACAAAAAATATATAAATAAATGATACATATTGTGCACATACAACAGCATCATGAATAGACAAACGACAAAACAAAATCACCATCTTACGTAACACCCACATTCGCAATGCTCCACAACTTTGTTGGCTGGGTGGCCAGAAACAGAATAATCTAACTCTTCTACTCAGAGAAAAGGCTGGACATCTGTCAAAACATTCCCCTCTGCCTTTTTGTCTGTGCTATTATTTTTCTGACAAATGTACACGCTTAGCTCCAAAGTTTGATCCTATAAATCAGTTTAAATTGAAATTTTTCACATTATGATAAAGCACAAAATTTTGGGTGTTTAGCCGAAGCGTCACACAATCCGGTACACGCCTTTAGGGGAGTAACAAGCACACATGACAAATGTATGCAAGATTAGCCGCATTTAGGGATGTAACAATTTGAAAATGTTATAATAAGATAGGCTCCAGCGCCCCCCGCGATCCCAAAGGGAATAAGCGGTATAAAATGGATAGATGGGATAATAATGTTTATTTTGACCAAAGTTCTCCTTTGTTGTGACCAAAGTTCTCCCGTCCAAAGGCAAAACCTAGTAACTCACTTCTAGCTGATTTTGAGAAAACAAAGGAAAACCAATCTATTTTGATGCTGTCTTACAAAGATCTACAAAGTCATCAAACGTATAGATGTTTTCTTGAGCTTTCATTTTCTTGCCGATTGAGCCATGGATTGAATATGCTCTCATGAATGTCTGCCCTTTCTCCAGATATTTTATCACAATCTCGAGTGGGCCCCATTCTGCGTTCGCACATTGGGCAAGAGCCGTGTACAGCGTCCAGTTTTTATTTTGACCTCCACAGTTATCTGCCCAAAAGAGTATGCAAGGGGAAGAATCAAGAACAATACATTTAATGAAGGTGCTTGCAACGTCCTGGGCCAATCTTCCAAATATCCCCTCGTGCCATAATATCACATAATCAGGTTGACCGTCGGCCCCCGTTCGTGCAAATGTCTCATTAAAGACAATAAGGCGACTGACAAAGAAGCTCCGATTGGTCCCTTGAGATACTAGGTTTTTCTGTTGTATCTACGCGGTTATGTGGTAGTTGCTAGGTCCTGCCATGTGCGTAACAGCTTACTTACGGAACAAATTACAACATCGCATACACTAATGTAAAGCATATCACCTAGGAACTCCAAAATTATTATCAGCTCAGTTTCGACCAGAATTGAGTTACTGCGTTTTGCCTTTGGACGGGAAGTTATCACGGTTACCATAACTATTGCGGTATTGTTGAACGTGCACAACAAATACTTGTACACACACTGAAACCTTAGATTTGGTTAAATGACTAAAATATATACACCCATGGTTAGAAGCCCACTGTTTTGCATGTTTTGTGTTTCTTATTTTTCACTGATAAATGTTTTGGTTGGTGTTGTGGAATCCTACTCTGTTCAGCGCTCATTGAACGCAACGTAAATACACCTCAGAGTCATTTTCCTCTGAGTATATATTGATCACTCTGTTGTTAGAGAGCACAGCTTTTAGGTTCAATGTCCACATTTTGTTTCTGTAAGTTTAGATCTATAAGTTAGATTAGGTATGTTGTTTCTTGAGGTTAATTGGCAACACTAAATTGGCTCTAGTGTGTGAATGTTGTCTATCTGTGTTGGCCCTGCGATGATAAATTCTAAGACAAAAACAAAACCAAAAGGGTACAAACACAAAGTGCGCACAAGGCGGATAAACAAACAAAAGGAGCTAGCCTGGGAGCTAGAAAATAACGGACAGGAGCTCAGCGTGGAAGCAAGCGGGTAGCGAACAGGCAAACAGAAGTCGTACTTGTATAATGAAAAATAAAACGGAAGCAGGTGAACAAAACACAGTAAGCTACAAACATCAACTGAATATAGCTTACCGCTACGCTGCAAAGACAAGGTACGACACGACAGGAGCGATAACACATCACAAGAGCGACTAGACGTGACATCGACAAGACAATACAATGATCCAGCCACTGACACAAGACAAAGCAGGTACAAATAGGAGCAGGCTGATTGGCAACAGGTGTGGCCAGGTGCCAATCAGCCGCAGCTGAGGAGGAACACAGCACTCAGGGAACAAGACAGGAAGCTGACAAAATAAGAGGACTAGACAGGAACTAACGACAGGACATACTAAACACAGAGGAAACAGACAAATGCAGAGGAAAAAACTAAAACATAGACAAACTGTCAGGGGAAAGCCTGACAATAGTGTTTCAATAAAGCTGCATCCGGGTAGCAGTCAGCTTTGTAAAACTTAATGCTCATCCTCTTTGTGTTCGGGCTCAAAAATACAAGGTTCTGGATCATAATTTTTTTTCTAAAAGTCTGCTTGATTAGCTTTGTTGTTTATGGGGAAGAGATCCGTCGTTAGTTTTGCTACATCACACGATCACGTGACTGGCTTCCTCATTATCTCACGAAATGGCTCAGGAATCTCAGTGAGATTGATACTATTTTGATCATATTTTTTTTTATTCACTAACTTTGGACATTGATTGATTGATTGATTGAAACTTTTATTAGTAGATTGCACAGTACAGTACATATTCCGTACAATTGACCATTAAATGGTAACACCCGAATAAGTTTTTCAACTTGTCCACATTAATCCATTAATGGTACAAATATATACTATCAGCATATACAGTCATCATACAAGTTAATCATCAGAGTACATACATTTAATTATTTACACTATGTACAATTATATATTATTACCTATTTTATTTAATCAGGGGCACATTTAATCTAGCTGAAGTCCGTTCAGGTGTTTATCAAAGTGCGGCTATCAATCCCGGTTTTTCGAAAATTTTAAGTTGAAAATGGTAATATTAACTATCAAGCGTTTTACCACAGTGATCATTAATACCGTTTATTGCAGGGGTGTCCAAACTTTTTCCACTGAGGGCCGCAGAAAAATTAAAGCATGTGGGGGCCATTTTTATACTTTTCATTTTCAAACCATAACAAAGAATATGGATTTTTTAAATTTATTGTACCTTTAGGGGTCTCAGTCATTAAAATGTTAAAAATAATTCAAATTATTGTTATTTCTATTTTTATTTAACGATTACAGCAAATCTCTGTATCAACTTCAAGTTGAATTAAAGTAATAAAAAATAATAAAAAAAAGGTTTTATGGCTTTTCTGTCAAAAACAACTTTGTTTTTTAATAGTAAAAAAAAAAAAAGTAATTAGAGCCCTAAAAGATCAATAATGCAGGACACAATTGATTTTAATTCTTTAATATTTTAGAGTAATCACAGTGAAAAGCTAAATGAAAAACCACTAAATATATTTGGGATCCAAAATGTGCCCCACTCTTAAAGTTAAACATTTTTATTAGGTTTTTCTTTTACTTTCAACAGTTAAGTTACGAGATCAACTTCAGATACATCTGTCGATTTTACGTTTGAACTATTATTTTGTTTGTTTTATGCACTTTTTTTTTAAAGAAAACTTTGATGTTTTTATATGGCAACTACACAATATATGCAATATGTACCACATACAACATTTTAAAGTGAAATATATGAAGTATTTGGAGCCTTGAAAATAATTCATTATAACATGGATTTTTTTGTCCTTGTTTTTTTTTTGAGCAATGACAAAAAAAGAAAAATAAAGAAAAACAAAAGAAAAAAAACTGTTTGCATAGCAGCTTTGTGTCAACATTGCAACTTTTTCTCCCTAGATTTCACCTCATTCCACTTTTTTTATTGTTCTTTTTTATTTTTGCAATAGCATTTCCAGAATGTGTGGCGGACCGGAAAACAATTAGCTGCGGGCCGCAAATGGCCCCCGGGCCGCACTTTGGACACACCTGGTTTATTGTTACATCCCTAGTGGCCATCAAGCAAAATGTATTTGCAGAGGCATGGGTGAGACTTTTTTGCTTTGATTATCAGGCGCGATCTCCAATGAGCAATTAGAATAGAATAGAATGGAATATATCTTTATTGTCATTGTACATCAGGGGTCACCAACCTTTTTGAAACCAAGAGCTACTTCTTGGTTACTGAGTAATGCGAAGGGGTACCAGTTTGATTCACACCTAAATAAATTGTCAGAAATAGCCAATTTGGTCAATTTACCTTTAATAAATAAATCTACATATATATAGATTAAAAAAAAGGGTATTTCTGTCCGTCATTCCGTCGTACCTTTTTTTTCCTTTTACAGAAGGTTTTTTTGTAGAGAATAAATGATGAAAAAAAACACTTAATTGAACGGTTTAAAAGAGGAGAAAACACAAAAAAAATTAAAATTAAAATTTGAAACAGTTTATCTTCAATTTCGACTCTTTAAAATTCAAAATTCCCTGCTTAGGCTGCTCCCCCCGCGACCCGACCTCGGATAAGCGGAAGATGATGGATGGATGGATGGAAAATTCAACCGAAAAAATTAAGAGAAAAACTAGCTAATTCGAATCTTTTTGAAAAAAAATTTAAAGAAATAAATTATGGAACGTCATTAGTAATTTTTTCCTGATTAAGATTAATTTCAGAATTTTGATGACATGTTTTAAATAGGTTAAAATCCAATTTGCACTTTGTTATAATGTATAACAAATTGGACCAAGCTAAATTTCTAACAAAGACAATTCATTATTTCTTCTAGATTTTCCAGAACAACATTTTTAAAAGAAATTCAAAAGACTTTGAAATAAGATTTAAATTTGATTCTAAGGATTTTCTAGATTTGCCAGAATATATATTTTTTAATTTTAATCGTAATAAGTGTGAAGAAATATTTCACAAATATTCTTCGTCGAAAAAACAGAAGCTAGAATGACGAATTTAATTAAATGTATTTATTATTCTTTACAATAAAAAAATCAATTTACTTGAACACTGATTTAAATTGTCAGGAAAGAAGAGGAAGGAATTTAAAAGGTAAAAAGGTATATGTGTTTAAAAATCCTAAAATCATTTTTAAGGTTGTATTTTTTCTCTAAAATTGTCTTTCTGATAGTTATAAGAAGCAAAGTAAAAAAAATAAATGAACTTATTTAAACAAGTGAGGACCAAGTCTTTAAAATATTTTCTTGGATTTTTAAATTCTAATTGCGTTTTGTCTCTCTTAGAATCAAAAATGTCGAGCAAAGCAAGACCAGCTTGCTAGTAAATGAATAAAATTCTAAAAATACAGGCAGCTCATTGGTAAGTGCTGCTATTTGAGCTATTTTTAGAATAGGCCAGAGGGCTACTCATCTGGTTCTTACGGGCTACCTGGTGCCCGCGGGCACCGCGTTGGTGACCCCTGTTGTACATTGTGCAACGAAATTGTATGCAAACTAATTTAGTGCAAAATCATACATAAGGACATATATAAATAGATAAAAATACATAAAATACATAATAATACCAAGCATGCAGCTCATATGCAAAGTCATTATTGTTATCTTGTGTTCAGCGACACTATTGTTTTTAAAGCAGTTTGTCCGGCATTTTATTGTCCTGTATATCCTGCCTGGGGGCATCAGTTCAAAAAGTTTATGTCCAGGGTGAGATGGGTCCTTTATGATGTTTTGGGCCTTTTTGAGTCACCTGGCACTGTACAGTTCATCTAGGGAGGGGACAGAGCAGCAAGTCTTGTGTCCATGCATCCATTTCTACCTCTTGTTCCTCTCGGGGGTGCTGGAGCCTACCATAACTGCAGTTGGGCGGAAGGCGGGTACATCCTGGACAAGTCCAATTCTAGTGTACATATTGTAAATAATAATAGGTAATTAAATTGCATTTGAGTATCCTTTAACAGTAAATAAGGCAACTGCAGTTGATAATGATATGCCATGGCAGTGGTTCTCAACCTTTTTTCAGTGATGTACCCCCTGTGAACATTTTTTTAATTCAAGTACCCCCTAATCAGAGCAAAGCATGTTTGGTTGAAAAAAAGAGATAAAGAAGTAAAATACAGCTTTATGTCATCAGTTTGTGATTTATTAAATTGTATGACAGTGCGAAATATTGGTCATTTGTAGTGGTCTTCCTTGAACTAAAACCTTGTTGAAAAATAAACAAGTGATTCAATTATAAATAAAGATTTCTACACATAAAAGTAATCATCAACTTAATGTGCCCTCTTTGGGGATCATAATAGAGATCCATCTGGATTAATCAATGTAGTTCTAAACATTTCTTCACAAAAAAAGAAATATTTAACATCAATATTTATAGAACATGTCCACAAAAAATCCAGCTGTCAACACTGAATATTGCATTGTTGCATTTCTTTTCACAGTTTATGAACTTACGTTCACATTTAGTTTAAGTATTATTCAATAAATATATTTATAAAGGATTCGCCTTCCGCCCGATTGTAGCTGAGATAGGCGCCAGTGCCCCCCGCGACCCCGAAAGGGAATAAGCGGTAGAAAATGGATGGATGGGTGGATTTTTGAATTGTTGCTATTTTTAGAATATTTTTAAAAAATCTCACGTACCCCTTGGCATACCTTAAAGCAGTGGTCCCCAACCTTTTTGTAGCTGCGGACCGGTCAACGCTTGATAATTTGTCCCGCGGCCCGGCGGGGGACCTTTTTTTTTTTTCTCTCTTTCCCCTTGTCATGAAAAAGGGAGGTTTTTGTCATAAAAAAATATAATTTTTTTTTGGGTGGGTGCACTAATTGTAAGTGTATCTTGTGTTTTTTTTTGTTGTTTAAATAAAAATTTAAAAACATGTTTTTTGTTTGTTTGTTTTTTTATTAAAAAATAATTAAAATTAATTAAAAATTCTTCTGTGGCCCGGTGCCAATCGAGCCATGGCCCAGGAACGGGCCGCGGCCCGGTGGTTGGGGACCACTGCCTTAAAGTACCCCCAGGGGTACTCGTACCCCCATTTGAAAACCACCGTGCTATGGCATATCGTTACATGTCTACCTTTTAAACTGTGAATAATTATCTTTGCAAACTGTTGGTGGCAGTTGTACTAATTGAATAAAAAAATGTTAGCAATGAATTTAACGCGGTCACACAACAACCATTATCTTTTCTCTCAGATGGTGACGTCAAACTGATGACAGCGGTGAGGAGATCGTGACAATTCCGAGGTTTCGTGGAGGCGCCAGTCACCAACCAGGAAAAGTGGGCGGTCCTAAGGCTGAGCTCTACCGGCGGAGGAGGCGTAGGTGGGTGTTGGATTATCCCAAATAATCACTCATGCAATCACGAAGGTACAACTTCAGCGAACCTCAAGAGGACAACATATTGGAATCCAACGGTATTTACAATCGGGACGTTAATTTTCATGTCGTACGAGTCCGGATGACTATGGTCGTGCAGTTTCTTTCAAGTTGAATAGGAAATTCCCTGTCTATAATGTGACAGCTGTCGTCGCGTTTGCGTTACTTCGCCGAAATAGTCGCCTCAATCACGTCGGCGAACACATGACATGGCGACTTTTTACTTTGCTTTAACTTTTATTCTGGTGGCGGCGTTTTGGAGTGTCGGCGGCGAACCCCGGACATTGTCTTCTCCCGCCACGCCGTTAAACGCAACATCATCAGCAGCCGTCATCCGCAAGGACGACCAGAGCGACAACGACAATGCCACCCACGCAGCCGTCGGAACCCGAATGTCGACACTCATGACGCATCTGCCCACTCTCAAAGTGGTCGTCATTCTCACCTGCGTGTTGACAGCTGCTCTCATCACCTGCCTGCTCGTCAAAGTGGTCAGGTAAGCTAGAACACATGGTCAATAATCGATGTCTCTTTTCTTCTCATTATTATTATTATTATTATTATGTTGTTCCTCCTTTCTCGTTTGTGTGAAGCCCCAGATTCATAGCAGATGAATCAATTACAAGCATGTGATAGTGTTGACTCCATGTGATCTTATTGGGGCGAAGATGAAATGTCAGGGTCTATTCATAATATGTCATCAAGCTTAATGAATCATAACATGACTTAGCATATTTCTGCTATTTTTATCTACCGCAGTGGTTCGCAACCTTTTTTCAGTGATGTACCCCCTGTGAACATTTTTATAATTCAAGTACCCCCTAATCAGAGCAAAGCATTTTTGGTTGAAAAAAAGAGATAATGTAAAATACAGCACTGTGTCATCAGTTTCTGATTTATTTAATTGTATAGCAGTGCAAAATATTACTCATTTGTAGTGGTCTTTCTTGAACTATTTTGAAAAAAAGATATGAAAATAACTAAAAACTTGTTGAAAAATAAACAAGTGATTCAATTATATATAAAGATTTCTACACATAGAAGTAATCAACTTAAAGTGCCCTCTTTGGGGATTGTAATAGGGATCCATCTGGATTCATGAACTTAATTCTAAACATTTTCACAAAAAAAGAAATGTTTAACATCAATATGTATGGAACATGTCCTCAAAAAAATCTAGCTGTCAACACTGAAAATTGCATTGTTGCATTTCTTTTCACAGTTTATGAACTTACGTTCATATTTTAAGTATTATTAAAAAAATATATTTATAAAGGATTTTTTTAATTGTTGCTATTTTTAGAATATTTTTTAAAAATCGCACGTACCTCTTGGCATACCTTCAAGTACCCCCAGGGGTACGCGTACCCCCATTTGAGAACCACTGGTCTACCGTATTTCCTTGAATTGCCGCTGGGGCGCTAATTCATTTAAAACCTCTTCTCACTCCTGCGCTTAACAAAGGCATGTGGTAAAAGTAAGCATGCGCTAATTATTTGAAAACCTCTTCTCACTCCGGCACTTACCAAAGGTATGCAGTAAAAATTAAAGTGTGATGTAAGCTTGGACCTTAAATCCTACTGAATAGCTCTTAATCGTCTTCCCTTTATGCGATTTCAAATTACCGGTATTGAAATCAGCCTCCTCCATTTTGAAAATGATGACAGGGGAAGTGTCACTCGTGACGTCACGAGTTTGACCATGCGGTAATACTAAGCAGGGTTTCCCACACATTCATTTATTTGTGGCGGCCCGCCACGAAAGAATTACGGCCGCCACAAATAAAAAAAATAGGAAAAAAAAATAAATATATATATATATATTTTTTTTTTTTTCCCCAGCTTTTGACTCGCTCGACCGCTCATAAAAGCAATGGGACTCTGTCTGTGAATGGAGCTTGTAGTTACATATTATATAAATATGTAAATATTATATAAATATGCACATAAAGTGTTGTAATTATATTCCAACTCCGCGTTCTTCTTGGTCATCGCCGCCGCCGCCTCCCCCCCAACCCCCCGCCCCCCGACTACACCACCACAAATCGATGCCTGACCTGTGGGAAACCCTGTACTAAGCATGCGCTAATTATTTTGGGAAGCGAGTTTGACCCGGCAGTAATTCAAGGCAGGTGCATACTATATGCCCTGCGGCAATTCAAGGCAATACGGTATGCATCTTTTTACTGAACATTGTAATCTTTTGCATGTAGTATTCAAAGCAGAACTGCCCTTTTTTTTGGAATGTTGCCTATCATTCACAATCTTTATGCACACATCTTTTTTAATGCATTCTAACTTATGAATAAATGCTAGCAAAAGTCAGCTAAAAAGGGAGCCAATGGGAGCCGCTCTGTTCCACCTATAAAGAGCTTTAAAAATGTCCAAAAAAGCCTCCATCCATGTTTTATATACAGTCAAGAAAATAAGTATTTGAACACCCTGCTATTTTGCAAGTTCTCCCACTTAGAAATCATGCAGGGGTCTGAAATTTTCACATTAGGTGCATGTCCACTGTATGAGAAATAACCTAAAAAGAAAAATCCAATAATCACAATCTATGATTTTTTTTAACAATTATTTTGTGTGATACAGCTGAAAATAAGTGTTTGAACACCAACATTAATATTTGGTAGAGTAGCCTTTGTTTGCAATTACAGAGGTCAAACGTTTCCTGTAGTTCTTCACCAGGTTTGCACAGACTGCAGGAGGGATTTTGGCCCACTCCTCCACACAGATCTTCTCTAGATCAGTCAGCTTTCTGGGCTGTCGCTTAGTAACAAAGACTTTCAGCTCCATCCAAAGATTTTCATTTGGATTTAGGTCTGGAGAGCGGCTAGGCCACTCCAGAACCTTGATATGGTTCTTACAAAGCCACTTCTCGGTTTTCCTGGCTGTGTGCTTTGGGTCATTGTCATGTTGGAAGATCCAGCCACGACTCATCTTCAATGATCTGTCTGAGGGAAGAAGGTTTTTGGCCAAAATCTCACAATACGTGGCTGCAGTCATCCTCTCCTTAATACAGTACAGTCGTCCTGTCCCATGAGCAGAAAAACACCCCCAAAGCATGATGCTACCACTCCCATGCTTCACAGTAGGATGGTGTTCTTGGGATGGTACACATCATTCTTCTTCCTCCAAACACGCATAGTGGAAAAAGGTCTATTTTGGTCTAATCTGTCCACAAAACTTTCTCCCATGACTCCTCTGGATCATCCAAATGATCATTGGCAAACTTAAGACGGGCCTTAACATGTGCTGGTTTAAGCAGGGGAACCTTCCGTGCCATGCATGATTTCAAACCATGACGTCTTAGTGTATTACCAACAGTGACCATGGAAACAGTCGTTCCAGCTCTTTTCAGGTCAATGACCAAGTCCTGCCGTGTAGTCCTGGGCTGATTCCTCACCTTTCTTAGCATCATTGAGACCCCACAAGGGGATATCTTGCATGGGGCTTCACTCCAATTGAGATTGACCGTCATGTTTAGCTACTTCCATTTTCTTATGATTGCTCCAACAGTGGACCTTTTTTCACTAAGCTGCTTGGAAATTTCTACGTAGCCCTTTCCATCCTCGTGGAGTTGTACAATTTTGTCTCTGGTGTCTTTGGACAGCTCTTTGCTCTTAGCCATGCTGAATGTTTGGGTCTAATTGTATGGGGTGGACAGGTGTCTTTATGCAGCTAACGACTTTACACAGGTGCATCTGATTCAGGATAATACAGTGGAGTGGAGAAGGACTTTTAAAGGCGGACTAACAGGTCATTGAGGGTCAGAATTCTAGCTGATAGACTGGTATTCAAATACTTATTTTCAGCTGTATCACACAAATTAATTGTTAAAAAATCCTTGATTGTGATTTCTGGATTTTTCTTTTGAGTTTATCTCATGGAGTAGATAGACATGCACCTACCGTGAAAATTTCAGACCCCTCCATGATTTCTAAGTGGAAGAACTTGCAAAATAGCAGGGTGTTCGAATACTTATCTTGACTGTATGTGCTGTAAGTATTTGTCGTAACAGGCACAGTCATGATAACGTGATATTTACGTATTTTGCTCATTTTAAGTGTGTGGCGATGTATTATTTCACGGACACATCACAGCATTTGCTTTTCTTTCAACAATAACATCTATTAATCATGACAAGACTTCATTAGAGACAAAATAGACTACTTTGGGACCAATGATGATCCAGAACCATATATTTTTTAGCCCGAATATAAGGATGATGATTCACATGTTTTAGAAGTTGTTTGCTAAACCGATCCAGCTTCAGTGAACCACTAGCAATGGTAATATCGCTAAGTGCTAAACAAGAAATACAAACTATGAACTTAATAAAACAATAACTTTCTGCACAATGTCTGCTCTCACCAGGATGCCGACTGATGGAATGTTCATAGCTTCCCATTTAGATGAAGACTTAATCATAATCCTCACGCCAAAAAAAAGTGCCGCAAACAAGTGTTTTTTTGTGTCTGTCTCGCAATCTCAGAGTCAAAGTAGAATGTCAAAATTGACCAACTGCTCTTTTTATGACAATAATGTACTATGCAAGTGAGAGGCATTATTTATATTCTAAAATTAACTTTCACCAACTCATAGGCGATGCAGCTGCTCACCAGCTCAATATGTCAACATAGCAGTATTAGCTAGTGAGTGCTCTGTGATTACGGCACCACTAAAAGTTGTTTGTCTGCGTTAGCACTTGTAATGATGATATTGCAAATACTTGGTTAATATTCAGGTCACGAGATGTAAATGGTGCATTAACAGTTTTTGGATGTTTTTTTAATTTAAGGTTTTATGGGTGTAATAGTGTACTCCCTCAGCTGCATTGTTAGCCTCCTTGTACTTGCAGTATATTACAAATTAGAATGCCTTAAAAAAAGGAAAGTGTGTTCTTGTCCTACTAAAAATTGTAAACGATAGGTAAAATTCCCCCCAAAAAGTACAATTCCGCTTTCTAGTAGTCATGAGGTAGTTTTTGTTCCGCGCAATCATTTGTAACTAACCCTGTTTGTTTGTTTTTTGTGGTGAGATCTGGGAGAAGAATCCGGAAAACCCGAAAGTATGACATTATCACGACACCAGCTGAGAGAGTAGAGATGGCCCCGCTCAACGACGAGAATGACGACGAAGACGATTCCACTCTATTTGATGTCAATTACAGGTTTGTTCTGAACAAATGAGCACATTATTTACATCAAATAATTAATCAGCAATGTAAAAATCCCCGAAACATACAATTAATTACAAGTGTTGTTGGCGTTGTTCGTTGGTATTGCTATACATACGTCCTTGTATAGATAATCTGTTTCAGTTGTCAAACATCGCTGGAAAAAAACACAATTAAATATTTTAAGAAATTGTGATTGCCACACAAGCATAAAACTAAGTTAAATTGCTGTGAAACCTAAAAACAACAACCATGGTTAAGGATGGTCCTACTGAAGGCGAAGCTAATCTGTACAGACTCTTTTCCGTATTGTCTGTTTCCTTATTTTCCCCCATACTGGTTTAAATGTAAAGCGCTTTGTGTCTTTAGAGAAAAGTGCTATATAAATATAATTCACTTTACAATTCATTTCTCTCTCTACCCTCTGCCTCATACACTGCCAGTCTGTTGTTTCCCTTGCCTCTGTAGCCAAAGCGCTTGCTCATCGTAGACCTTCTTGGTATGGGTAGTGCCTTGAGATATAGGACAGGATGGATTGTATTTATCCCACAATAGGAAAATATTTTGTTGCAGTGCAGAAACAAAAAGTCCACCAAAATTAATTAAAGAAAAAAAAAAAACACAGAGGAAAACAGAAAAGGACATACAATAAAAGAGCACAGACCTGATGCAACCAGCTACCACTTCAGCGACACCATTTCTACATTCAGCTACAAAAATAAAACAACAAAACAAAAAATTAGCAATAAATAACATGTTGCCTACACACGATTGCACCGTGCATAAACAACAAAACTAAAAACATAATTTCCACATCCACATACATACCGTGGCCTTTGCAGTGCTCCACACCATCGTCTGCTGGGGAAAGGAGCAGCACGGCTAGGGACCGCTACGGACTCAAAAAAGCGACCAAGAGAGCCGACTCAGTTCTAGGTTGCCCACTAGCTCTTGGCCAATGTCCAGGCCTCGCGAATGAGCGACAATTTGCCAAGGGATACCGAAGTGGAGACTGTCGTTGCCTCCGCATCTCTTCCGGTCTCTCCACATGCGCAGAGATCCAGCAGCTGGTCTCCGGTGCAAACAAGGCCATTGCCAAAAGGCTACCCCGGCAGATCCAAAACGTCACAAAAAAGCATCGCAGAAGTCACGTCATGCAACTGCCACCTTTTGTTGTGCAGTCCCAAAAGTCAAAAATCACATTAAAACTAGGGGGAAACCTCAAGAAGACAAAATGAGGATACACAAGAGCTCAGAGCTCTCCAACCAGCAGCCTTCATAGTGACGCCATCTTGGAAAAATAAATGCACTTGTATCCTCCGCTGTTGCAGAGGTGTAGTGTACAGTTTGAACATCTGTCACTAGGACCACAATAGCAGCACAAAACATAAACATAAAACAAAGATGATGGGGAGAAGACGCAGTCGAAGTGGGGGCGCGTAAATAAGACCGCCCACAAAATGCCGCATGCTGATGAGACTATCAGTAAGCAGTTTGAAGATGGTCTGTAAAACATAATCAATGCAAAATGTCAAACAAAGACTGCCATTTTGTTTTGTAAACCAAAAGGGCGTGTTTTAAATGTGGGGGGGAAAAAATCATAATATGACCCCCTTGAGCTACTGGTTAAACCAGGGGTGGGGACCCTTTGCTGATTGGGCCATACACAGTGCTGTACAGCAGTGGTTCTCAACCTTTTTTCAGTGATGTACCCCCTGTGAATATTTTTTTTATTCAAGTACCCCCTAATCAGAGCAACACATTTTTGGTTTAAAATCAAAGATAAAGAAGGAAAATAAAGCTCTATGTCATCAGTTTCTGATTTATTAAATTGTATAACAGTGTAAATTATTGCTCGTTTGTAGTGGTCTTTCTTGAACTATTTGGGGAAGAAAAGATATAAAAATAACTAAAAACTTGTTGAAAAATAAACAAGTGATTCAGTTATACATAAAGATTTCTACACATAGAAGTAATCATCAACTTAAAGTGCCCTCTTTGGGGATTGTAATAGAGATCCATCTGGATTCATGAACTTAATTATAAACATTTCTCCACAAAAAAGAAACCTTTATCATCAATATTTATGGAACATGTCCATAAAAATATCTAGCTGTCAACACTGAATATTGCATTGTTGTATTTTTTTGTTCACAGTTTATGAACTTACATTCATATTTTGTTAAAGCATTATTCAATAAATATATTTATAAAGGATTTTTGAATTGTTGCTATTTTTAGAATATATAAAAAAAATCTCACGTACCCCTTGGCATACCTTCAAGTACCCCCAGGGGTACACGTACCCCCAGTTGAGAAGCACTGCTGTACAGCATCCTATCTAGCCAGCCATACTATTAAAATGAACAAACAGAGAAAAACATTTTATTTTTGTACATTAAGTATGGCCCTTTTAATTTATTTACTATGGATTTCCTTCCTTCCAGGTTGCAAGAAGTTTTATTAACCTCAATTTGCTAAAGTGACGACTGACTTTGTTTTGACCGCGAGAGTGGACGCACTTAAGTGGATATTTTCAAACCCAGTAAATGTCTAGATAGACAATAGTACATGTTGTAAAGAAACAGCGATGTTGACACAAGGTTTCACCCTTCCGTCCTTTCAATTGTTCGCTTCCTTGAGGGGAGCTACGGCGTCCTGTTATTTACCTGCCATCCACTAAGCTACTGTAGCACTTGCATGCTTCTACCTTAAGGTATATAAATAAAGCCAGTAACAGCCGTTTTGTCTTTGCAGGTGAATCCACCATGGACCAATATTTGTCCACCTGGATCAACTAAATGGACGTCAGCTTATTTTATGTCCACCGAGTCTTCCAGGGACATTAACCAGCATCAACCACAGTAGTTTCCTAAGTAGCTTCCTCAAATGCCACTCGCCTGTCAGGCTAGTTGGGGATGAATCACAACAAAATGTTGAACTTCTTGTTGTCGACTTGTACTCGATGGGTGTTCTTTTTAATAGAGCCACTGCATGGCATCACATGCAAGAATTGTGCAAGCCCTTAATTTGAACTTTCATACCAAATGTCTATTAACAAGTATTTTGTGAATATATACTGTCTAAGGCTCTCTGTTACAACAGATGGGGTCGGCCTATATTTTTTTACTATGCGTTATATATTTCTAATTTTCTGTCACGTCGACTGCAGCTTACATGTGTAAAAAAAAAAAAAAAAAAGCTATAATCTGTTTGCTATGAACGTGATTTATCTTATTTAAGGAATGTTATGACAACTCAAAGACGTCATGTCTTGTTTGATTTTAAACACTGAACATTGTCACAACAGTTGGTCGTTTTAATGTAAGGGTGGTTCAAGTAAGGATAGGATAGGATACTTTATTTATTGCAGAGGGACAAGCGGTAGAAAATGGATGGACAGCGCAGATAAAAAAAGTCCACAAAAAAAAGAGGGAAACAAAAAAGGACATACAAGACATTAAAAGCCCAGAGCTGATGCAACCAGCAGCCTCTTCAGCGGCGCCCTTTATACATACAGCTACAAAAGTAAAACGCAAGGTTAAGTTATGTGCTTGTTTTGAGCATTAATGAGGCCCATTGTCTCAATCATAAAGCACACAACAGATGTGTTTCCCACAAAAACCAACCAAAACTAAGAGTTACGTTAAAAAAAAAAGGAGGGACAATAAACCAAAAGCGTAGGTTTTGCAAAGATCTTTTAATAATGAATATTTGTTTTCATTCAAACTATCACTCGCATTGTTCCTGTATACATCCAACTCCAAATGCATCATTTTATGTTTAGTTTTGAATATACATACAGGATAGAATGTGTAAGTTTGTGAATGGTGTTTAACATTCTTTGTTGGTATATGTTATGATGCATTTGATAACAGCGTACACAGTTCCTGTTTATTCCAGTATTGTATCATTGTGAAATGTATAATTTATTGTACATGCAGATAACCCTGTTCTGGTGAAACTGGAAAAAAACCCTGTTCATCTAGTGAAATCTATACTGTATTTCCATTTGAACAAAATCACCTGTATGCCTATGTTTAATTCCTCTAGTAAAATATTTTCCTTGTAATTATGTGAGTTATTTGAATAGCGCAGCCAATTTACTTAAGCCTCTTCATGATAAAATTATGGAAGTTAACTCGCAAAAGCTTTTTTGGACACTGATTTTATATAACTGAAAATATTTGCGTTTGAATTTTGCAATCTGAATTTTTTACATCAAATGACGCCGACAATTGCATTGAATAAAAAGCTAAGTAAAGTTTGTGTGTTTAGAAAATCTGTAAAATTTTGTGTGTAAAATAAAACAATTGCGCGCTAAAATTCAGTGCAACTCAAGACCCACCTCTGATAAATTAAGACAGAAGCGATCGATCTTGTCTTAGAGCCAGCCAATGAAACCTTAAGTTTGAAGTCACATGAAATGGGTCTCAATTTTTATACTAAATTTTAAAACATTGTATTTTGACAAATTGCATTTTTGAACACAAATTTGTATTTATTGAAACGGTCATCATAAATTGTCAAAAAAATTCACTCCACAAAATTCAAACGCAAAAAATTAAGTTACATGAAGCCAGTGTAAAAAAAAAAAAAAAGGCTTTTGTAAGGAAGACACAAACTAACCTCCATACAGAAGACTTTGAAATGTATTTCTGCTTGATTTCCAATTGTTTCCAGCGTGCAGCCACAAAGGTCTCTTCAGTTTCCATGTTTCTGAAAATAATAAAAAGCTTTTTGCTCCAAGACCTTGTTTTTTTGGCTCACAAAATACATTCATCTTGTCGTAACAGCACAATTTAAAAGTCAATTAACAAGATACATTCATTATCAAGCATTGTGTTTTAAGAAAAGCAAAGCATGCATAATGTTTTGCTGTAATTAGGACAAAGCGATAGAAGATGGATGGAATTAGGACAATATGGAGAGAAAAAAAGCAACAGTAAGTCACTAAGAGTACTGTAGTTTTCCACAAAGAGTCATTCATCAGCCTCAGACTGTTGACGTCCTTTGAACAAGGTTCATGTCTATTCCTAACTTAATAGGCGGCGCTTTGAGGCAATGTGGGACTCAACAGGCCCACCCTGTGACAACACTTCCATACTACGTACTCGTCACATGACAGGAGGTTCGCCAGAGGCTTCAGCATTAATTGAATATTTTACTAACATTTATGCACACATATTACCTTGCAAAATGAGCTAAGAAAGTGCTTTACTTGAAGAGAACCTACAAATGAAAGCTAACCCTAAGATAATAAAAAATCGATACAACTCAATTATATCCATCCATCATGGATGGATGGAACTTCATTATAATTAAGCTTAATTCTTACAGTGACAGCTACATACAAGAAGTTTATGTTCTTCCACGTCCTTTTTTGGACTGCAAGTTTCAAGTAAGAATCAGAAATACTAATTTCTAAACATATAAAAGCAGTGTTAGAACGACACTGAAAAGGGGAAATAAATGTCAGGAGTCGTAATTTTACGTCATAGTGTAGCAAAACAAATTTTAAAAATGTACTTTTGGGAATTTATTCTTGTAATATTGACTTATTGCTCACTAAAAAATACACATTTATTCTTGTCATATTTTGACTATATTGTAATATTAACACGTTTGTATTTAATTTAAAAAAGAAATCTCACAAACATTTTTCTTTAATATGATATTTTCAAAAATAGATGCGTATATTTTTAGGAGTTTGTTAGTCGGATTTGAGTTTTTAGGTTTCCTTTCATTTTGGAAAATCAAAACATTTTGCTTTTTTTTCTACTGTACCAAAAATAAAGCGTAATTGGGGCATACTATATAATATTCTGACTTATCTTCGATGAAAACAAATGTAAGATTAAAAAAAACATTTTTGCAAAATCACACCTTTATTACCATAATACTATGACTTTTTCCTCATAATATATTACATTATTTTAAAACAACTTTATTCTATTAAAACAAACTATTTTCCTCAAAGCTCATTCCTATTAGAGCTACACAATATGATATGAGGAATGATAACGCCATACATATATCGGCATTAAAAAATTGTACAAATTACTAAAGAGGTGAGATTATTTGTACTGTGCTATAAAGTGGGTCATGGTGAGCAAGTGAAGCGCTACTTTTTTTTACTATTTGCATTGCTGTAATCGGCCAGTCGTACACTCCCCCTGAGCTCATTGTAAACAAACATGGCGTCGATTGTGTGGGACATCTTCACTCTTTTTGAGAAAAACTCTCCGCGTGCTATTTGAATCAAATGTTCCGCAAACATTCCGCCACGAGGGAAAAAAACATTTAGCTTCAACACATCAAACCTTATCAGCCATCTGAAACACCAGTATCGCTTTTGAAAGCTGGCGTTTGAAAAGTGCAAAAAGTTTGAGACGACCCGCGGGCTCAAGAGATCTGTGAGAACGTTGGACAACCAGCCCTTTGCCATCGTTTGAGATACTAACTTTTGTCAGGACAAATCATAAGTCTTTCGCACCTTCAGGTGTGCACAAATTACACTTAAATCTGAATTAAAAGAAATTATAGATATAAATGAGTTATCGGTCTTAAGAAGTAGTAAGTATCAGTATCGGTGTGAAGAAAAAAACATGCATCCCTAAAAACTATGTTTTCATGTAATATTTCAAAAGTATTACTGTATGATTATTTACCCCAAAGAAATGCAAAAAAAAAGTATAAAAAAAAAAAAAATTCTAGTAATGATTTATTAATGTACAATATATTAGTATTTGTGTAAAATTGCTACTTTTTTCTTGCTCAATTATTGTATTCTTTTTTTAACCTTATCACTATGGTTCCCTTTATAGATTACTTGTATAAATATTGTATATTGCTTATAATAGCCACAATATCCACATACTTATTAGTTAAAGGAGCTGTTTGCAACTTGCTCAAAGTTACATTTTTCAAACCAACAAAATATAACAAGGACAACAGCAGCTAACTTATGTTACCATTAGTGGTTTAACGGAAGATATATAATTATGTGTCTATAATTTTCACAATTACTGTTATAGGTATGTAACAATATGAACATTTCATATCACGCTTATCATTATAGCGTATTGTTGAATTTGCTCAAACAGTACTTATGCACGCTGATATTTTTTGACCAATTTATTTTTTTCAATAACTATAATGGACAAACTTAGAAATAACCCTATTTTACATGTTTTGTGTTTCTTTCTACAAACCCCGTTTCCATATGAGTTGGGAAATTGTGTTAGATGTAAATATAAACGGAATACAATGATTTGCAAATTATTTTCAACCCATACTCAGTTGAATATACTACAAAGACAACATATTTGATGTTCAAACTGATAAACATTTTTTTTTTTTAGCAAATAATCATTAACTTAAGAATTTGATGCCAGCAAAACGTGACAAAGAAGTTGGGAAATGTGGCAATAAATACTGATAAAGTTGAGCAATGCTCATCAAACACTTATATGGAACATCCCACAGGTGTGCAGGCTAATTGGGAACAGGTGGGTGCCATGATTGGGTATAAAAGCAGCTTCCATGAAATGCCAAGTAATTCACAAACAAGGATGGGGCGAGGGTTACCACTTTGTAAGCAAATTTTCGAACAGTTTTAGAACAACATTTCTCAACAAGCTATTGCAAAGATTAGGGTTTTTACCATCTACGGTCCGTAAAATCATCAAAAAGTTCAGAGAATCTGGAGAAATCACTGCACGTAAGCGATTATATTACGGACTTTTGATCCCTCAGGCGGTACTGCATCAAAAACCGACATCAGTGTGTAAAAGATATCACCACATGTGCTCAGGAACACTTCATAAAACCCCTGTCAGTAACTACAGTTGGTTGCTACATCTGTAAGTGCAAGTTAAAACTCTACTATGCAAAGCCAAACCCATTTATCAACTATATCCTGAAACGCCGCCGGCTTGGCTGGTCCCGAGCTCACCTAAGATGGACTGTTGCAAAGTGGAAAGGTGTTCTGTGGTCTGACGAGTCCACATTTCAGATTATATTTGGAAACAGAGGACGTGGTGTCCTCCGGAACAAAGAGAAAAATAACCATTCGGATTGTTATAGGCGCAAAGTTCAAAAGCCAGCATGTGTGATGGTATGGGGGTGTATTAGTGCCCAAGGCATGGGTAACTTACAGATCTGTGAAGGCCCCATTATTGCTGAAAGGTCCATACAGGTTTTGGAACAACATATGTTGTCATCCAAGCAACGTTATCATAGACGCCCCTGCTTATTTCAGCAAGACAAGTGTTACAACAGCGTGGCTTCGTAGTAAAAGAGTGCAGGTACCTTCCTGGACTGCCTGCAGTCCAGACCTGTCTCCCATCGAAAATGCGTGGCGCATTATGAAGCATAAAATACGACAGTGTTGATCGACTGAAGCTCTACATAAAACAAGAGTGGGAAAGAATTCCACTTTCAGAGCTTCAACAATTAGTTTTTTCAGTTCCCAAATGTTTATTGAGTGTTATTAAAAGAAAAGGTGATGTAACGCAGTGGTGAACATGTCCTTTCCCAACTACTTTGGCACGTGTTGTAGCCATGAAATTCTAAGTTAATTATCATTTGCACACAAAAAAAATAAAGTTTATGAGTTTGAACATCAAATATCTTGTCTCTGTAGTGCATACAATTGAATATGGGTTGAAAAGGATTTGCAAATCATTGTATTCCGTTTATATTTACATCTAACACAATTTCCCAACTCATATGGAAACGGGGTTTGTAGGCTTTTATTGTTTTAAATATCGTTTTTGTGCTGCAGCACTTTAAGTTATATTTAAATTAAAAGTGCCTAACAAATAAAATCTAGTATTTACTATCTATGGTGAAAGTTGTGTCCTACTTTGTTCAGCGGTGTTTGAATGCACCATAAAACATCTCAGTCTTTTATTTTTCTGAGTATAAAACAATCACTCTGTTTTAAGAGGGATTATATGTATATAAGTTTCGATTGGGGTATGTCAAATAGGGAAAGACGTTAATGTCTCCTATTTTAATTTTTAGCATGTAAGCTAGCAAGTTTGGCACGAGTTAAACAAAATGCAGTTAACAATAATTCAAGAAAAACAGCTAACAATTTGCCGTCGTGTTTGTGTTACAATAGGCTATGCATTTAAAAATAGCCAAAGTTATAGGCTAAACTTTGTTAAATTGCTTTTAGCTGACACCAATCAAAGCTAATTTGTGTCCATATGTGTTCCGTAGGGCGTGTTCAAGTCAAAAGAGGAAGGGATATAATGAAAGTTAGCACCCTCTAGGCAAACATCCCCTTTAAGAGTGTTTAGGGGAATTTATTTAAAGCACATTTGAGGACAACATCTTTTTTTACATTTCTAAGAATATAGACATTTTACACATTTATAAGAAATGACATTCTAACCTCCAGTAGAGGATGAGCTGGTGTTCTTGACTAACTATTGGCAACGTCTGTGCAAACAAGCCTGTGTGAACAGCTGCTACACTCCCACATTGTGTCCACTTCACGTCTCATGGGGCTCAGTACAATACTACATTCTGCCTTTTTTTACACTTCACCTCTTAGGTAAAAAAGACATGATCACATAATTTAATAACCCTGTGAAAGTTGGAATACCAATTTCGGCTATTCGATGTGTAGCCCAAAAAATAGCCACAATGAACTCTCCTTGCGGGAGCTAATTGTGCTGGCAACTTTTTACAAGGCAGACATTGAAAAATGCCAGTGCCTTTAAAGAAAATGCATGACTCCAAGTTGTATAAAGGAATGCTGTCAGTGCGGTTAGACCAGGAAGTGTTTCCATAGAGATATTCCACTTAGCTATTTGCTTTGCAGCTCCCAGTGTGAAGCCGCAGCGCCCCCCGTCGGTGCAGAGCGCTCAGTGTCCTGAACTCCAGAGGCATGGTGTGGGGACTGGAGCTAGAGGTGTACTCATATTTTAAAGCGTCGTAGTAGTGGTACTTTACCGCTTGGCCCTGCGGGTCGTGGGGGAATGGCCAGAAGCCGTAAAGATGGATTTCCTGACAGAAACGGGTAGCCATGGTGTACATCAGGAGACCCGTGGTGGGGCGCTTGATGTGGACGTTATTGGTCAGCCAGTACCTAAAGAGACAAAGATGTGATATTTAAAAATGATTAAATATAAAGTGTTAAGGCCTTCTTGCCTAACCCTGGGGGTACTTGAAGGTATGCCAAGGGGTATGTGAGATGTTTTTTTTAAAATAGCAACAAGTCAAAAATCCTTTATAAATATATTTATTGAATAATACTTCAAGAAAATATGAATGTAAGTTCATAAACTGAAAAAAAATACAACAATGCAATATTCAGTGTTGACAGCTAGATTTTTTTGTGGACATGTTCCATAAATATTGATGTTATAGATTTCTTTTTTTGTGAAGAAATGTTTAGAATTAAGTTCATGAATGCAGATGGATCTCTATTAAAATCCCTAAAGAGGGCACTTTAAGTTGATGATTACTTCTATGTGTAGAAATCTTTATTTATAGTTGAATCACTTGTTAATTTTTCAACAAGTTTTTAGGTATTTTTATATATATTTTTCCAAATAGTTCAAGAAAGACCACTACAAATGAGCAATATTTTGCACTGTTATACAATTTAATAAATCAGAAACTGATGACATAGTGCTGTATTTTACTTCTTTATCTCTTTTTTTCAACCAAAAATGCTTTGCTCTGATTAGGGGGTACTTGAATTAAAAAAATGTTCACAGGGGGTACATCACCGAAAAAAGGTTGAGAACCACTGGCCTAATGCACTCATCCAACCAAGCAACAGGTAGTGCAATAGACTAAATCCGACAAAGTTTTTTTGTAATAATTCAAACATATTATAGTATAATTATGTCTTTATTCTTATAATATTTAAACTCAAATTTTAATCACAATCACGGCTCCCAAAATAAAAACAAAGGTGATCGTTGACGATATCGACAATTAAAAAGCAGGTTCGGCTGCATATCAAATCAAACACTCCCAAAACCGCAGCGGCAGAAAACAACCCTGCGAAGCGCACAATAACACCAAAACCCCGTAACCACTGACACATTTACATTAGTATTATTTACAGCCGATCGTATCGTTTTCACTCCATTTCACTCTCCTCACTGCTGTTAGATGGTGACAGGGTGAACAATATTGGAGTGGAATACTATTTGATTTTGCCATCATTTTGAAAGCTTAACACATCTTCGTGTGACTGGTGGCTCCTGCTGCATGCAGCAGGCGGCCTGTGAAACCAAGTGGGGGAAGGTTGCCACAACTTCTTTATAACGTCTTAACATTTTTTGTACTTATTTTATTGCAAACTTTGTCAGCGCTCCCGAAAACATAAACAACAACAAACATGTTTTTTCATCTAATTGAATTGAACGCAGGCTGTAAAGTGACAGTATGCCGAGTTGTCAGTGAGGCACAAAGATTGTGTACAGTGGTTCTCAAATGGGGGTACGTGTACCCCTGGGGGTACTTGAAGGTATGCCAAGGGGTACGTGAGATTTTTAAATAATATTCTAAAAATAGCAACAATTAAAAAAAATCCTTTATAAATGTATTCTTTGAATGATACTTCAACAAAATATTAATGTAACTTCATAAACTGTGAAAATAAAAGCAACAATGCAATATTAAGTGTTGACAGCTATATTTTTTTGTGGACATATTCCATAAATATTGATGTTAAAGATTAATTTTTTAATGAAAAAATGTTTAGAATTAAGTTAATGAATCCAGATGGATCTCTATTACAATCCCCAAAGAGGGCACTTTAAGTTGATGATTACTTCTATGTGTAGAAATCTGTATTTATAATTGAATCACTTGTTTATTTTTCCAAAAGTTTTAAGTTATTTTTATATCTTTTTTTCCAAATAGTTCAAGAAAGACCACTACAAATACAATATTTTGCACTGTTAGAAACTGATGACATAGTGCTGTATTTTACTTATTTATCTCTTTTTTTTCAACCCAAAATGCTTTGCTCTGATTAGGGGGTACTTTAATTAAAAAAATGTTCACAGGGGGTACATCAATGAAAAAAGGTTGAGAACGCTGAGAAGCGGAGGAAGCCTGGGGCGCCATCTGTTAGAGGGGGTGCTAAATTGCAGAATGTACAAACTTGTAATTAGAGATGTCCGATAATATCCGATATTATCGGCCGATAAATGCTTTAAAATTTAATATCGAAAATGACCAGTATCAGTTTCAAAAAGTAAAATTGATGACTTTTTAAAACGCCACTGTACGGAGCGGTACATATCCGGTAAAACACGGATGTAGACAGAAGTACAGAGAAGTTGCTTCTCCCAGTCAGCAGCCCCTCCCCTCTCCCCTCTACCACACAACACAAGAGTTGACGACTGCAGCATGAGAGGTTTACTGGCGACGCTTGATGACCTCATCTAGCATAACAACAACAAGAGTGTGTTGTTGCCGGTGCTGTAGCCTGGCTAAGAAGCGAGCTCGCTTGGTGACTAACAAACGACACCATGTCTATGGTTTGGGATTATTTTAAAGTGCGTGTGACGGATAAAAAACTGGCAATTTGCAATGACTGCAAAAAGTTGGTTATGTGAGGAGGAACCAAGACGTCTTCTTTTAATAAAATTTGATCTACCACCTCTTCAAGAATCATAAGGAGATACACGATGCATATAATCAAAAGTGGTACCACACAGCTGTCGCTTAAAGACAAAGAATAAACAAAAGTACAATAAAAAACACCCCAGGGCGAAAGCCCAAGTTGTGTTCAGGGACAACGCACGCAGTATGGCAAAAGCTACAGTGGAGTTTGGTGTGGCTAGTCTACCCTGCATGGCGCACACTTTGCAGCTTGCAGTGAACCGAGGTGCCCGGTCTCAACGCAGCATTTCATAAGCTCTGAGTGACTGCTAGGCCACTTCCAGCACTCACCAATAGCTTGCAGCACATTTTTGTTACTCATACAAATACGTTAGAGGAGGGCAAATTGAGCCCAGTTGATAATTTCTTGTTATACATTATACCAGGCAGTCTTGCACTAAAGGAAGACTATGTTATTGTTTACTATATTACTCTAGTATACTCTGGACTGAAGCTGTGTGCCTTCATTGTTTTGGTAGCTGTTGTTTTGAGGCATGTATAAAAAAAATAAAAAAAATAATGCACTTAGTGAAAGTTAAAGTATAGTATTTCCCATAATTGTCGTGGGTATCAGGATTATCTCAAGGAGAGCATGTCCCAAATTCCAAACTGCTGTTTTGAGGCATGTTTAAAAAAATAATGCACTTTGTGACTTGAATAATAAATATGGCAGTGCCTTGTTGGCACTTTTTTCCATAACTTGAGTTGAAGTTGTTCTCTTATTTTGGAAAACCTTGTTACATTGTTTAATGCATCTAGCGGGGCATCACAACAAAATTAGGTATAATAATGTGTTAATTCCACGACTGTATGTATATATATATATATATATATATATATATATATATATCGGTATCGGTTGATATCGGAATCGATAGTTAAGAGTTGGACAATATCAGGATATCAGGTATCGGCAAAAAAGCCATTATTGGACATCTCTTCTTGTAATAGATCCATAAATAAAAAGGGATGTGTAATTCAGTTAATGTATGGTTTATTACATTCCACCATAAAATAGACAAACAGCTCTAATACATTTCTATATTACTTAAAAGAAAACTGGTTTTGTTAAACAAAATGCTGCCCAAACATTTAATAAGATCAAATACAAAGAAGGCAACAAGTGACGTATTCAACACTTCTCTTATCTAATGTAAATATGTACAGCAGATATGGGCACAATATGATTTGCCTAAGTGGCTGGACAGGACAGATACAAATAAATGAATTGATTTTTTTGGATTTTTTTTTTTTAATCGATTAAGAATCGCTACAAATAAGAATTGTGTTTCAATATAAAATCAACTTTTTTTTTACACTGCTAGTAATTATAGTAAGATCAGCTATTGGCTCATTTGGCTGCAATGTCTGCAATTATAAGAATAATGGATGTTATTTGCGATGATCTAGATGCTATCAGAAAATATTTACAATCACATGGAAAAGCTGCAATAGAGGAGGTGGTGGCACTGTGTTCAGCTGAGCCTTGCCATGAAAAAAATGTAAAATGTTTCATTTTTAGAATCTGACTGCAGGACCATTTCTTCCAGTTTTTCTAACTGATATATATAAAGATCTATATCTATATATAGATAGATATATATCTATATAGATATATATAGATAGCTATAATATATAGATATCTATAGCGATATATATATATCAATATATATATATATATATATATACAGATATCTATAATATACAGATATCTATAATATATAGATATCTATATTATATAGATATCTATATATATCAATATATATATCTAGATATATATACAAACCCCGTTTCCATATGAGTTGGGAAACTGTGTTGGATTTAAATATAAACGGAATGCGATGAGGTGGCGACTTGTCCAGGGTGTACCCTGCCTTCCGCCCGATTGTAGCTGAGATAGGCGCCAGTGCCCCCCGCGACCCCGAAAGGGAATAAGCGGTAGGAAATGGATGGATGGATGGAATACAATGATTTGCAAATCCTTTTCAACCCATATTCAATTGAATGCTCTACAAAGACAAGATATTTGATGTTCAAACTCATAAACTTTATTTTTTTTTTTGCAAATAATAATTAACTTAGAATTTCATGGCTGCAACACGTGCCAAAGTAGTTGGGAAAGGGCATGTTCACCACTGTGTTACATCACCTTTTCTTTTAACAACACTCAATAAACATTTGGGAACTGAAGAAACTAATTGTTGAAGCTTTGAAAGTGGAATTATTTCCCATTCTTGTTTTATGTAGAGCTTCAGTCGTTCAACAGTCCAGGGTCTCCGCTGTCGTATTGTACGCTTCATAATGCGCCAAACATTTTGGATGGGAGACAGGTCTGGACTGCAGGCGGGCCAGGAAAGTACCCACACTCGTTTTTTACCAAGCCACGCTATTGTATCACGTCTGAAAGTGGCTTGGCATTGTCTTGCTGATATAAGCAGGAGCGTCCATGAAAAAGACGGCGCTTAGATGGCAGCATATGTTGTTCCAAAACCTGGATGTACCTTTCAGCTTTAATGGTGCCTTCTCAGATGTGTAAGTTACCCATGCTTTGGGCACTAATGCACACCCATACCATCACAGATGCTGGCTTTTGAATAGTCTTAATAGTTTGCTTCCCCTTTGGTCTGGATGACACGATGTGGAGTATTTCCAAAACAATTTGAAATGTGGACTCGTCAGACTACTGAACACTTTTCCACTTTGAATCAGTCCATCTTAGATGATCTCGGGCCCAGAGAACCCGGCGTTTCTGGATGTTGTTGATAAATGGCTTTCGCTTAGCATAGTAGAGCTTTAACTTGCACTTACAAATGTAGTGATGAACTGTATTTAGTGACAGTGGTTTGTTGAAGTGTTCCTGAGCCCATGGGGTGATGTCCTTTAGAGATTGATGTCGTTTTTTTATAAAGTGCCATCTGAGGGATCGAAGGTCCCGGTCATTCAATGTTGGTTTCCGCCCATGCCGCTTATGTGGAGTGATTTCTCCAGATTCTCTGAACCTTTTGATGATATTATGGACCGTAGATGTTGAAATCCCTAAATTTCTTGCAATTGCACTTTGAGAAACGTTGTTCTTAAACTGTTTGACTGTTTGCTCATGCAGTTGTGGACAAAGGGGTGTACCTCGCCCCATCCTTTCTTGTTAAAGACTGAGCATTTTTTGGGAAGCTGTTTTTATATCCAATCATGGCACCCACCTGTTCCCAATTAGCCGGCACACCTGGGATGTTCCAAATAAGTGTTTGATAAGCATTCCTCAACTTTATCAGTATTTATTGCCACCTTTTCCAACTTTTTGTCACTAAAGTAAATGATTATTTGCAAACAAAACATGTTTATCAGTTTGAACTTTAAATATGTTGTCTTTGTAGCATATTCAACTGAATATGGGTTGAAAATGATTTGCAAATCATTGTATTCTGTTTATATTTACATCTAACACAATTTCCAAACTCATATGGAAACGGGGTTTGTAGATAACATGCGGCAAGTTGAATTGCTTAGAGTCCAATATGTCTTTTCTTATTACCATTTAGCATCCACATCAAATAGCACAAGATGATAACTGCATAGATTATATACTGTACAGTATTTTGTCTTGATACTCGGTCACTGCACGCACGGACGCACGCAGAGAGAAAAAGAAAGAGACATGTGAAGCTAAATGCAGTCCTTGAGGACCAACTTTGCACGGCCAATTGATTGCTTTATCGCCCTTGCCAGTCCCAGTTCATTAGTGCACCTCCATGCTGCTTCTGTGTCCTCATGTCTTGCCTCTTTCCCAGCGGTTGGAGTAGGAATGTAATGTTGATGCAGAGCTTGTGTTATTTATAGAGGTTAATGTGCCATGAAGGACAAACATGCAGGTTTAAAAATCCAATAGCGCAGCAGGTAATTTGGCATTCTAACAAGCTGGGGGTGGGGGGTGGGGGTAAGGAAGGTCTGATTACCTGCACCAAGGAGGTTTCGCGTGTCCACATGTTTATGCAGGATTATGGTAATACTAGGAGATAGAATTTTACAGAACCTGTTGGCGGGTCAGAGCACGGATGTAGCTTTCCAATGTTGAATTAAAGAATAGTAGCGTTGCAGAGGAGCAGCTGAGTTTGTTTTGTAGTGGTATGGGTGCGACCCCAAAAGGGAGAAGCGGTAAAAAATGGATGGATGAATGTACACATTTATTTACTTTTTTATACAGTAACATTAGCACTTTGTCAAAATATGTTTTTATATATTTATTAGAGATGTGAATCTTTGGACACCTAACAATTTCATCCGATTCCAGGTATGACGCTTCCGTTCAAAAAGTTCTATTTTGGTTTCATCTGACCACATGACATTCTCCCAATCCTCTGCCGTATCATCCATGTATCCATTTTGGTATAAACTCAACTCGTCGTGTTTGGAGTAAGAAGAATACTGAGTTGCATCCCAAGAACCCCACACCTACTGTGAAGCATGGGGGTGGAAACATCATGCTTTGGGGCTGTTTTCCTGCTAAAGGGACTGGACGATTGATCCATGTTAAGGAAAGAATGGATGGGGCAATGTATCGTGAGATTTTGAGCCAAAACCTCCTTCCATCAGTGAGAGCTTTGAATGGTTGACCGAATACTTATTTTTCACCATAATTTACAAATAAATTCTTTAAAATTCCTACACTGTGAATTCCTGGATTTTTTGTCACATTCTGTCTCTCACAGTTGAAGTGTACCTATGATGAAAATTACAGACCTTTGTCATCATTTTAAGTGGGAGAACTTGCACAATCGGTGGCTGACTAAATACTTTTTTGCCCCACTGTATACTGTATATATTCATGAATACACAATATTGTAAAAAGTCAACTTTTTCCTATATGACTTTATATTATTCTGTTAAGAATGTGTTAATTAAAAAAATACACACATACATATATACATACATACATACATACAAATATATATATATATATATATATATATATATATGTATAAATATATCTATAAACACATATATATATATATACATATGTATAAATATATATATACACACATATGTTTTTCTGTATATATACTTACATTATATATTTTTATGTAAATATACATGTATATATGTATACAAACACACACACACACACACACACACACACACACACACACACACACTTTTTCCTTGCAATACTAAAACTATTATTATTACTATTATTAAAAATAGGAGTGTTTTTTTCATGCAATATTAAGACTTTTCAAAAGTTCATGTTCACTGTTGCAATATTTCAAAAGAAATATACAGTTATTTCCATGAAAAATTAATTGGACAAAGTTCCTACCACTTTTGTTATGAATTCAAGGCACTTGAAAATTATGTTAATGACCTGGCCTGTGTTGTTGTTTGCATATAATAAAAGGTGAGCTCTGCATTGTTGTCATAGTTACATCCTCTCCAAGTGCATATTGTTTTTGTTTCTAGAAGGACTTGGGCAGTTTGTTGTTCTCTTTCACATAAAAGCTGATACCGGCCTTCCGCCTCGCCGGGATGCCAGGAAAGCACTATTCACAGAGTAGCCGTGGAAAAAAACGAAGTCCTTCGCTTTCATTTGCAAGAGCATTTCAGGGGAGTAAAACTGCTGAGCACAAAGACAGCTAATGGCAGTAATTGTACTGCTTTGCAAAAAAAAAAATAATAATAATAACCCCACCCCCCAAAAAAACCTGAGCTGCATGGGCCATGCAAAATGGAACAGGTGTTTTTTTATGAGGGGACAGAAGAAGGATGCACAGCAGTGTGGTCTTAATGAGCGAGAGCCAGAAGAACAAAAGGCAGCAGGTTTTTATAACAGCCTGAAGGCAATGGCTGCTATATAAATGTCCTAAAAGAACAGTAATAAAGACAGCAAAAGACCCGACTGAGAAACTAGTGCTGATCATCGGGGTATTTAGAAAGACCACCAGGGTCAGTCTGTTAGAATCATTTAAAGGCATACACTCAAATTTTATTTTGACACGAGTCAAAGAAATGCTAACTGCAGATCAGTTAATAGAGGTCACAGAAATTGGACTCTAAAAAAGGGGTTAAAAGAATAGGCTTTGACTTATTTTGACTTAAGACTAAAACATGCACAGAAATACGAGATGAGAAGATGAGTGTTGTGCACGTTAAATCTACATCAAGAGTCTCAAATCGCTTACCTGGGGCCCGATGGAGGAAGAGAAGGACGTTAAACAACTATGTTAACCCTAAACATGCAGACAAGCTCTTAGATCTACTATCAGATAGTGACGACACAACGTCACACTCTCCTGACACTGATGATGAAGACTCTAAAGATGAAAAGACATGTCACGCTGACAAGATACGTTTGACATGTTCTCATTGTGACAAAACTTTTAAATATTCTAGTGATCTTAAAGCAGTGGTCCCCAACCTTTTTGTAGCTTCGGACCGGTCAACGCTTGATAATTTGTCCCGCGGCCCAGCGGGAGGGGGGATTCTTTTTTTTTTTCTTTTTTGTCATGAAAAACTGAGGTTTTTTGGGTTGGTGCACTAACTGTAAGTGTATCTTGTGTTTTTTATGTTGACTTAATAAAAAAAATAATAATAATAATAATCAAGCCGCGGCCCGGTGGTTGGGGACCACTGTCTTAAAGTACACATGAGAATACACACTGGAGTAACTTAAGCAACTTTTTACAACAAGGTTCTGAAAAAACATGCTGGGAAGCAGCATTACTTTGACTACTTAAGAGCGCTTTCAGTTTTCCAAGCATGAATTTGTTGTTTATTATTCCCCACAGTAGTAGTAGTTGGCCAAATGTGTTTTTATGCTGTTATTTTTGTTTTCGTTATTGTAGTTAGCGTTCTATGCACATTATATAATTAGCTATTAGCCGCCAAGGACGCAAAGTAAATGGGGTCGCCAAATACGGTCCTGTGAGTTTGCCAATGACAATATTAGGCGTTTTTCCACCAGAAGTTCAGGAAGTTTAAGTTAAGAGATGTTGGCGCACTTTTAGGTCATCATTTTTTGATTTAAGTGTAAATATGATAAATACACAAATGGGGTGTCAATGACTTCTTCTGTAAAAAAGTAAATACTTCATGTGATTATCCCTTCGTTCCACTCATCTTTTATTTCAAATTTATTTTCAAACTATATTTAGAAGAGTGTCTACTTCTCGTATCAAAATGAAGTTTGTAAACATTTTTTTAAATAAATAACATTAAATTGCGAACTAGTTTAAGACTCAGTAAAAACACTGCAAGATAGTTCCAATGGTTAGCGTTTTTCGGCGAACAGATACCTCACAAAAGTTCCTGCAAGTTGAACGTTCCATTTGTTCTTCGTTCTCTCCATTGTCAAGTATGTTAAAATAAAAAGACACAAGAAATAAGAAATCAAGTTGTCGCGCATTTTGTAATGGCGGTCGTTGTGTTCGAAAACAATGTTTTTTGGAACAGCCCAACTATGTTCAACCAATCAGCATTCGAAAGCACAGGCTCCTGCCCTTAAGGGTTATTGGGGAACATCCAAAAGTTCCACCTCGCTACTAGGAACCAAAAATAGTTCCTATAGAACTAAATCTACCCGGGTAGTTTAAGGTGGAAACACGGGGGGTGTACTTGATTTACCCCGGTAAATGGGAAGGTTCCTGCAGTGTAAACAAGTCTATTGTAGCAATCTGTGGACAACTTGAAGAAACAGAATAGCATCATACCCTCTGACGGCGTGGAGCAAGCGCATTGAGGGGAAAGCGGTGCGTACGTCCACGGTGTGCTGCCGGATGAGGCGCAGGGCCCACTCCACGCGCTCCTCTCCCCCCTTGGCCATGAAGGCCGGGATCCACAGCACGCTGCCGCTAAGGCTCTGAAGTCGCCGCAGGAAGCGCTGCCTCCACTCGTCGTCCACGAGGTCCTGGAAGGCCCGCTGCACCACTGAAGGGTTCATGGTCACCAAGTTGGTCCTACGACCTACGTCGTCTGAGTATTCCTCCACTGGTGCCAGGTTGCACCTATAAACAAGGAGATAGATGACACTGGTAGTGTAGTGGTTCACGCACCTAACTTTGGTAGATTCTGCCTTTGGACATAAGTCAGATGGGATAGGTTCCAGCACCATGGTCCTCCTATAGCCCACTAACACAATACCTTGACACTCATTTGTGATACAACGCAATTTTTCCAACGTTGCGGCTCATTTTTTCAAGTCTTTCTGGATCTTTGCATTATACAAGATGGTTGTTACCATTAATAACTAGCGGTATGGACGACAACCTTGACTATAACACTTTTTTGTGCTGTGTGTCTGTGCCTGTGCATGAGCAAGCATAGTGTTAAGTTTAGACTTGGTGGATTATTTTGGAACTTTTCAGTTTATATCCAATAAGGAAAGCGGCAGTTATCATTAATAACTGGCAGGAGGACCGATCATATTGATTCTTTGGGATTTCTATTCACCGTGCTTGTGCAGGAGTGAGCAAACTGTGGGTTTCGATTTTACTAATTATTTCATGATTTCGAGTTATATCCAATAAGGAAAGCGGCAGTTATCATTAACAAGTGGCAGTATGATCACATGGATTCTGTCTATCCTGGGCGGTTGTGCTTGTTCATGAGTGAGCCTATATCGTGGACTCTGACATTGTGGAATACTTAGTCTTTGAGATTATTTATATTCAAGAAAATGCTCGATATTGTGATTAACCTGTTTTAACGATCTCATCAAGGACTACACTAGAATGTAACAATAAACAGTAATATGATGAACTGTTACTAGGTTAGTGTTACCGTTTTAAATACTTTGATTTACTGGAGATGCAAGCTACCACTCGCTAGCTTAAATGCTAACATGAAAGCAAAAGGCATTAACCTCTTTCCCCATTAAAAACAACATTCATTAGTGAGCTACTACGACATTCAATTGTGCACACCAAACATCCAGGCTATGTCTCAGAGCGTTCAATGCATACTCCAAGGAATATGACAACAGGAAGTGAATTTGCGTGACGTCACAAAAACAGGACGTGACGCACACAGCACATCTTTATGAACTTGAAATCTTTTACAAACTAAAACTGAAAAAAATACTCATATCCAAACACTAAAATGAAAGTAATATGGCTCTTAAAGGCGCTGTTTGCAACATTTACGCGGATATCTTGGGGGCGGCAACTTTTCAATATATCTTACACAGTACATCCTGCCGTCTTACAGCTTCTCGTACGTTATGACGTAATTAAGTAAGTACGTAGCAAATCCCCGCACATTAGCTTTACATGTTTTTTTTTAGCTGATAATAGAAATTTAGATAGCTAGCTTTAGCTGTCATTGAATGTATCTTCTATCATAACAACAACATGACAGCAAATTGTTTGTGACTTTTCTTGGACTGCTCCCTGGGCGTACCTGTTGACAAGACCGGGTGAGTGACCATTTTATCCGGATCGGTAAAATGCTTTATCGCATAAACCTTGTAATTGTGAAAAATACAGTGGGGCAAAAAAGTATTTAGTCAGCCACCGATTGTGCAAGTTCTCCCACTTAAAATGATCACAGAGGTCTGTAATTTTCATCATAGGTACACTTCAACTGTGAGAGACAGAATGTGAAAAAAAAATCCAGGAATTCACATTGTAGGAATTTTAAATAATTTATTTGTAAATAAGGTGGAAAATAAGTATTTGGTCAACCATTCAAAGCTCTCACTGATGGAAGGAGGTTTTGGCTCAAAATCTCACAATGCATGGCCCCATTCATTCTTTCCTTAACACGGATCAATCGTCCTGTCCCCTTAGCAGAACAACAGCCCCAAAGCATTATGTTTCCATCCCCATGCTTCACAGTAGGTATGGTGTTCTTGGGATGCAACTCAGTATTCTTATTCCTCCAAACACGACAAGTTGAGTTTATACCAAAAAATTATATTTTGGTTTCATCTGACCACATGACATTCTCCCAATCCTCTGCTGTATCATCCATGTATCCATTTTGGTATAAACTCAACTCGTCGTGTTTGGAGGAAGAAGAATACTGAGTTGCATCCCAAGAACACCATACCTACTGTGAAGCATTGAGGTGGAAACATCATGCTTTGGGGCTGTTTTTCTGCTAAGGGGACAGGACGATTGATCCGTGTTAAGGAAAGAATGAATGGGGCCATGTATCGTAAGATTTTGAGCCAAAACCTCCTTCCATCAGTAAGAGCTTTGAATAGTTGACCAAATACCTATTTTCCACCATAATTTACAAATAAATTCTTTAAAATTCCTAAGAAGGGGATTCCTAGAATTTTTTTCATATTCTGTCTCTCACAGTTGAAGACTACCTATGATGAAAATTACAGACCGCTGTCATTTTAAGTAGGAGAACTTGCACAATCGGTGGCTGACTAAATACTTTTTTGCCCCACTGTATAGACAATGGTCAAACAAATCTTTTGTGTTCAACCACATTGTTAAATTTTTTGTTTTGGAAAATGTAACTATGAGGAAGTTGCAAACAGCACCTTTAAGTATGCTGTGTGGTTATTTAACTATTGTACTTAATTTAAAAAATTAAACTTGGTTATGAGTGTGTATAGGAGTGCTTTTCGAGCGCATTTGACAATATTGCAATAACATTTGACAATATTGATGTAACATTTGACAATATTGCAATAACATCGGTGATATTTTTGATGAAAATAACCGTGATAGGAAATTTCCATACCGTTTAATTCCTCGACTACACACAGTCTCTTCTATGTCTTTAATTTCATACAACAAGGACCCCAAACACTGTCAGGCAACATTATCACGCCGTCCAACATATGAATAGAAGAGTACGGAGTACATTATTCGGCTTATTAAAAAAATCTGCCTTCCCTTTGTTTGCCCTCAGTCAACCGTTATGGTCAATCCCGAACCGTCATTATCATGCCGAACGAGTTGACAGCGCCGTGACCTCTGCTCATTGGCATTCAAAGGAAGACAAGAGAAAAGATAGCATGGATTGATCAATGGAGAAAGAAAAGAAAACTGAATAAAAAGGCTGCGGCCTTTTTACAGCAAGCAATCAATCAGCTGGTTGGGAAGTAGTGACACGGACATCTTTATACCAGATGTTTCATTTGCTGTTAGTTTGAGTCCAGATGCTCACTGAATACCAACCAGGACAATTCATTTTGCATGTGCCGCCACAAACAGATTTATAGTTCTTCCATTGACAGGTATAAATAATGATGAATAGGCTCAAGCTGCCATTCCTGTGCTTATCGCCAAAGCTTAATCAGAGGTTGCTGACAGTTTCACACACAAAAACTCAAGGAAATGAGAACAGGACCCCTGAGAGTCCTGGGATTGTCTTTGTATATGTGTTGCGTATGGGGAAAATGTGCTTTTGATTACTTTAATTTTCAAACGTATTACTCCTACCAGCAACTTTAGAGCCCTTTTCACCTAAATCAGCAACAACTCTGAAGAGCCATTAAGTATCATCATTTCAATGCCGTGCTGAGGAACGGGAAATAAACCCAAAATTAATTTGCTATTCCTTTACAATTAACAAACGTGTTGTTTCACGAAGTAGAAAATTCGAAATTCCGATTTAGTGCTTTTATGCGATATGTCACACGTGTCAAACTCAAGGCCCGGTGGCCACTTCTGGCCTGCCACTCTTACAGTGGGGCAAAAAGTATTTAGTCAGCCACCGATTGTGCAAGTTCTCCGACTTCTTCTTCCTCCAAACACGACAAGTTGAGTTTATACCAAAAAGTTCTATTTTGGTTTCATCTGACCACATGACATTCTCCCAATCCTCTGCTGTATCATCCATGTATCCATTTTGGTATAAACTCAACTCGTTGTGTTTGGAGGAAGAACAATACTGAGTTGCATCCCATGAACACCATACCTACTGTGAAGCATGGGGGTGGAAAGATCATGCTTTGGGGCTGTTTTTCTGCTAAGGGGACAGGGCGATTGATCCGTGTTAAGGAAAGAATGAATGGGGCCATGTATCGTGAGATTTTGAGCCAAAACCTCCTTCCATCAGTGAGAGCTTTGAATGGTTGACCAAATACTTATTTCCCACCCTAATTTACAAATAAATTCTTTAAAATTCCTACAATGTAAATTCCTAGATTTTTTTTCACATTCTGTCTCTCACAGTTGAAATGTACCTATGATGAAAATTACAGACCTCTGTCATCATTTTAAGTAGGAGAACTTGCACAATCGGTGGCTGACTAAACACTTTTTTGCCCTGGAAATGTATGTCAATAGGAGGCAAACATTTCAACAGATGAAAATAATTGCATCATATGCAACTGCAGTTCTTAAAAGAGACCTATTATGCAGTACCAACTTTTCTGACATATTGGTACTTGGTTTTGTGTATTTTGGATCTGCATTAAGTCCTTGAAATGTGGAATCAAAGCATGAAGATATTGTGGAGATATTTATAAAACAAACTTGCCTACGTTTATACTTCGTCCAAACAAAGAGTTTGGAATTTGCCCAAATTGTGACGTTTTTCCCATTGGAGACGTCAGCGGAATGTCCATATATGGTAGAGATGTCCCCATTGTAGTCCGCACATGCATTCTCCACTGTTCCAAATTTTTAATACAAAGCAGCGTATACCGTACATTTCGGACCATTAGGCGCACTAAAAGTCCTTTCTTTTTCTCAAAAATCGACAATGTGCCTTATAACCGTGTGTGCCTAATGTACACATTCAGTCTGGTTGTGCTTACCGACCTCTAAGCAATGGTATGAGGTGTAATGATAAGTGTGACCAGTTAAAGGCAGTCACACAAAAGATTTGTGTGGACTGCAGGTTGAAGCATGTTTAATAAATGACGTTAGCAAGTACCCGTGAGAAAGCAAAACCAAAATGTTGATGCTTCAATGAGAATATAGAACATTACTCACAGCGTTAAAAATCTGTCAAAAGGTTTTAGTATGACTTTGGTAAGCTATGAAGCCGCACAGCTTGAAAGAACGCGATACATTACGGCTGAACTTATTAGTATTATGGTCTGTGTGTATAAGAACACCAAAATGGCACCTTTTAGAAAACATTATCTGGCGCTTTGCAATATTATGCAAAACCAACTTTTCTTAGCTACTGATTTATGCTAATGTGTATTTGAGATCTGCATAACGGTAAGTCCTGAAAATGTGTGCACGTCAGCCATTGTAGCCTGCGCCTTAGTCAATGACCTTCTCTTTCTATCTTCTTGTTGTGGGGCGTTCAACCTCCGCTGTTGCCATTTGTAATATGAAGTAGCAAACAGTTTTACCTTATTTCTGTCACTGGACTCGCTATGGAAGCAATAAAAACTACCGGAAGAACAAAGATGATGGGGAGAAGACACCATAAAAGTGGAGCCATGAAAATAAGACCGCACAGAAAAAGCTTACAGACTGTAAATCATGTATGTAAAACATAAGCTATGCAAAATGGTATCCAAAGAATCACCATGGCATGTTATGTAAACCACAAAAAAGTGTTTTAAATGTGGAAAAAAATCATATTTTTGACCCCTCTAACTCAATACTATTTGATTGCAAATAGCAATTCTTAGCATTTTTTGTCATTAAAATCATTTTTTAAATAAACAGCTGAACTTTAATACTTGCTCATCACCTTGGCTTCTAAATGCAATACGTTGGATAGCATACAATATGATAATAATCCAGAGAAGGTCAATTGTGTAATAGTATCATGAGGGAATAGTACTGTACATTTATATGGTCTTGATGTTAATGGCGGCTTCTTGAGGTCATACTTAACTGCAATGTGGACCACAATGAAAATGAGTTTAAATGTGTCTGGGGCCACCAGCTATTTACGTGCATATCTAAGTGACTGTGTTTACATCCTACTGGACACTTGAAATCAAAATTATAATAGAAAATACAAATATTCAATGCAATATTTTAGGATGGACCTATTATGCAAAACCATTTTTTTCTTACCTATTGGTACCTGTTTTTGTTTATTTGGGCTCTGCATAAGTTTGACAATTTGAAACTAAACCATGGAGGCATGGTGGAGATATTTATAAAAAAATCTTGCCTTTCTTCATGCTTCCTTTAAAAGAGCAGTTTGGAATTTGCTCGTCCTGTGACGTTTTTCACACTAATGACGTCACTGCATTATCCATCTATGGTAAAGAATTACCCAAAGGGCTTTACAGCTGTAGTCAATAAGATCCTTCCTTTTCACCATCTTGTTGTGGGGCAGACTGGCTCGTACATGCACATGCGTTCTACGCTGTTGCCATTTTTTACACAAAGTAGCGTATGGTTCAAATATATCTGTCAGTAGACTCGCTATGGAAGCGCTAAAAACTACAACAAAAATGGTGGGGAGAAGACGCTGTCAAAGTGGAGGCCACAAAGCTCAAAACAAAGCTTGAAAATGTTCTTTAAAACAATCTACGCAACATAGTGACCAAAGAACCACAAGGAAGTGTAGAAAAAAAAAAATGAATGGGACCTCTTTAAAGGTGTCTTACATATTTTTTTTCAGAATTTTGCCTAAAGTTCACAATCATTATGAGAGACGAGAACACAAGTTGTTTTTTTTGTTTTGGATTTTAAAGATTATAAAAAACGCTTGAAAGATGCGGCTGGTGGGAGTCACCGTTGTAGCGTTCAAAGCCCTCAAAAACAACTACAAAACCCTCCATCAACATTTTATATACACACTGCAAGTATATATACAGTAACAGACACCTTCATAACAATATGTACAATATTTTGATCATTCTAATCACTGATTTCTTCAGCGCATTTATTTCTGTTTCCATAGCAGCGCACATCCTATTTTTGGCAACAAATGTGTGTTCCTACTTCTGGGAAGAAACGCAAGTGTGTTAAGACTTGTGGCAGACTTGGTAAAAGAAGAAGGCTGGGGTGGATCTACTACAGAAGACTACTATTTTTGGAAAAATGATGATTCACAACCTTATCTACAGATACGGAGGATGAACTACTGCTTATAGAAGCGAACACAAAAGAAGAGTGAGGTGACAGTGACTTGATGCTATAAATGGGGAACTTGGAGCCCTGCTAATTTGACATAAATGGAGTGCTTCTTAAAGAAAAGCGCTTTACTTGGGTTTATGACGTGAAAACTACAGGACAAGACATGAAATACAATGCTTTAGACATAGTCCAGTCACAGGCAAATAAAGTGCTAAACAAAATGGCTACCTCGTGGCCGCCTGCCACTTCCGGGGTTCTTGGGCACCAAATATATTCAGTCTTGTGCATACTAAATGACCGTACAATAATTAAACCAACGTACTTTACAGATATACAGAATAATTTGACACAATATGACAAAATACCTTGTGTAGCTGGCTAAATGTTCTTACTCTTTTGGGTGGCTCGCTCAGGTTGTTTTGCATATCGGCGCGAATGCAGGTCTCGCAGCCTCTTGTACTAAACCAAAACCTCGCGAGAATAGCGGTGTAACAAAAGGAAATAAATAGCCCTTTTATAACAAAACAAAATTTGTGTTATTTATAAAAAAATGTAACATAAATTCAGAACCATAATAATTTTCAACAATAAATATTAACCCTTAAAACAAAAATATTAAGTAAGTTTCAACGACACTTAGTGCTCACCCAAATAAACCTGAAAAAAAGGCACTGGCCCTATGGACCAAACGCACAACTGTCCATCGAGCAAGCCACTTTACTGTAATATTAATCATGATATCCGTGTTATTATAACTACAGTACACACGCTGTCGAGCTAGCTGTGAACAAACAAAACATGAAATGTGGGCTAATACTTTACAGATACATTGATATGTTTGTTCATGTTTTTCAGTCAGTACAAATTGGTGTACTATTGCATTCTGTTGTGCATTACTAACTAAAACGTGTTTTGTCTTGACGAAGAAGCCATCTTATATCTTTCTGTAGCTAGCTTTTAAGGCTAATAGCGAAGCATGCCGATGTGTTAGTAAGCTAGATAAAGAGTTTCTCAGTGTTCACTCTTACAATAACAATATTACTACACCTTGGATATTATACAGGTTGAGCAACATAAATTAAGTATTGGTGACGGTTTTTGAATGCATTTCTAAAGTGATTTAGAGGTAGAAATTATTTCCCTCATTAGCTGCTTTGCGAGCCACCAAGAACAAGCCAATTTTTACATGTTAGAATGCAAAAAAACCTCAAAACCTTTTGTCTGCTTGTCTCCCATAAGGATTGTGAACGATAGGCAAAATTCCCCAAAAAAAGTGCTGTTCCCTTTAAGGCTAAAATATGCAATCGCAGAGGTTGTGTGACAGACGCCATCCTCCTCTTTAGAAGCCGAAGGCAGGCCTTACCATGCACATCCAAAAAAATCTAGCTTCGCGGCAGCGGTGATGCGGACTGCAGAGCTGTGATTTATCAGCTTATTTAGTACATTATTTCCAGGTTCAGCATCAGGGGTCGCACATTCCACATTCGCAAACTTCAGTATAGATATTAAAAGTGACAATTGCTTGGAAATGATTAGTTTCAGCTCTGATAACTATGCACTGTTTACAACTACAACACAAAAGAAGCTAATAGCTATTTTGTAAGATTTGTGGTTGCCCACTCTGGAAAACACTGCCCTCTGGTGTTTTAGATGAGCTCACAGAAGAGCTACGTACAAACATATCAACACGCTGTCAAAAGGTAAATGATAAATGATAAATGGGTTGTACTTGTATAGCGCTTTTCTACCTTCAAGGTACTCAAAGCGCTTTGACACTACTTCCACATTTACCCATTCACACACACATTCACAAACTGATGGAGGGAGCTGCCATGCAAGGCGCCAACCAGCACCCATCAGGAGCAAGGGTGAAGTGTTTTGCTCAGGACACTACGGACGTGACGAGGTTGGTACTAGGTGGGATTTGAACCAGGGCCCCTCGGGTTGCGCACGGCCACTCTCCCACTGCGCCACGCCGTCACAAGCTTATTATTGGTATAGATATTTGGTGATCTATCGTTTTGTGGGTGTCTTTTAGTTCACTACGTGTGGGTTATTTTGGTGGTCGCACGTATTTGTATATACCTTATTTGGATAACATCAGGCTCAAATCGACATGACAAATCTTTGTTTTGACACTGCAGTCGCATCGGTTAATGTCTTTTCTTCTCTTGAAGCGACCGTGACTGATGCCAATTGGGCAACGCGCAAGCAAATAAATCGTAATTGTAAGTCGATTTACCTGATGACAAAATCATGAGAGTCGATCTGCGGGCCACAGCTGCTGTTGAGCAGGATGCCCGAGTTTCCTACGATGGCGCACAGCCGGTGGTGCTGGTTTTTCATTGGCGACACCGTTGGCAAAAGACGGTAGAGATTCTCTGAGATGTTTGTGGTGCTGTGGCGGTCAAACACATAGTGGACGACATCGCCAGGTTTCAGAGAGCCCTTAAGGATCGAGATGTCTCGCTCTGCGTCGAGGAATCGTAGAATGTTCTTCCTGTTCAAAGACAAACGATGCTTGTAAAAAAAACAGGACTGAAGGAGACAAGCAGACTGAAGTGGCATAGATTACCTGATGAGGTTAGAGAGGGTCTTGTTGAAGATCCAGATGGATGAGGGGAGCTTGGCACTGTTGTAGCTCTGATGCGCAGGATTTATTATACTAAGTCTTGGCAGTGAAGTGCTTTCAATGCGTACCGTTGTTTTTCTAAATGTGAACAAAAGAGTGATTGCAAAACACAGCATACTATTAAAAGGGATCATTGAGTTGGAGACTAATCCTAGTCTGGTGTAGTGTTTTAGTAGTTTACTATAAAAATACATGTTTCTATAAAACTAAGTGGGTGTAATTAGAAAATTTGTACAATTGCCCTATATCCTCATATGGTGGCCTCTATTCAAAGTCAAGCCCCAGAAAAAAAAACACTACGTCCCAAATACTTTCAATTTTTATGTATTGTGCCATTTATTAAAAAAAAAACAAGAGTACATTCATTTGACACTTCCTTTTCCCCCACATTTTCAACGTGGCAAAGATTAACTTTACAATGGCTTCCAAAAGCTACAGTTAGTATGGGTTAGTTTTTGCCTCATCCCTCACTTAAAGCGTGAGTGACGATTGTGCGAAGAATGCACTACCGACCTGTTAAGTCAGAAAGAGAAAGAGATGATACAGTATCATATGCAGACAGATGCGGTGGTTGTTGAGCAAACTGCAAATATTCCAGCATAGTCCCACTCCTTCATACTTCTGTCACATGCAGAATTCTCACAGGAATGAGGCAAAAATACAACCTTACCAAATGTAAGACATGACGACAGATGTATTTTATAATGCATCCTGAATATTAAATAATTGCGATCAAAAGTCCGCTTAGAATGGAGCCTATGAGAGCTGCTCTATTCTGCCTATAAAGCCCTTGAAATACATGCAATAACTTCCATTAGGGTTTTATAAATTTGATGTAAGTATATATGTAATGTAGTAACAGGCACATTTTAATAACATTTAACATTTACGTATTTTGCTAATTTCAAGCATGCGCAGCACATTCAAATAAAAAACGCATCATGTTTGCTTTTTTTTTTTTCACTGTAGACTTAATGAAAGCAGAAATGCATAATCAAACATCACTTACTGTATAGGTCTGCTGTCATTATGATGCCAACTCCTAGGATGCTCATATATTACACTTTAGATAAACAATGTCCCGTAATCCTCGTGAAAAAAAGGGGGGTGGAGTCAAATATATTTTCGTTGTTCTCGCCATTACTGGGTCTAAGTTGTCTGTCATAGTGTATCAACTTGTCAGAATACATCCTCAGCCTTCTTCTGTCTAGGTCAGTGGCATGATTTACGATCTAGAATAAACTTCCGGAGAGCAGGGAAGCGAGGAAGAAGCTTACCACTTGATCATGTCAACATTGGCACACGAGCTGGTAAAACGGCGCCACTATAAACAGTTTGTCTGCATTAGTGCTTATAAAAACAATATCACTAATATTTGAACAATATTCAAGTCACAAAAGGTAATTGGAGTATTGTTGGCGCCTTTTCGATGTCTTCTTATTGGATCTTATGGGTGGAATAGAAGAGCTCCCATTGGCTCCACTGTAAGCGTACTTATTTTCGTTTATTTACGAGTTAGAATGCATTAAAAAAATACACCTGTCAACATGTCTTTCATAATGATTGTGAACTAGGGGTGTAACGTTACACAATAATTTCGGTTCGGTACGTACCTCGGTTTAGAGGTCACGGTTCGGTTTATTTTTGGTACAGTAAGAAAACAACAAAATATAAATTTTTTGGTTATTTATTTACCAAATTTTCTAAATCTTTCACCAAAAATATTTTTCTTAGTGGAATATTTGATGTGAAGTAATGGGAACCTTGGATAGGTCAATAATTCATAATAACATTGATTTTGATTCAATATTATGATTTGAGCAATGACAGTTTGGAAGAAAAAAAAACAGCTTTGTTTTATTAGTCAACATTGGAACTTTTTTAAAATTACATTTAGCCTTTAAGCTTTTTTATTTCACTTTTGTTATGTTTTTGTTTATTTTGATAGTATTTTTAGAATGTGCCATTGGCCTTTAAAACATTAGCTGTGGGACGCAAATGGCCTCCGGGGCACACTTTTGACACGCCTGCTATGGATAATAAAAAATAAAATCTGATAAATCTATGGATTAAAAAGCAGAGCCTGGCGACGCATGCGCGTTTATCATAACTCTCTCGCTCTCTCTGTCTCAGCCCCTCCCTCACGAATGCAGCTGAGTGCACAATTTGTTTTGTTTTTAACCCCTTCTTAACCCTGAACGTACATTGAAAATACACCCAACCCTACCTTAAAATGCCGGACATTTGAGGCATTTAAGAAACTCCAGCCGGACAGCTCCGCAAAAGAGGACATGTCCGGTGAAAAGAGGAAGTATGGTCAGTCTATCGTAGCCCGGTAGCTGCTAGCATGCCATGTGTTGTGCCTCGGTGTGCATCGTTTACACAACGTGCGCTGCGCTACTTAATGTGTCTGTGTGGAAATTCATTCGGTACACCTACGAACCGAACCGAAAACCCTATATCGAAACGGTTCAATACAATTACACGTACCGTTACACCCTTATTGTGAACGATAGCAAAAATCCCTCAAAAAGCACAGTTTGCCTTTAAATGTTAATTACATGATTCCTTTTAATGACTGGCCATTTGAGGGAATATTACAAATAAGGCTCCCTTCCAATTAATTGCCTTGCAGTAAAGCAAATAACGGCCCACAGAGACAATGAGAGGTAATGCTGTATTCGACCATTATAGATTCTAGTCAATGCAGAGGTCCTCTAGGACGTTTGGACGCTGCCGTCTTGGAGGGCTTAGCAGTTGGCTCCTCCAAATACATTGTAATTAAATACTCATCGAGAATGACCCGCTGGCTTTTTTCAAGACTGAAAATGACTTGAAAGTGCCGACGACATTCCCCCATCAGTGGAGTGCGCATATAAATAGCATCTGGTATTAAATAGGCAGGTGAAATAATTGGATTTCAGACCTTTGGGGTTTGGGGATGAGCCGGTGCAGGTTCATCTTGGATCGTCCAGTCTTTCTACAAGAAACAATACACATCCAGTTATGACTCTGATGCTCTGTAATGCCACGCTGCTATAAATACTTCCTCTAGCCGATTGCAATGAGGAATCCTCTGCGTTACTCAGCCATGCTGTAGGCCTTTCCTTAAGGACGAATGAAGGTGAAAGGCAAACATTAAGCAGGTATTTTTAGACCAATACTCTCGGGGCCCCATTTGCTGGTGTAACGAGGAGAAATGTAACCCTAATGCAGCCCCAGTATATTGACAGGGGGTGTTTTCTTTAACTGGAAAATAAAGCCTGCTACATATGCTACATGATATGGACTGTTTCTGATTGGTCTGTGGGAAATAAGCAGGAAGTCATAGCAATTGTAATAGCAATACATGTAATAGCAATTGTGTACATTCTGGTCGGAGCCTCAGTAGCATGTGGAAGAACCCCGCCATCTCCTGGTCACACACTGCTGTGGGAAAGCATTTTACTCTTCTATTGGGGGTATTTTCAAGTGTTGTGGTTGTGTTAGTCATTCTAGCACGAAGCAACATGTGAAAGCGGATCATGTACGTCAGGCCTATTCAACTGCACAACCCGAGGGTCCCTGTTTCAATCCCCACCTAGAACCAACCTCGTCACGTCCGTTGTGTCCTGAGCAAGACACTTCACCTTTGCTCCTGATGGGTGCTGGTTAGCGCCTTGCATGGCAGCTCCCTCAATCAGTGTGTGAATGTGTGTGTGAATGGGTAAATGTGGAAGTAGTGTCAAAGCGCTTTGAGTATCTTGAAGGTAGAAAAGCGCTATACAAGTACAACCCATTTATCATTTATATGGCCCGCCAAACATCACCCAAATAGGCTTGATGAAACCATTTAAACTAGGGTTGCTCTTGAATGCAATACTCCCGCCACCTCGCAGTGGGTAACAGCAAGGAATGTGTCACAATGAAGCAAAAGTGGGGTGAAAATCTAAATTAATCGCGAAAATTGGACTTTTAACGATTGAATAACAAAGTATGAATGTTCCGACCCTAGCAAATGCTTAGGGATGATACTCGAAACCGGTTTTCCCGGTTGTTCGATAAGAAAAGAACCGAGTCCTCGGACTCGAACCCCTTTTTGATAACCGGTACCCGTTATCAAGACCACTATAGTAAAGAAAAAGAGTTGGTTCTTTATTCGAATCCGTCCCGACCAGAAATGCTCTGTGAGACATCACAAGAAACAACGTCACGTAGCTCAGTCATTAGGCACAGATAGCGAAAGTAGGAAAACAACGGACGGGAAAATGCGCTCCAAGGTGTAATAAAGTTCAAAACAAAAGACATAATCCAATGAATAACTTTACTGAGAGATTTGAGCAGGGTACAAACACAAGACCAACACTTTTACGACCAACCGGAAACATAGCAACTTGGTTAGCAACGCACCTCCTTTACGGCAGCTGTCGCAACGTTCTTAAAGCAACCGCAGCACATGCATATATTATATATGCTTGTCACTCCCGTTGCATGCTGGGTAGTGTAGTTGTTATATTCCCTAGCTCATAAAAGAAAAAATGTTAACTCAATAAAGTGTATTTCTTTTTTTAGCTTTAACTTTTCATATTTTAGCATTGTAACCACATTTGCAAACAACTTTTCTCTTCATAGAATTTTCTTTCAATAAAGAAATAAAGTGCAAAAATGTCAAAGCATCATAACAAACAGTTATGTCAAATAGTAGCAGAAGTGCACTTTTTGGAGAGCTGTATTTTATCCCTCCTATTTTATTTTTTAGGGGGGTAACAGTCAATATTTATTAGATTTTATTTTTTTCTTATATAATAAAAGTGAGCTTTTGTTAAACAAAATATTTTATTTTTTTTCCATGTACAACAACCTATCTGGACTTGATAAGAGAATCGATAAGGAATTTGTTGGATAAAAGGATTCGATAATGGGCTCAAACTCGATCATTTCTTATCAAACATCATCCCTACAAATGCTTAAATCATTGTTTCTTGTCGGACCTTTTACACGGCAGATGCAGTGTTCTAGACAAGCAGCAACAACAATAGAAATCCACACGTCTAAGCTTCATCCCGAAACTTAGTCAGATCTATGTTAGTAGATTTTCTGCATGAAGATATGTTTGTTTTGTATTGAAATTGCTGGCTTTGTGATGTCTTTTGTATTTGTGGTCATGTTGTTCTTTGTTAAAAAGTAAGTTGCTTGTTTTATTCATGTAGCACATAGGTGTCAAACTCTGGCCCGCGGGCCAAATTTGGCCCGCCGTGTACTTTCATTTGGCCCTTGAGGCAATATCAAATTAACATTAGAGCTGGCCCGCCGCATTAACGCCACATTCACCGCTAATACTCATACTCGTCAACCCTCCCGATTTTCCCGGGAGACTCCCGAAGTTCAGTGCCCCACCCGAATTTCTCCCGATTTCACCCCGGACAACAATGTTGGGGGTGGGCCCTAAAAACACTGCCTTTGGCGTTCTGTACAATCTGTCTCCACGTCCCCTTCACAAACAGGGTGCTGGCCCAGTCACATAATATATGCAACTTATACACACAAACAAGTGAATGCAAGGCATACTCTGTCAACAGCCATACAGGTCACACTGAGGGTGGCCGTATAAACAACTTTAACACTGTTACAAATATGCGCAACACTGTGAACCCACACCAAACAAGAATGACAAACAATTTGGGAGAACATCCCCACCGTAACACAACAGAACAAATACCCAGAACCATTTGCGGCACTAACTCTTCCGAGACGCTACAATATACACCCCCGTTACCACCAAACCCTGCCGCCGAAAAGAGGCATTCAATTTTTATTTTATTTGATATGCCATTGATATTTTTTAATTATTGTTAATTGAAACTTGGTTTTGCATGTCACTATAAAGTTATATAAGCCTTGCTTGTTCAATATTCAATACAAAACTTGTTTGGGTCCCTATTAAAAGGTTAATTTGTTCAATCTTGGCCCACGGCTTTGTTCGGTTTTAAAACTTTGGCCCACTCTGTATTTGAGTTCGACAACCCTGATGTACAACTTAATTTGGATTGTGATGAGTCACATACCAGTACATTGTGTGCAATGTTTGATGTACTGAGGATGTCTGATTTCTGTATGCGTAAACATATGTAGTTGTGTGAATGTATTAACACTAAACCTTCTATATTTTTTATGTAACAGACAATGGACACTATACTTTTGTAATGTTTATTTCATGTTTCTATTTTCCGTCTTACGATCCAAATGATGAAATAACTGTAAAGAAATAAAACTATGGAAGGAAAATAATTAAAAAGAAGGGAAATCCATTCTCAACAACTTATGGAACTTCTGTTTTTTCATGCAGTTAAATATCTGCATACACTGGAATTGAGTAGCGGGGGCAGAATAATGAATTTATTGACTGTGCAGTGTGAAAGCCAATGTGTTTGTTTTGTAATTAAGTAAACTAAGTTTCAAAACAATATACCCTGAGGAAACATCCACATTTCGATGTCAGACCCCCAAGCCCTTGGACTCTTTACAGTATAAGCTGCAGCCCTATTCATTGTGTCATTGAATAGCCTTGATGTCGGTCTTTAATTATCTGAAGATCTTGACTTCTACACCCAAATTCTCATTAGAAAGGTGATTAAAGCAGTCCAGCTCCAACTGGGTTCTATTAACGCAAATACGAATGTATGTACGACAGATATTGCCCTCCAAAATAATCTCTCTCTTTTTGGAAAAAATAACATTAGAGGAAGTCTTGTAAACGGGACAAAACAAACATGTTTACTTGACCCACTTTCTGGGAAACTCATCAAGGAGCCATTTGTAATATTAGGACCATCAGTGCTAACTATTATTAACTTATCACATGTTTACTTGACCCACTTTCTGGGAAACTCATCAAGGAGCTGTTTGTAATTTTAGGACAATCAGTGTTAACAATTATTAACTTATAACTTTCCTCTGGCACCGTACCCGTCGCATTCAAAAATGTGATTATTCACCCTCTACTTAAAAGGACCTAACCTTGATCGTGACCTCATGGTAAACTACTGGCTGGTGTCCCATCCATCTATCCATTTTCTACCGCTTATTCCCTTTTGGGGTCGCGGGGGGCGCTGGCGCCTATCTCAGCTACAATCGGGCGGAAGGCGGGGTACACCCTGGACAAGTCGCCACCTCATCGCAGGGCCAACACAGATAGACGGACAACATTCACACTCACATTCACACACTAGGGCCAATTTAGTGTCGCCAATCAACCTATCCCCAGGTGCATGTCTTTGGAAGTGGGAGGAAGCCGGAGTACCCGGAGGGAACCCACGCATTCACGGGGAGAACATGCAAACTCCACACAGAAAGATCCCGAGCCTGGATTTGAACCCAGGACTGCAGGACCTTCGTATTGTGAGGCAGACGCACTAACCCCTCTGCCACTGTGAAGCCCTGGCTGGTGTCCCACCTTCCCTTTATCTCGAAAATCCTCTAAAAAAATTGTTGCACAGCAGTTAAATGAACACATACTCCTAACAATCTCTGTGACCCCTATCAGTCCAGTTTCTGAGCAAATTACTCTACTGGGACAGCCCTCGCCAAAATGACTAATAATCTAATACCAATTATGGATGCTGATGCGTCATCCATGTTGCTGCTACTTGATATTAGCGCTGCTTTCACTACCGTCGATCATAACATTTTATTAGAACGTATAAACACACGTATTTGACTTTGACTTTCTCGGTTTAACTCCTATCTTACTGACAGGATGCAGTGCGTCTCTTATAACAATATATGTTATGAAAATGTGCGGAGTTCCACAGTGTTCAGTTCTTGGCCCCACACTCTTCAGCATCTACATGCTGTCAATAGGTGACATCATACACAAATACGGTGTTAGCTTTTACCGTTATGCTGATGACACTCAACTTCACATGCCCCTAAAGCTGACCAACACACAGATTGTAGTCACCTAGAGGTGTGTCTAAATGAAATTTAACAATGGATGTCCAGCAACTTTTTACATCTTAACGCTAAGAAAATGGGAATGTTGTATAAGTTGGTGACGTCTCGGCGCTGCTAACTTGTCTCCATTCAAGATGATCCCCTGTTGGTCTCCCAGTGGACTGAACTTTCACATGAAGTCAGGACCCGGTGTGACCACTCTTTATGCATCAGTCGGTGAGCTCTCTGCGCCCCGATTTGTCTACAAGCAAGAGGATCCCCTGCTGGCCTCACTATTGACTGGACTCTCACATTATTAACTCTCCCGGTCAAAGGCAAAACCCAGTAACTCAATTTTGGTCAAAACTGAGCTGATAATAATTTTGGAGTTCCTAGGTGATATGCGATATTGTAATTTGTTCCGTGATTAAGCTGTTACGCGCATGGCAGGACCTAGCAACTACCACATAACCGCGTAGATCCATCCATCCATTTTCTACCGCTTATTCCCTTTCGGGGTCGCGGGGGGCGCTGGCGCCTATCTCAGCTACATACAACAGAAAAATCTAGTATCACAAGGGACCAATCGAAGCTTCTTTGTCAGTCGCCTTATTGTCTTTAATGAGACATTTGCACGAATGGGGGCCGACGGTCAACCTGATTATGTGATATTATGGCACGAGGGGATATTTGGAAGATTGGCCCAGGACGTTGCAAGCACCTTCATTAAATGTATTGTTCTTGATTCTTCCCCTTGCATGTTGTGGGAATCTGCTTCACGGTGGCAGAGGGGTTAGTGCATCTGCCTCACAATACAAAGGTCCTGCAGTCCTGGGTTCAAATCCAGGCTCGGGATCTTTCTCTGTGGAGTTTGCATGTTCTCCCCGTGAATGCGTGGGTTCCCTCCGGGTACTCCGGCTTCCTCCCACTTCCAAAGACATGCACCTGGGGATAGGTTGATTGGCAACACTAAATTGGCCCTAGTGTGTGAATGTGAGTGTGAATGATGTCTGTCTATCTGTGTTGGCCCTGCGATGAGGTGGCGACTTGTCCAGGGTGTACCCCGCCTTCCGCCCGATTGTAGCTGAGATAGGCGCCAGCGCCCCCCGCGACCCCGAAAGGGAATAAGCGGTAGAAAATGGATGGATGGATCTTCCCCTTGCATACTCTTTTGGGCAGATAACTGTGGAGGTCAAAATAAAAACTGGACGCTGTACACGGCTCTTGCCCAATGTGCAAACGCAGAATGGGGCCCACCCGAGATTGTGATAAAATATCTGGAGAAAGGGCACACGTTCATGAGAGCAGATTCAATCCATGGCTCAATTGGCAAGAAAATGAAAGCTCAAGAAAACATCTATACGTTTGATGACTTTGTAGATCTTTGTAAGACAGCATCAAGATAGATTGGTTTTCCTTTGTTTTCTCAAAATCAGCTAGAAGTGAGTTACTAGGTTTTGCCTTTGGGCGGGAGAACTGTATCCACTCGGCATGCATTGCACTGGTCACCCAGGGGGGAATCTGCAGTCCCTTCCAAGGTTTCTCTTAGATCCCATTGGGTTGAGTTATTTTTTTCTTTCCCTGATGTGAGATCTGAGCAGAGGATGTCGTTCTGGCTTGTCTAGCCCTTTGAGACATTTGTGATTAAGGGTGTTATAAGTTCATTTTAATTGATTGGTTGATTTATTGATTGATTGGATTGTAGTCCCTGCTAAATACCCCTCTGTCGGTGCGGTTGTTGTTGCTGTCGTCTTGGAGGGTGGAATTAACTCCCAGACAGAAAAGATACTGTATTGCCACAGGCAACAGAATAAAATATTGAAATATCTTCACATTGAAATTTTCTTCAATGATGAAGTGTTTCGTTATAGCAAACGTTACACCATTCTATGTCCATTAGGGTTTTATAAATTTGATGTAAGTATATATGTAATGTAGTAACAGGCACATTTTAATAACATTTAACATTTACGTATTTTGCTAATTTCAAGCATGCGCAGCACATTCAATTAAAAAACGCATCATGTTTGCTTTTTTTTTTTCACTGTAAGACTTAATGAAAGCAGAAATGCATAATCAAACATCACTTACTGTATAGGTCTGCTGTCATTATGATGCCAACTCCTAGGATGCTCATATATTACACTTTAGATAAACAATGTCCCGTAATCCTTGTGAAAAAAAGGGGGGTGGAGTCAAATATATTTTCGTTGTTCTCGCCATTACTGGGTCTAAGTTGTCTGTCATAGTGTATCAACTTGTCAGAATACATCCTCAGCCTTCTTCTGTCTAGGTCAGTGGCATGATTTACGATCTAGAATAAACTTCCGGAGAGCAGGGAAGCGAGGAAGAAGCTTACCACTTGATCATGTCAACATTGGCACACGAGCTGGTAAAACGGCGCCACTATAAACAGTTTGTCTGCATTAGTGCTTATAAAAACAATATCACTAATATTTGAACAATATTCAAGTCACAAAAGGTAATTGGAGTATTGTTGGCGCTTTTTTGATGTCTTCTTATTGGATCTTATGGGTGGAATAGAAGAGCTCCCATTGGCTCCACTGTAAGCGTACTTATTTTCGTTTATTTACGAGTTAGAATGCATTAAAAAAATACACCTGTCAACATGTCTTTCATAATGATTGTGAACTAGGGGTGTAACGTTACACAATAATTTCGGTTCGGTACGTACCTCGGTTTAGAGGTCACGGTTCGGTTTATTTTTGGTACAGTAAGAAAACAACAAAATATAAATTTTTTGGTTATTTATTTACCAAATTTTCTAAATCTTTCACCAAAAATATTTTTCTTAGTGGAATATTTGATGTGAAGTAATGGGAACCTTGGATAGGTCAATAATTCATAATAACATTGATTTTGATTCAATATTATGATTTGAGCAATGACAGTTTGGAAGAAAAAAAACAGCTTTGTTTTATTAGTCAACATTGGAACTTTTTTTAAATTACATTTAGCCTTTAAGCTTTTTTATTTCACTTTTGTTATGTTTTTGTTTATTTTGATAGTATTTTTAGAATGTGCCATTGGCCTTTAAAACATTAGCTGTGGGACGCAAATGGCCTCCGGGGCACACTTTTGACACGCCTGCTATGGATAATAAAAAATAAAATCTGATAGATCTATGGATTAAAAAGCAGAGCCTGGCGACGCATGCGCGTTTATCATAACTCTCTCGATCTCTCTGTCTCAGCCCCTCCCTCACGAATGCAGCTGAGTGCACAATTTGTTTTGTTTTTAACCCCTTCTTAACCCTGAACGTACATTGAAAATACACCCAACCCTACCTTAAAATGCCGGACATTTGAGGCATTTAAGAAACTCCAGCCGGACAGCTCCGCAAAAGAGGACATGTCCGGTGAAAAGAGGAAGTATGGTCAGTCTATCGTAGCCCGGTAGCTGCTAGCATGCCATGTGTTGTGCCTCGGTGTGCATCGTTTACACAACGTGCGCTGCGCTACTTAATGTGTCTGTGTGGAAATTCATTCGGTACACCTACGAACCGAACCGAAAACCCTATATCGAAACGGTTCAATACAATTACACGTACCGTTACACCCTTATTGTGAACGATAGCAAAAATCCCTCAAAAAGCACAGTTTGCCTTTAAATGTTAATTACATGATTCCTTTTAATGACTGGCCATTTGAGGGAATATTACAAATAAGGCTCCCTTCCAATTAATTGCCTTGCAGTAAAGCAAATAACGGCCCACAGAGACAATGAGAGGTAATGCTGTATTCGACCATTATAGATTCTAGTCAATGCAGAGGTCCTCTAGGACGTTTGGACGCTGCCGTCTTGGAGGGCTTAGCAGTTGGCTCCTCCAAATACATTGTAATTAAATACTCATCGAGAATGACCCGCTGGCTTTTTTCAAGACTGAAAATGACTTGAAAGTGCCGACGACATTCCCCCATCAGTGGAGTGCGCATATAAATAGCATCTGGTATTAAATAGGCAGGTGAAATAATTGGATTTCAGACCTTTGGGGTTTGGGGATGAGCCGGTGCAGGTTCATCTTGGATCGTCCAGTCTTTCTACAAGAAACAATACACATCCAGTTATGACTCTGATGCTCTGTAATGCCACGCTGCTATAAATACTTCCTCTAGCCGATTGCAATGAGGAATCCTCTGCGTTACTCAGCCATGCTGTAGGCCTTTCCTTAAGGACGAATGAAGGTGAAAGGCAAACATTAAGCAGGTATTTTTAGACCAATACTCTCGGGGCCCCATTTGCTGGTGTAACGAGGAGAAATGTAACCCTAATGCAGCCCCAGTATATTAATTGCCAAAGGTGTCACGCTACAGTACTAGGCAGGCAATCGGCAGTGTCACAGTATTCCTGTTTTCTCCACACAAAATGCCCCTAGTATCTGGCTTTTATAGACATAATCTGGATTTGCTGATTTGCTTTTGTTCTCAGGCAGGCACCTGACAACGCTCGTCCCCACAGTGTTGTGTTTCTTAAAAGAAAGGATAGAGTAGAACCTGCTGACAGTGCTGACCTCAACTTAACTAAACACAACTGGCATTGTTTGTGGGACAGTGGGGCTCAGTTAGTAGAGCGGCCTTCCAAAACTGAGTGTTCCTAGTACTAATCCAATTTTCGCCATACTAGTCATAAACTCTGTTTCCATTGCCCCAGCCGACCGATTGGACGCGAGACAAGAAGACCCGTCTGTCCTAGTTGTCCTGCATTGACACCCCGCTGGTTTGGCGGGAAGGTGACCAAATGCGAAAAACTTCCAATATCAAAAAAACTCGGAAAACCCCCTTATGGGAGCGCAAAAAGCGATATTTGAAAGGTATTTCGAAATATGACTGTTTCCATTACCAATTTCTTATTGCAATATTTAGGTTTTGCACATTTCTAGTGGTAATGGCACGCAGCTATTACCATTGTGTTATTGGGAAATAAACTTCACCTGCCTTGCTCCCAGTGCCACCCAAACATATGTAAGGGACTACAAATGGAAATAATCTGGCTCATATACAGTCTGTATAACAGATTGTTCATTCATAAAATAAAATAGAAAATAAAAACACCTGGTAGAAGGGCAATAAAACAATATCTATTTATAGTGTGATAGACACATATTCGATATCAATAAAAAATGCGTACGATAAAACCTTTGATATTTTCTTTTCTTCTATGTCTGAAGAAACTGGAAGATGCAAAGCAAGGTTGGTTGCGTTGACAAAGGTACTGCTCCCTGGTAACCGAGCAACGCAGGAAGTAATCACTGATCAGCGGGAGTGACAAGCTCAAAGCCAATCAGTTAACAGTATCAACTATCAGTTTGGTGGTGCCATCTTGTTGTCTCACGGTTGATTCTTTGAAGGAGTTCTGCAGAGAGCGAAGAAATTGTCGACAAAACAGGAAAAGTCACCTGAACAGTATGGCGTTTTTTAAAACAGGCTATAGTCAGCCCAATGTGGACATTAAGTGTTTTTCCATGGTTGTGTTGACATTTCCTTTCTTTTCTGCCTTGATAGCTGAGGGGACTACAATCAGAGGAAGGTTACATTCTAAATTGAAATGTTCATAACTATTATATTTTGGTGGTAATTTTCGATAAGTTATAAAAAATATTAAAAATTAACGATAACGAGCAATATAAAACACTTATATCAGGATGCAGTATTCAGCTATATCCTGGTAGAGGAGCCATCCCACAGCGCTGTGTGACCACGCTGTTGTGGCCGCTGCTTTTGTGTTACTGATACTCCTGGTTGTTGAAATAGTAATAAGTAACATTGCTTACTGATAAATAGAATAGCAGACTATGCAGTGACGGTCTGGCACACCAGATTAATGCATGTTCCTTATGACTGTAGTTCCAGTTCTTGTATAGGATCTCCAGTTCTTGTATAGGATATAACAATAAGCTTGTGCATTGAGATAACCTGCTTTCACGTGTGGATTCCCTTAACACCATGATGGTAAACTGATACCCCCACCCGCCCCGCTCCCTTTTTTTTTCTACAGCCACTATTGTTGTATTAATTGTATTAAGCTGCATTCAGGCTACGGAGAAAGTGTTTCCGTTTGTTCTCCCATGACAAATCCCAACCCAATAATTGCACATTGAAAACAAAACCCTGGAAGGGGGAAATGTGAGCTTGTCTAATGAGAGCGAGAAGGATGTGGCACAGGCTTTTGCTAAATTAAGAATTGTTGCAAATGCAAAATGTAAGTGGGGCACATGTGTCTGCGTGCTTGTGACTTTAAAATTCCATTTCTGGGGGGGGGAAATTGAAAGTCTGTTGCGCCCCTTTCCTTTCTCTATTTAAGAGTGGAAATGTAGTCCATCCCACATGCAAGCTGCTGCAAGACAAATAGCCTAACCCTTGGAGACCACCTGGGCTACACTGCTCCTGGATTAGCTGCTGCATTGCAAAGGCAGAAACAAGCCACAAACATTTAAAGGCCTACTTAAATGTGATTTTCTTATTCAAACGGGGATAGCAGGTCCATTCTATGTGTCATACTTGATCATTTTGCAATATTGCCATATTTTTGCTGAAAGGATTTAGTAGAGAACATCCACGATAAAGATTGCAACTTTCGGTCCTAAGAGAAAAGCCCTGCCTCTACCGGAAGTCGCAGACGATGACGTCACCCGTGTGATGGTTCCTCACATATTCACATTGTTTTTAATGGGAGCCTCCAATAAAAAGTGCTATTCTGGCAGAGAAAATGACAATTTCCCCATTAATTTGAGCGAGGATGAAAGATTTGTGTTTGAGGATATCTAGAAAAAAAACAAAAAGACGCAATTGCATTCGGACGGATTCCGATGTTTTTAGACACATTTACTAGGTTAATTCTGGGAAATCCCTTATCTTTCTATTGTGTTGCTAGTGTTTTAGTGAGTTAAATAGTACCTGATAGTCGGAATGGTGTCTCCACGGGTGTCTTGACGCGCAGTGTCTCAGGGGAGTCGACGGCAGCTATGGACGGCACAAGCTCAGCTTTTCTCCGAACTGACTTTTTAACCACAATTTTCTCACCGAAACCTGCTGGTTGACATTTGGTAGGGATCCATGTTGGCTTGACCGCTCTCTGATCCATAGTAAAGTTTCGCTTCCAGGAATTTTAAACAAGGAATCACCGTGTGTTTGTGTGGCTAAAGGCTAAAGCTTCCCAACTCCATCGTTCTACTGTGACTTCTCCAATATTAATTGAACACATTGCAAAAGATTCAGCAACACAGATGTCCAAAATACTGTATAATTATGCCGTTAAAGCAGATGACTTTTAGCTGTGTGTGTGTGCAGCGCTCATACTTCCTAAAAACCCGTGACGTCTTGCGCACACGTCATCATTACACAACTTTTCGAAGACGAAACTCCCGGGAAATTTAGAATTGTAATTTAGTAAACTAAAAAGGCCGTATTGGCATGTGTTGCAATGTTAATATTTCATCATTGATATATAAACTATCAGACTGCGTGGTGGGTAGTAGTGGGTTTTAGTAGGCCTTTAACTTGGTAGGGGGGAGAAAAGGGCAGTTTCAGCAACTGTTTTATCGATTGTGAACAACCTGCTGGACACAATAGACACACACAGCAGTGCAATGGCTGGACAAATGACTGCAGGCTACTTACGCAGCTTCTTCTTCCACTTGTGAGATATCATCCAGGATAAGGAGCAGCACCAGCAGAGTCACAAAGAGGAAGAGCAGCGTCCGGGGTGCAGGCAGCATGGTCGGCCGGGGAAAGTGGGGACCAGCACAAGCTGCACCATCACCTTCCTCTCTTGCCCATTCCTACAGCCGTCCACCCATCATGTGTCCCTTTGTTGTGATCGGCAGACCCCTCCCACGCAAAACTGCCTCCCAATCTCTTCCAAACCCCCACGTCTTTCCCCGCCTCGTGTTGCCCGGCGGTGGTCCCCCAGTGTTAGCGCTAATTCCCCGGTCTAACTTTCAAAGCGTGTACCTCCAGATGCAGCGGGGGCGACATGATGTGGATTACTGCCGTCTTAAAGGCGCAGGAGCCGAATAAAAAGTAGCTTTGGTAGAAAAGAGGCGGAGAGAAGCGACTCGTGGCTCCAACCTGAGTGACTTAGAGATGTGACGTTCGCGAACGAGTCGAATGATTTCAACGGTTCTTTTTAGGTGAACGATGAGAACCGATTTACAGTTGTGAAGCGTTGGTTTGGGAGCCATTGCTGCTAAAACTCCACGAATACACACATGTTTTTAGTCACGCTCAGTCATGCGCGTTTGAAAAAATAAACACATTTCTGCAAGTAAAAAAAAACGATTTGAAAGTTAATAAAAAAGGTGTTTAATATAAAAACAAAAAGCAAGTAAAAAACAATTTGCAAGTAAAAACAAAACATTTGTTTTCAAGTAAAAAAATTAGTTCAAGTACCTAGGAGTCTTGTTCACGAGTGGGGGAAGAGTGGATCGTGAGATCGACAGGCGGATTGGTGCGGCGTCTTCAGTAATGCGGATGTTGTATCGATCCGTTGTGGTGAAGAAGGAGCTGAGCCGAAGGCAAAGCTCTCAATTTACCGGTCGATCTACGTTCCCATCCTCACCTATGGTCATGAGCTTTGGGTCATGACCGAAAGTACAAGATCACGGGTAAAAGCGGCCGAAATGGGTTTCCTCCACCGTGTGGCGGGGCTCTCCCTTAGAGATAGGGTGAGAAGCTCTGTCATCCGAGAGGAGCTCAAAATAAAGCCGCTGCTCCTCCACATCGAGAGGAGCCAGATGAGGTGGTTCGGGCATCTGGTCAGGATGCCACTCGAACGCCTCCCTAGGGAGGTGTTTAGGGCACGTCCAACTGGTAGGAGGCCACGGGGAAGACCCAGGACACGTTGGGAAGACTATGTCTCCCGGCTGGCCTGGAATGCCTCGTGATCCCCCGGGAAGAGCTGGACAAAGTGGCTGGGGAGAGGGAAGTCTGGGCTTCCCTGCTTAGGCTGCTGCCCCCGCGACCCGACCTCGGATAAGCGGAAGAAGATGGATGGATGGATGGATTGTTCTTCAATTAAAAAATGATTTGCAAAAATGTTTTTTTTTAATTATTAGATTGAAAAACGATTCACAAGTATGATTATGTTTCATTAAAATGATTTGCAAGTAAAACAATGATAAAACCAACTCATGGATAAAAAATAGTTTCTTAAAAGTAAAAAGAAAAACAATAAGCAAGTCTAAAAACTATTTTCTGCAAGTATTAAAACGATTTGCAAAGGGAAAAAAGTGATTCGCAAAAATCAAGTAAAAAAAACGATTCGCGAGTAAAAAACAATATTTTTTTCAAGTAAAAAAATGATTCACAGAGCAAAAAAAACATTGTTCGTCAATTAAAAAATTATTTGTAAAAAAAAGTTTTTCAATTGAAAAACGATTCACGAGTATTTAAAAAAACGATTTGCAAGCAATGATAACAATTCTGTAATATAAAAATAATTTTCTTAAAAGTAAAAATAATGCACTAGTATAACAATTGTCTTAAAATTAAAAAAGAAATTGTAAGTATAGTAACAATTTTCTGAAATAAAAAAAAATATTTGCAAGTAAAAAGAAAGCAATTTCTGCAAGTAAAAAAATGATTCACAAGTCTATGAGTAAAAACTTTTGGCAGTATAATTTCACCCTGCACGATTCACGCACTTTCCCCCGTAATTTGAACTCTAAAACGAGGTAGTGCTGCTAAGTAAATTTAAGGCTGTCAGAGCGACTGGTATTTGCACATGGTGGCATCCACCAAAAATAACAAAGAAGAAGAGGCAGGATGGGCAGTGAAATGGCGGACAGAAGAGAGGGGAAACAGGCTCAACCAATAAGTTAGAGGGTGGAATATTACTACGTCCAAATAATATATATATATATATATATATATATATATATATATATATATATATATATATATATATATATTTACAGTCGTGGTCAAAAGTTATCTGCATCTCTAGATCAGCGACAAACTTTTAAAATTCACTGATAAAGTCCGAACAGGGCCCAGGAGGTTGATAGATAACTGCGAGATAAAGAGGTAGCGGTGTTACAGACCTCAGAGTAAGTACCTTAAATTATTTATATTAATGACTTAGATTAGGGCTAAAGTTAAGGTTTTTATTGTATATTAGTGCGACCCCGCCATGCCTTTTAAGGGGATGGGCAATATGTGCAGTCCTATAGTTAGAAGGAGATGCATCGTTAGGTGGAGAATGTTCGTCTGGTTTTGGCCAAGTGTCACTGAGACCAATGACGTTAAGATTGTTGTCTCTAATAACCTAATCAAGAGACAATGATCTGATGTTTAAAAAGACCATATTATAGGTAGTGGACTGTTTTGAGGCATTTTTGTTAATGGTATCCACAGTACTGATATTTATAACGTTAAGTCTATTTCGCGTAGCGCACCTTAAATCATTTTGATAACATCTGGGAATTGAAATGATGGGGATCTTGAAATTATTTGCTTGGTGCTGCGATAGTTTTAATGCATCATCATTTGCCACCTCAGTAGAATACATGTTCACCTCTGGCACAGTCACTACAGAAAAAACATGATGTGAGTTGTGTATTATTCTCTGGGAAATGCTATGTGTGCAGGAATTTTCCAGCGAGGCGCTGGTTTAATTCTATCTTAACTGACTCTTCACCCGGACTAACAGACACGGTAATTGCCTGTGTCCGAGCTTGCTCTAGTCTAGTTAGTCAAGTGTGGCTCAACCAGTAATCTGTGTTTCTAGATGAAGTAATGGTGCCTTTCCGATTAGGGTGAAGGCCGTCCCTCCTCAGCAAGCCTGGTTTGCCCTAGAAAAAGGGCATTTTATCAATAAACTTTAGTCCCCGTTCTCTAGTGAGCCACTGGTTAAGAGAGACTCATCTGCTATACCTCTCATCATTGCCTCTCGCAGGCAGGGGGCCTGAGACAAGTAATCGATGCCGAGACATCTTTCTAGCGAGATTACAAGTCCTGGCTACGTTCCCCTTTGTAATGGCTGACTTTCTCATTCTAGTGTCATTGGAGCCAACGTGTACAACTATGTTCATGTAACTAGTGGTGTGATTAGCCTGTCGTACGTGTTTACTAGGCCTGTTGCGAATCAGCTCCCTAAGATTCGCTTCAATGTCAGGAGCTTCAGCCCCAGGAATACACTTAATTATGGCTGGTTTACTAAGCTGTATGTTCCAGGTGATGGAGTCCCGTATTACTAAGGTGCGGTAGACTGGGATGTAGGACTAGCTGAATGGCTAAATCTGTTATGCATCTAAACCGGCTCTCCGTGGCTTGTCGGACACTTAGGTTTACTACAAACTGAGCTAGTCAGCTTACTACAGCTAACGCTACCACAAGGTCCTCTAGAACGACCAACCTATCCATGAGAACAGTGCGCGTAGAGCAAGGAGCTAAATTCATGTTGTTTCTTTCACCGAGTCAAGTTATTGCTGCCTTTGGAGGACCATAGCTTCAAACCGGGACTAGCTTAGCAACTAGCCAGCTGAAAGTGAGGCGGTGAGACAGAAAGTGAGTGTCATGTAAGTTTGATAAGACTACTAAATATGTTGGAGAAGGAATAGCAAAAGCTGTAAAACAATTAAAAGCACACAGATAGAAAGATAGCACTTAGCTTTTAAGCGCCGAAACAGCCGCTTAACAGAGAGAGATGGATAGCCCGGTCCTCTGCAAAATTCTTTTAATCAAATGTGGCCCCTGAGTCAAAAGGTTTGGGGACCCCTGCTCTATACAGTAAGTAAATAATAAAAAACATCGTGATTTTTTATTTATGAATCAGATTTTGTATCCAGATGACTACTGGAAGTACACACTCGGCATACTAACAATGTGATACAAGTCCTTATGTAACACTCGTCTGTTCCAAAGCAGCCATGAGGCTAGCTTCTGCCTCTTGATTAAAAGATGAAAACACTTCTTTCAAGCAGCTTTTATTCTGCAGGTTGCCAGCCTCGTGTGTGTTTTTACTTTCAACAAGGAGACTTCCTCATGCACTTGTGCCGTCTTTGATGTGTGCCCAAGTCGCAGTGATGCAATACACTGCTTTTGTGTCCCGACACCAGGAAAAGTATTTACATTAATACACACACACACTAATACACGCACACACACACACACACACACACACACACACACACACATATATATATATACACACACACACATATATATATACATATACACATATATATATATACATACATACACACACATACACACATGAGGCCTTTAATCCCAGGAACACCATGCAGGGTGGTGGTAGTATTATATATATATATATATATATATATATATATATATATATATATATATATATATATATATATATATATATATATATATATATATATATATATATATATATATATATATATATATATATAATGTCTATATATAAGGTCCCACCCTTGACAATGCATTGTGCAGCCTAAACCAACAATAAGGTTGAAGGAATTAACTGTACAAATGAAGCACAAATCTGGAGAAATAGCCAAAAAGACTTGAGGCTGTAATTGCTTCCAAAGGAGAAACAATCAAGTATTTCGCAAAGGCTGTGAATACTTATATAAGTACATGTGATTTGTTCCTTTTTCAGATTTAATACATTTGCAAAAAAATCTATAAAAAACTTTTACACATTGTGATTATGGGGTATTGTGTGTAAAATTTTGAATATAAAAATTCATTTATTCCATTTTTGAATAATGCTGTAACATTAAATGTGGGAAAAGTGAGGTGCTGTCAATACTTTCCGGATGCACTCTGTCCAATTTGTTGTTTCGAAAGATCATAAAAAAAATATAAACTAAACAGGAGATGGCACAATGGTGCAAATCTGGCCACAACTGTCATTTAGGCACTATTTTACTTGTGCTGTCAAATGGTTATTTAAAAAAAACAATCAGATTATTTACACTTTTGAATATGGATTAATAACAGTAGCTACAAAAGCATTGCTTTACTTATATTTGTTCGCGGATCTACTGCGCCAGCGCCATTTGTCTTCCACTGCTTGACAGCGTTCTTGCTACCAGCTACCTGAAAAATGTATTTTGCTTTTAGATGCCATTTTAATTTTTGTTGTGCTTCAACATGAGAATTGACAGTGCAATATATGTAAATTACCTTGTTTTGTTGATTTTGTAGTGAAATCAGCCACCGGTTCATCTTTGCACTCGCGTATGTACTGACCTGATCACTGACCACAGAACAACCTTGTTCAGCCTTTCAGTATGGAAGTAGAATTTTCTCACATTAACTTATATATATCAATATGCTATTAATACATATGCATATATTAATATATATATATACACAAATACAAACCCCATTTCCATATGAGTTGGGAAATTGTGTTAGATGTAAATATAAACGGAATACAATGATTTGCAAATCCTTTTCAACCCATATTCAATTGAATGCTCTACAAAGACAAGATATTTGATGTTCAAACTCATACATTTTTTATTTTTTTTTGCAAATAATAATTAACTTAGAATTTCGTGGCTGCAACATGTGCCAAAGTAGTTGGGAAAGTGTATGTTTACCACTGTGTTACATCACCTTTTCTTTTAACAACACTGGGAACTGAGGAAACTAATTGTTCAAGCTTTGAAAGTGGAATTCTTTCTCATTCTTATTTTATGTAGAGCTTTAGTCGTTCAACGGTCTGGGGTCTCCGCTGTCGTATTTTACGCTTCATAATGCGCCACACATTTTTGATGGGAGACAGGTCCGGACTGCAGGCGGGCCAGGAAAGTACCCGCACTCTTTTACCACGAAACCACGCTGTTGTAACACGTGGGTTGGCATTGTCTTGCTGAAATAAGCAGGGGTGTCCATGATAACGTTGCTTAGATGACAACCTATGTTGCTCCAAAACCTGTATGGACCATTCATTATTAATGGTGCCTTCACAGATGTGTAAGTTACCCATGTCTTGGGCACTAATACACCCCCATACCATCACAGATGCTGGCTTTTGAACTTTGCGCCTATAACAATCCGGAAGGTTATTTTCCTCTTTGTTCCGGAGGACACCAGGTCCACAGTTTCCAAATATAATTTGAAATGTGGACCCGTCAGACCACAGAACACGTTTCCACTTTGCATCAGTCCATCTTAGATGAACTCAGGCCCAGCGAAGCCAGCAGCGTTCCTTGGTGTTGTTGATAAATGGGTTTTGCTTTGCATAGCAGAGTTTTAATTTGCACTTACAGATGTAGCGACAAACTGTAGTTACTGACTGGTTTTATGAAGTGTTCCTGAGCCCATGTGGTGATATCTTTTACACACTGATGTCGGTTTTTGATGCAGTACCACCTGATGAATCAAAGGTCCGTAATATCATCGCTTACGTGCAGTGATTTCTCCAGATTCTCTTAACCTTTTGATAATTTTATGGACCGTGGATGTTGAAATCCCTAAATTACTTTCAATAGCTCATTGAGAAATGTTGTTCTAAAACTGTTCGACAATTTGCTTACAAATTGGTGACCCTCGCCCCATCCTTGTTTGTGAACTACTTAGCATTTCATGGAAGCTGTTTTATACCCAATCATGGCACCCACCTGTTCCCAATTAGCCTGCACACCTGTGGGATGTTCTAAATAAGTGTTTGATGAGCATTTCTGAACTTTATCAGTATTTATTTCCACCTTTCCCAACTGCTTTGTCACGTGATGCTGGCATCAAATTCGAAAGTTAATGATTATTTGCAAAAAAAAAAAGTTTATCAGTTTGAACATCAAATATGTTGTCTTTGTAGCATATTCAACTGAATATGGGTTGAAAATGATTTGCAAATCATTGTATTCCGTTTATATTTACATCTAACACAATTTCCCAACTCATATGGAAACGGGGTTTGTACAAATGTGATATAGAAATAAATAATTTGTATTAATTAACCCGTATTTGTATATTTTTGAGATTTTAACATATATACAAAAAAAGTATAAATATAAAAATGTGACATACAAATAAATCAAGAACTTGTATAAATAAATGCGTATTTGTAAATATATTTTTGAGATTTGAATATAAATATGCTTGACTTTGTGTTTGTATTGAATTTGCAGGGAATAAGTGGTAAAAAATGGATGGATGGATGGATTGAATTTGCATATCTGGATCGCTGTTTTGCTTATGTGTCAATGAGACATTAGTCCCACAAACCAGATGCACAAATAAATGTGACCTACACACTCCCCTGAACAACCAGCAGAGGGCACGGCAGCCAGAGCCGTCTGAGCTAGTGCGCAGGTGGAGAAGTTCCGGCTAGATATAGTCGGACGCTCTTCGACGCACAGCAAGGGCTCTGGAACCAGTTCTCTCGAGAGGGGCTGGACTCTCTCCCACTCTGGTGTTGCCAGCAGTGAAAGGAGACGGGCTGGGGTGAAAATCCGCCAAGGCTGCCTTTTGTCATCAATTCTGTTCATAACTTTTATGGACAGAATTTTCAAGGCGCTGTCAGGGCGTTGAGGGTATCTGGTTTGGTGGCTGTAGAATAAGGTCTCTGCTTTTTGATGATATGGACCATATGGCTTCTTCTGGCCAAGACCTTCAGCTCTCACTGGATCGGTTTGCAGCCGAATGTGAAGCGACTGGGATGAGAATCAGCACCTCCAAGTCCGAGTCCATGGGTCTCCCTCGGAAAAGGGTGGAGTGCCATCTCCGAGTTGGGGGAGGAGATCTTGCCCCAAGTGGAGGAGTTCAAGTACCTCTGAGTCTTGTTCACGAGTGAGGGAAGAGTGGATCGTGAGGTTGACAGGCAGATCGGTGCGGCGTCTTCAGTAATACGGACGCTGTATCGATCCGTTGTGGTGAAGAAGGAGCTGAGCCAGAAGGCAAAGCTCTCAATTTACCGGTCGATCTACGTTCCCATTCTCACCTATGGTCATGAGCTTTGGGTTATGACCAAAAGGACAAGATCACGTGTACAAGCGGCCCAAATGAGCTTCCTTTGCTGGAAAAAGGAGGAGAAGCTCTGTCATCCGTGAGGAGCTCTAAGTAAAGACACTGCTCCTCCACATCGAGAGGAGCCAGATGAGGTTATTCGGGCATCTTCTCAGGATGCCACCCGATCGCCTCCCTCGGTAGGTGTTTTGGGCACGTCCGACCGGTAGGCCACAGAAAGAGCCAGGACACGTTCACGCCTGGGAACGCTCCGGGAGCCCCCGGCAGGAGCTTTGGCAGTGGCTGGGGAGAGGGATGTCTGGGCTTCCCTGCTTAGGCTGCTGCCCCGTGACCCGACCTCGGATAAGCGGAAGAGGATGGATAAGTGGATGGATGGAAGTTGATGTGAGACAATTGTACTTCCATATTTCAGGTAACCATTCGCAGATAAAGGGAAAAAAGCAGGTGTGGTTGAAATGAATCTGTCTTTATACACCATCAATGCAATAGTTCATGTGATCAATCACATTGTTCATTTTGCCATTTTGCTAAGTGGCTGTATGGAGCATTTTCAAAACTGGAAAAAGATCGGGGGGAAATATTTTTTTTTGTTTTAATATGGTTTCCCTTTGGGGGACACACATGACACACACCTTTAATATGTTTGTGTTTATGCTACACTAAGGACAGTATTTTGTCCTACTAAATTGGGCGGTCTTTGAACTCACCATAGTAGTGTAGACTGTGACTCAGCAGTTTGTTTACATGTTTATGACTTTCTCCTACGCCTCTACACAAAGACATATATTATGCCCCTCCTTCCTTGTCTATTTTGTCCACTTAACTTTTTGGTGGACAAAAGGCACAAAGGTGAGCTTTGTTGATGTTATTGACTTGTTTGGAGTGCTATATAGGCTTAATTGGTCAGTGCATGACTGGACGCTAATCGATGCTAACATGCTACTTAGGTTGGTATATCTAACATAGACACTTACATCTACCCACCACGCAGTCTGATAGTTTATATATCAATGATGAAATATTAACATTGCAACACATGCCAACACGGCCTTTTTAGTTTACTAAATTACAATTCTAAATTTCCCGGGAGTTTCTTGTTGAAAACGTTGTATAATGATGACGTGTACGCAGGACGTCACGGGTTCTTAGGAAGTATGAGCGCTGCACACACACGCAGCTAAAAGTCGTCTACTTTAACGGCATAATTATACAGTATTTTGGACATCTGTGTTGCGGAATCTTTTGCAATTTGTTCAATTAATATTAGAGAAGTCACAGTAGAAAGATGGAGTTGGGAAGCTTTAGCCTTTAGCCACACAAACACACAGTGAGTCCTTGTTTAAAATTACTGGAGGTGAAACGTTACTATAGATCAGAGTGCGGTCAAGCCAACATGGATCCCTACCGAATGTCAACCAGCAGGTTTCGGTGAGAAAATTGTGGTTAAAAAGTCAGTTCTTACCGGAGAAAAGCTGAGCTTGTGCCGTCCATAGCTGCCGTCGACTCCCCTGAGACATTGGCGTCAAGACACCCGGGGCGACACCCTTCCGACTACCAGGTACTATTTAACTCACTAAAACACTAGCAACACAACAGAAAGATAAGGGATTTCCCAGAATTAACCTTGTGAATGTGTCTAAAAACATCGGAATCTGTCCCAATGCAATCGTGTTTTTTTTTATTTAACTTTTTTTTTTTCTTCCTAGTCCGTCGCTATCAATATCCTCAAACACGAATCTTTCATGCCCGCTCAAATTAATGGGGAAATTGTGTTTTTTTCGGTCCGAAAAGCACTTTTTGTTGGAGGCTCCCATTAAAATCAATGTGAATATGTGAGGAGCCATCAAACATGTGACGTCATCGTGTGCAACTTCCGGTAGAGGCAGGGCTTTTTCTCCAAGCACCGAAAGTTGCGAACTCTATCGTTGATGTTCTCTACTAAATCCTTTCAGCAAAAATATGGCAATATCGCGAAATGATCAAGTATGACACATAGAATGGACCTGCTATCCCCATTTAAATAAAATCTCATTTCAGTAGGCCTTTAAAGTCATTTTGATAGGCTAATATAACAATATAGACACTTAATGTGTTGGATTCATTATAACACTTACAGTATATAAGACTTTTAAAGTCATTTGGATAGCAGGCTAATATAGCGAATATAAACACATAATGTGTTGCTTTCATTATAACACTTATATAAGTAAGGCTTTTCATTTTTTGCGGCTCCAGTTTTTTTGTCTTTTTGGCTTCCAATATGACTCTTTCAACATTTTGGTCTGCTGACCCCTGGTGTGACTGCATCACTTTCGTGTTTCAAAAATTCTGCCTGTATGAAAAAATTAATCTTCAGTCACACGTTTAACGTTTTTTTATTATTGCGGTTGCATTTTTCCAAATTAATTTATTAGTATTATTAGTGTTCTTTTTATTAACTAACTTTACTTGTGTTTTTATTTTCCATCCATTTTCTACCGCTTTTCCCTCTCGGAAAGACCCCGACCCCAGGGCTCAAACCCAGGCCCTTTGTATTGTGAGGCACATGCATTAAACCCTTACCACTGTGGTGCCTGTATTTTATTTTGAGAGCTCCCAATATTTTAGACCAGTGGTGTCTAAACTCCTTCCCCCGAGGGCCGCACACTGAAAAATAAGTGGGGACATTTTGATAAATTTTTTTATTTAAAAAATGCTACAAACAGATGTTATATATATATGTAAAGACAACACTTTCGTCAGCTTTGTGTTTTGGTGACTACATTATTATTATTAGTTTAAAATGTCAGCTTTTTCTCATTACATTATGAGTTTTTGCTCTTTTTGTCTCACATTTTTACCTTTTTTTTTTTTTTGAAAATATGTTGCAGATATCCCCTGTTCTACGCCACCAAGCAGGAAGTAAAATCGTGCATTTGTCAAACATTTTACATTCCTGTCCTTTTCCCGTAGTTTGCATCGTTAGGCTTGTTTATTTGGATTCACAGAGTGAGTTGATTGTCGCCATCAACTGCCCCTCTGGTATCAGAGCGCTCGCTCCAGACTGTAGAAAGGGCCAATCGCCGCAATGTTATTGAAAAAGTATTTATTTCCAGAGTAAAATAAATGCCATCCATACAAAAAGAGTAAGAAAAGAGGACAAGGTCAAAACTAGAACTGCAGAGAGATCAGTAGCATCGTAACAAGTCGCCTTAAAATGGAAATTGTCCACACACACACGCCAGGAAGAAACGCGTGTGTAGTGTCTGCAGCTACCACAGAACTAGTCTGAAGACACACTTTGTGTTTCTATTACGTTCACTGCAAATCTTCTCATGTGACATCATAGAGTAAGTATAGAATATAGGCATTGACATCAATATAATGGGGCGTTCAGGGCCTCCAATACAAATATATTACTCCTAATCTCCTAATTAGGAGTCCAAAGAAAATACACATCTTATTTGTAGAATCCCTTCTTAAGACAAATTAGGCTGATGTGCTGTGACGCAAAGACAAAAGGAGTGTGATGTAACACATGTCCAAGCAGCGCGGACGACACAAGCGACACCAAACACCGTCAGTTTGCTTTCATCCCGATCTAAATGGCAACTAGAGAAGTAAATAAAGTCAGGGTGATTCCACTTACCGATGAAATGACTGTAAACACTTGGCAACGTATGTGCTAACGTACAACCACCCCGTCAATACAGTAAAAACCTGGCTGATACATACAGTACGGATAGCAGAACCAAGGAGGACCAGGGCCACACATACGGAAAGAAATAAAAATACAAGAAAAATGTTATAAATAAGAAAAAAAAAAGAGAGAATACAATTGCTATATTACCAGAGAAAGGTTGAGAGAATAAAATATACATTATTCATATTTTATATTGTATCTTTGCAGAAATGTTTCAGGAATAAAGTGACAAGACATGAGTTGCATTTTTCGAAGAATGTTTCTAACATTCCAAATCAGAGGGTCTTCAATGTTTTCCCGGCAAATGATTCCCAAACTGATGGAGAGATAGAACGAGGACCCTATTAATGTATAAAATTTAGAGATTTAAAAAAAAAACGTCTTTAAGGTATGCAATACTATTCCTGCGATCCATTAACCTCGAAAGTTGGAAGTCAGAGCCGAGTTGTGAGCATTCCAGTTATGAGGTTCGAAAATCTAGATGGCCACACCCACTAAAACAATTCTTTCGCTTGCTTTGTCTGAATATTAACAACTTTTGGGAAATATGCACTGTTTCTGCAAGCTTCAAACACAGATAAAGATGAAATGCTATTGCTGGCAATGCAGAACGTAAATACCACATGAAAACAAAATGGAATTGTTACTACCATATTTTACGGGCTATTGAGTATAAGCTGCACCCACCAAAATTGAGAATAAATAAATATTTGTACATATATTAGCCGCACCAGCCTATAAGCCATAAATATATACCAGTTTTACAGATTTTTGTAAATGTTTATTTACATACCTTAATTGTTTGCAAACGGTGCCTGTCACACAGCAGTAAAATGGCTGATCGAACAAAACTGAAGTCATTGTCATGGACTCACTTGCTGCGGAAGCTAGCTCTCCAATCAGCCAAACAGACTCAATAACTCTACAGTGACGTGTTTGTGAATTTTAGAAAATAAAACAATACAAAACAAATGTCATTGTAAGTTAATAATGCTGACACAGACACTTGTAAACGTGTTAGCATATTTGCTAATGCCAATTACAATTATGTTACGAAAGCGCGTACAAATATGCATGAAAACACTCCTACAGACATGTTTTAGTAAGTTGTTTGGAGTGATGAATAAAGTATCATTTCGGACAGAAATGCTATAGACGGTCATACTTCCAGTTCAAGGCACGAAACAGGAAGTACATTTTCAAACTGCAGCACCGGCATTGAGCGAACTTGTCGAAAAGATGGCGCCATAGTACAAACAATAACACACATTTTCAGTGTCCGCCTGTGTTTTATGAAAACTATTTGTTGAATACAAAACGTGACCATTAGCAACAAAAAAAAAATTACATAAATTAGCTGCACCTTTTTATAAGCCGCAGGGTTCAAAGCATAGGGAAAAGTAGTGGCTTGGAGTCTCAAGAATAGGGTATATATAAACAGCCAACAATACATAGTATATGGCTGATTTAGTGCGACAAAACTGACCAGAAGTGCTTATAACGGATATTATAGAAGCTTGTATTGTTTACAATCAAAATGCTCCGGCTTTCCGAGAAGGAAATCTGACCTTGAAGGGCATTCCAGTTGAAACTTCCGACTATGAACTCTGAAATTCTGATTCCCAAGAACAAACGGAATGCCCCATTCGATATTCAGAGAATACAGTATAGCGAGGCTAATATTTAGCTAGCCTAATTCTGAGGATTGTTATAATAATGCAGTATAATTTTCATGTTTGGTTTCAAACCTGCTAGGGACAGTGAGTAGTGTGGCCATGTCACTGCCATCTAAACAACAATGTTAAGGTGTATTTAAAGACATTACATTTGTGGGTAAATTGCAGGTGGAATATAAAACAAATACAAATGTCATGGGCCCCCTGCAGTACCTTTGTGGACCCCTATTGCCGACCTCTGTTTGAACTGTAAAATAGTAACTTTATTCTCATAAAAATTATTTTGGGGGTAAAATTTGAAAAATTCTCATTATATTCCAAAGTTTTTTTCCTAATCATTTTCCGTTACGCGTGGTCCTGGTACTCCTCGGTAAGTGCGATGGTCATGTTCTCCCACACATTCCTGCGGCCATGACAAGAGCTAAAAGAATATGTCAGCCAGTAGTTGTAACGCCACTGCAGTCGATCAGCTAAGCTTACGTGTCTTGTCTTTGTCTACCTAGCAACAACACAAAGAAGCTCCTCGAGTCTACCACGCAGCTAAAAATGGACCCTTGTATTGAGGACATTACAGCATGAAAAGTCCACGCCGTCCTTGTGGCTTCACGGCCTACAAAACAGACTCCATGTTTTCACAACGCTCGTTATCTTCTAGGTTGTAGATGAATTTTGTCCTGTCCGATAGTTTGGGCCCATCCGAGAGCGACGGGTAGAACTCGCTGGGCGACATTTGAGCCTCGTGACTTTTGATGTAGGTGTTGTAGTTGCGGCGCAGGCAGTACCACGTGGTGGCGTACAGGAGGAAGGCCACGGCTTTCAGGATGATGGCCAGGCTGACGTACAGACGCCTGTAGGCCAGGTTGTCGTACAACAAGCAGGCGCCTCTGTCGCCGCAGTCCGAACTCCAGAAAAGGCAGGTGGAGTCGATCCCCGCGCCGAAGATGAGCGGAGGCGGTATGAACCCTGTGGAATGACACATTTAGCATATCGTATTTAGTACGAATGTCCCAATACAGTATTGGTATCAGTCTGATATCACTATTAAAGTAGAAACCCTGTTTCCATATGAGTTGGGAAAATGTGTTAGATGTAAATATAAACGGAATACAATGATTTGCAAATCCTTTTCAACCCATATTCAGTTGAATGCACTACAAAGACAAGATATTTGATGTGACCAACTGTAGTTACTGACAGTGGTTTTATGAAGTGTTCCTGAGCCCATGCAGTGATATCCTTTACACACTGATGTCGGTTTTTGATGCCGTACCGCCTGAGGGATCAAAAGTCCATAATGTCAACACTTAGGTGCAGTGATTTCTCCAGATTCTCTGAATTTCTTGATGATTTTACAGACCGTAGATGGTAAAATCCCTAAATTCCTTGGAATAGCTCGTTGAGAAATGTTTTAAAACTGTTCGACAGTTTGCTTACAAAGTGGTGACCCTCACCCCCATCTTTGTTTGTGAATTACTTAGCATTTCATGGAAGCTGCTTTTATACCCAATCATGACACCCACCTTTTCCCAATTAGCCTGCACACCTGTGGGATGTTCCAAATAGGTGTTTGATGAGCATTTCTCAACTTTATCAGTATTTATTGCCACCTTTCCCAACTTCTTTGTCACGTGTTGCTGGCATCAAATTCTAAAGTTAGTTATTTGCAAAAAAAAAGTATCAGTTTGAACATCAAATATCTTGTCTTTGTAGCTTAGTCAACTGAATATGGGTTGAAAATGATTTGCAAATCATTGTATTCCGTTTATATTTACATCTAACACAATTTCCCTACTCATATGGAAACAGGGTTTGTATCAGTATATCAGCATGTCTATCGGTTGGCCCTGCAATAAGGTGGGGACTTGTCCAGGGTGTACCCCGGCTTCCGCCTGAATGTAGCTGAGATAGGCTCCAGGACCCCCCGCGACCCCAAAAGGGACAAGTGGTAGAAAATGGATGGTTGGATGGAGTATATCAGCAAATTTCCGATACAAACGGTCCTGCTTTTATCTTAAAATGTCCTCCAATAAAACACACATTTAGTCAAGTCATTTACATAAGGTAAATCCATCCATCCATGTTCTTCCGCTTATCTGAGGTCGGGTAGCGGGGGGAGCAGCCTAAGCAGGGAAGATCAGACTTCCCTCTCCCCAGCCACTTCGTACAGCTCCCCCCGGGGGATCCCGAGGTGTTCCCAGGCCAGCCGGGAAAGATGGTCTTTCCCGTGGCTTCCTACCGATCGGACATGCCCAAAACACCTCCATAGGGAGGCGTTCGGGTGGCATCCTGACCAGATACCTGAATCACCTCATCTGGCTCCTCTCGATGTGGAGGAGCAGCGGCTTTACTTTGAGTTCCTCCCGGATGACAGAGCTTCTCACCCTATCTCTAAGGGAGAGCCCCGCCACCCAGCGGAAGAAACTCATTTCGGCCGCTTGTACCCGTGATCTTATCCTTTCGGTCATAACCCAAAGCTCATGATCATAGGTGAGGATGGGAACGTAGATCGACCGGTAAATTGAGAGCTTTGCCTTCCGGCTCAGCTCCTTCTTCACCACAATGGATCGATACAGCGTCTGCATTACTGAAAACGCCGCGCCGATCCGCCTGTCGACCTCACAATCCACTCTTCCCTCACTCATGAACAAGACTCCAAGGTACTTGAACTCTTCCACTTGGGGCAAGATCTCCTTCCCAACCCGGAGATGGGACTCCACCCTTTTCCGGGCGAGATCCATGTGTAGGCAACTAGGAAGTAGCAGCTACACAACAGCTAAGCAGAAAATAGCACACAAACTAGACATACGTAAACATTGTCGGTCATTGAACAATATTGCAGTCTCAAACATTTGTCAATATGAGGAAGTTGTCAATATGAGGAAGTATCAAAAATTATAGGTGGGGTTAGGGGGTTGTCACAACCACTGGCTTGTTAATAGCTGTAACATTAAGGGAGACCACACCGATTTGTACATTTTAGCCAACAGATCTTTTATTTACAACATGTATCAGTGATCAGTAATGTGAATTAACCAAGGAATGTATCAGTAAATGAGTGTTGTCCCAAAAGGGTGCAAGTGTGGTGCTAATCCCGGCCGTCGTTGCCGTGACCATACGGTCACCAAACGAATGTGCCTGTGGGACGAGAGAGAGCGCGAGCATGCTGATGGGAGGCCTTTTATAGGCCGCCCAATCAGCAGCCCTCTGAGATGTTGCACGTCTTCACAGACCAGCTCCACCTGCGGGTCGGAGGACCAAAGTGCCCCAAACACTAACCGGCAGAGCCGGGCATGACATCCCCCCCCCTTAAAAACAGAGACCCGTGTTAACTGGGTCTCTGAAGCACCATCAAAAAATAGAAAACAAAAAACTACAGTAGCCCCAGTAGCTATATTCTAGTCCCACTGACGCACCTCCCCTCCACCCCAGACCAACCAGAACCCAAACCATCCCAAACACCCTCCTTCCCCTCCGACCTTCCCTGCACCCAGCAAATCCTGGTACCCGGACAGCGACCTTTAAGGGAAACAGAGAAAAACCGCAGGTTAGGAGTGAGTGGAGATGATTAGAACTCCTGGTCCAGAGCCCGAGAGAGCGCATCAGCCATTACATTTTCCACCCCGCGAATATGGCGGATCAACAGGTGGAATGGCTGCAGAAACAGTGCCCAGCGCAACAGGCGCTGGTTGGTGGACCCTTTGAAAGACTGCAGAAAAGTGAGAGGGTTGTGATCTGAGTAGACCACAATTGGATGGAGACCCCCTCCCACATAGACTTCAAAGTGTTGCAATGCCCAAATCAATGCTAATGCTTCCTTTTCAATCACTGAATAATTAAATTGGTATTTGTTGAATTTTTTTGAAAAATAGCAAACCGGTCTGGCTACTCCATCATCATCAGCCTGCAGGAGGACCGCACCTGCTCCCACCTGGCTTGCATCCACCTGCAGCTGGAATGGCAGATCCAGTTTGGGTGCAGCCAGGACCGGAGCTGATGTTAACAAAAGCTTTGCATTCTGGAAAGCCTGCTGACACTCCTCCGACCAAATGAATTTGGCGCCACCCTTCAACAAATTGGTCAGAGGAGATACAACAGTTGAAAAATTGCAGCAAAAATTGCGGTAGTACCCGATCATACCCAAAAAGCGCATAAGTTCTTTCTTCGTCGCCGGCACAGGGAAATTATCAATAGCTGCCACCTTTGCGTTAACGGGCCGCACCATCCCCTGGCCGACTACTTTACCCAAATAGACGACTGTGGCACGCGCAAACTCGCATTTCGCTAAATTTACTGTGAGGTTTGCTGCCACCAACCTCTGGAAAAGCGCTCGAATGCGAGCCAAATGTTCGTCCCAACTGTCTGAATGACAAACGGCGTCGTCCAAATAAACCGCGCACCCCTGCAGCCCCCCAACGACCCTATTCATGAGCCGTTGGAAGGTTGCAGGAGCATTCCGCAAACCGAAGTTCATTCGAGTATACGAATACAAACCGGAAGAGGTAATGAATGCAGATATCTCCTGCGCTCTCTGCGTCAAAGGCACTTGATAGTAACCTTTCAATAAATCAAATTTGCTGACATAACGAGCACCCCCAACCTGATCCACACAGTCCTCGATACGTGGCAATGGAAAAGAATCTGGTCTAGTCACAGCATTTACTTTCCTATAATCCGTACAGAATCTATAGGTGTTATCTGACTTTTCCACCAGTAGACATGGCGATGCCCAACTGGAGTAAGATGGCTTGGCGAGACCATGATCAAGCAGATACTGCACACTGTCCTCCATACTCTTCTGTTTATCGGGAGCCACTCGATAAAATCTTTGTCGTATTGGGCGGGCACCCTTTGTGTCAATGTCATGTTCAATTAGTGTGGTACAGGTTGGAGTGTCGGAAAACAAAGGCAAAAACTCAAAAATCAAATCCGACAACTGTTTACGCTGTACCTCACTTAAATGACCGAGGAGACTATCTAGCTCCTTTAACTGCTGAGTATTATCCAAGCGCCCGTGTAACACTGAATCATCAGGTGCGCGCACTTCATCCCAAGCTGCCACCTCCGGCCAGTTGAGCGGTTCCCCAACCCCAACGGCTAGACCCACTGGACTCGCAGCAATCCCACCCGCCTTGTCGGAACCTGCAGAGTGGTAAGGCTTGAGTAAATTCACATGACACAGTTGCTGTGATCGTTTACGATCAGGAGTTGACAGTAAATAATTGAGATCTGACACTTGGCTCATAACCGTAAATGGACCAGAGTATTTTGCTGTAAATGGTGACCCCGGAATGGGCAGCAAAGCTAAAACGTGATCACCTGAATTGAAAACTCTGATCTTCGCTTTACGGTCATAACGCAGCTTCATTTTCACCTGAGCTTTAGTCAAATGCTCGGTTGCCTCTTTCCATGCAAGCAACAGCCTACGACGAAAACCATCTACATACTCAGTGAAACTGACGGGAGTGTTCTGCAGATCCAGATTGGCATTTAAAACAGACAGTGAGGTCCGGACTTTGTGGCCAAAGACTAGGTCATTTGGACTAAAACCAGTGCTTTCTTGAACTACACCACGCGCAGACAACAAGAGCCATGGCAACGCCTCCTCCCAATCTCTCCGCATCTCAACACAGTAAACGCGCAAGAGAGACTTCAACGTGGCATGCCAACGCTCCAATGCCCCCTGACTCTGTGCGTGATACGCGCTGCTCAAATTGTGCTTCACCTGCATCGACTTCAACGCTGCAGCAAATGTTCTGGAGGTAAAGTTAGACCCTCTGTCGCTCTGAATTACCTTTGGAATGCCAAAGACAGAAATGAATTTAGACAAACATTTCAATATTGACCTTGTGGTAATTGTTCTCAAGGCATACGCTGCTGGATACCGAGTGGCCTGGCACATGATGGTAAAGAGGTACACACAACCAGATTTCGAAGGGGGTAGTGGACCTACACAATCAATAATGAGATGCTCAAATGGTGTGCCAACAGACGGAATAGGTTGAAGTGGTGCAGGTTTAATGGGAGTACTCTGTTTCGCAACCTGGCAAACATGACATGCTTTGACAAATCTAGATACATGGCGTTTCATCCGTGGCCAGTAAAAATGTTCCAAAAGACGTCGGTAGGTTTTCTTAACTCCAAAATGCCCAGACTCTGCTCCATGGGCTGTTCTCAAAATCAAATCACGGTATTTGTCAGGTACCATCACTTGAATCACCTGACCTGCCACTTCAGGATCAACACCTGGCAACCACGTATGCAGCAAAACGCCATTCTGAATGAAGTAACCCATCGTTGGATCAGTAGAAACTAAGGCAAAATATTTCTCAAAGCTCTGATCATTCTTTTGTGCCTCAATTAAATCTTGACATGACAGAGGTTCGGGCAGCTCAAGAACAAAAATAGGCACAGATTTGGACACATCCGACGATTGCGCCTGCGTGCGAGACATTGCCCTAGTCACAGCACAAGCAGTAAACACTTCTGGGAATTCTTGACAACACGCGTCTGGCTCCTCTACAGATAGCGGTACAGGTGTAACAACTGGAGGTGGAGAAACTAAACACCCACCCAAATTGTTCCCCAGAATTACATGGATATCCTGCATAGGCAGAGACGGTCTCACAGCAATAGTCACCTCCCCATTCACAAATCCTGAACACAAGTGAATTTTGTGCAACGGTACAGAAAATGACTGCATGCCTATTCCTCTAATCAAAATACATTTCCCAGTGTCAGATGCTGTGGAAAATGGCAAAACTGCTCCAGAAATGAAACTCTCAGATGCCCCAGTGTCTCTTAAGATTTTAACTGGAACTTTTTGTGTCTCTCCAACCAATGACACCCAGCCATCACTAATGAATGGAGCGAAATCAGACGCAGCTGACTCTACTGATTTCGTCTGCTCGTCTGACACAGATGCACCATCTTCAATCACTTGCTCACAATGAACTTCCAAACGAGGTAACGGTGTTAGATCAGAGACGCCAAAATCAACTGGATGCACAACAGAAACACACCCAGCTACCTTGGCATTAGATTTACGGCCTTTCAACAGCGGGCAGTCCTTTTTCCAATGTCCCTCCTGCAAACAGTAATGACATTTATCCGTCGGGCTTGGGCGAGATTTGCTACTTCCATTATCAAATTTAGGAACATTACTGGAATTGCCATAATTGGATCGATTTGAACTACGACCATAACGAGGAGGAGAACGTTGTGGAGGAGAACGAGCAGGATCATAACGTTGGTGGCTATTATACCGTGGAGGACTGCTGTAAGGCTTACGTTTATGAGTCAACACAAAGGTATCAGCAAGCGAGGCTGCCTCCTCCACTGACTTTGCCTTTTGCTCATTAATGTAGGTTGCAATTCGATCTGGTACAATGTTCTTAAACTGCTCCAAAATCAACAAATCACGCAAATTTTCGTAAGTTGAGACAGACTCTGAAGTGAGCCACCGGTTAAAATAAGTACTCAACTCTCTTGCCACTTCAGCATGGGTCTGATTATCACGTTTACGCCAGTTTCTGAAACGTTGTCTGTAAGCTTCTGGATTCAGTTCATAACATTTCTAGACCGCTTTTTTCACCTCAGCATACTTGTGCCTATCAACAGGTGTTAATGCCAAGTATGCCTCCCGTGCGCGTCCTACTAGTACAGTTTGCAAAAGCACCGTTCTATCCTCTTCACTCCACTTTTTGTCAGAGGCCATCTGTTCAAACAGTGAGAAAAACACGTCTGGGTCACGTTCGTCAAACTTTGGAACATACTTTACCATGCTATCCATACTTGACCCGGACAGATTTCCACTAAACTTACCTTCTGACATTAGTTTCAAACGATCCTGTTCAATTTTAATTTTCTCAAGCTGTACTGTAAGGTCCATTTCACCTTTTTTCAAATCCATTTCTTTTTCAAATTTGAGTCTCTCCATATCTGCTTGCTGTTGCAATTCTCGTTCTAATTTGATTTTTTCCAGTTCAAAAAGACGTTCTTTCTCCTTAGCCTGTTGCGCCCACTCAAATTCAAGTGCCTTCATCTCTCTTTGTTGCTCAAAAGTCAGTATGCCTACCCTCTCTGACTGCATAGGCTCTGACATACCCTTCACATGAGCGTCACCACCTTTTCCTGAAGGCAAAATGCTCTGCTCACACAAAAACTCGTGAATGGAGTCACGCAAGGGTCCCTTCTTACCAGTTCTAATGGCTGATGACAATTCCATGCCATACTTTTCTGCCAATTGCAACAACTGTTCCTTATTAAGGGCAAACAATTTCTCAGATGGTGCTTCCACAAAAGCCTCCATCCTGCTCAACCCAGGCCGTCAGTACCAATCTGGCTACTGTACCAAACCAACAATGAAACTACTGAAAAAACAACCCAACCAAAAACTAGCTCTAATTACGCTAGGCTCTCTCTCTCCAACCAATCCAACCAGGTCTCTAAAACATTACAGTTATGTTAACACAGCAAACTAACCTCGGAGCATCCCCCTAAACATTTTCCCCCCACTAGACTAATCTATTTTCACACAGAGCCCGAGGACGAGGATCATTTACTCACCAATACCTGTGGAGACGTACCATCCCGACAAAGCCGATTCAGCCGTTTCTCCAAGGCGGTGCCCTCGCCCAGGCTCTGTGACAGCAGGAACCTAGAACCCGTACTAGATGGGGATAAAGGCGACAGCTCCTAAGAGGCTGAATGCAATGCTACAAACTGCAATGAAACTAAACCAAGATGGCTGGAACAAACAATTCAGTGTCTACCTACACTTGCACGGTCAAACAAAGCCTCAAAAGTACAAATCAGTAGATCCCCCAATTAACTAACTGATAACAGGCCCCAACTGACTATCAGCAGTTCACAATTAGTAACTCAGCTCTACTCACCTTCCTACGCTCCAAAAGCCAGTAGAAGGAATACTCAATACAAAGAGCTCTACGCACCTTCCTACGCTGCCATAGCCAGTAGAAGGAATTACCATAGCCTAAAGTTACTACCAAAGATCGGATGAGCCCCCATATGTCACAACCACTGGCTTGTTAATGGCTGTAACATTAAGGGAGACCACACCGATTTGTACATTTTAGCCAACAGATCTTTTATTTACAACATGTATCAGTGATCAGTAATGTGAATTAACCAAGGAATGTATCAGTAAATGAGTGTTGTCCCAAAAGGGTGCAAGTGTGGTGCTAATCCCGGCCGTCGTTGCCGTGACCATACGGTCACCAAACGAATGTGCCTGTGGGACGAGAGAGAGCGCGAGCATGCTGATGGGAGGCCTTTTATAGGCCGCCCAATCAGCAGCCCTCTGAGATGTTGCACGTCTTCACAGACCAGCTCCACCTGCGGGTCGGAGGACCAAAGTGCCCCAAACACTAACCGGCAGAGCCGGCATGACAGGGGTAGCGGGAGGTGTATATTGTATCGTCCCGGAAGATTTAAAATAAATAAATAAATGGGTTGTACTTGTATAGCGCTTTTCTACCTTCAAGGTACTCAAAGCGCTTTGACACTGCTTCCACATTTACCCATTC